>NC_092179.1:20131033-20441763 GCF_045791955.1 Oncorhynchus clarkii lewisi
TCTCTGTCCAGGATGCGCGGCTGGCAGCGCTCACACAGGTACGTCTCAGGAATGTGCTGCCTGTCGATCCCCATGCAGTCTATGTGCTGCCACACACTGAGAGAGAAGAGAGAGGGGAGGGCAGAGTCAGTAACAGCAGCCATTCACAATGCAACAGGGGATCTAAAGAGGGGTCACTAATCCCAAAGAAAAGTTGAGATGAGACATGGACATCGTTTGAAGGCTAGAATGCTCATAAATCACTGCTAGGACAGTTTGGACTCTGGTCTAAGTCACTGTGACCTGATAAAGGAGAGGGTCTATCCCAGTTCCTACCTGCACTTGTCGCAGCAGATCATGTAGCCGTCGTCGTGGGTGAAGCCACAGATGCAGCGGGTGATGTCGGCCCCGTAGCTGCCGTCCTCCGAGGTGCTGAGTGTGGTGCCCCTGGAAGCCTCGTCCTGCAGGCCCCCCGGCACAAACAGCCCCTCGCCTGGCCGGATCAGCATGGAGGGGGGAGGGGAGGCCGGGGGTGTGGGCGGGGGGCGCGCCCCATAGTTGTGGTCCTGGGGAAGAGGACAGAAAGGAGTTGAAGGAGACACATACAAGCCACAAAATTAAAGAGAGTAGCACTATATATAAACTCCCAGTAAATAACCAACTTTTCAGCATCACTGTGACTTCTTCAGGATGACACATACAACAGGTTTATACCAGAGAAAACCATCTATGGCGTTCCCTCATTCTCTAAGGTTTATAGTATACAGGGGGGCAAAAAAAGTATTTAGTCAGCAACCAATTGTGCAAGTTCTCCCACTTAAAAAGATGAGGCCTGTAATTTTCATCATAGGTACACTTCAACTATGACAGACAAAATGAGAAAAAAAATCCATAAAATCACATTGTAGGATTTTTTATGAATTTATTTGCAAATTATGGTGGAAAATAATTATTTGGTCAATAACAAAAGTTATTCTCAACACTTTGTTATATACCCTTTGTTGGCAATGACAGAGGTCAAACGTTTTCTGTAAGCCTTCACAAGGTTTTCACACACTGTTGCTGGTATTTTGGCCCATTCCTCCATGCAGATCTCCTCTAGAGCAGTGATGTTTTGGGGCTGTTGCTGGGCAACACGGACTTTCAACTCCCTCCAAAGATTTTCTATGGGGTTGAGATCTGGAGACTGGCTAGGCCACTCCAGGACCTTGAAATGCTTCTTACGAAGCCACTCCTTCGTTGTCCGGGCGGTGTGTTTGGGATCATTGTCATGCTGAAAGACCCAGCCTCGTTTCATCTTCAATGCCCTTGCTGATGGAAGGAGGTTTTCACTCAAAATCTCACGATACATGGCCCCATTCATTCTTTCCTTTACACGGATCAGTCATCCTGGTCCCTTTGCAGAAAAACAGCCCCAAAGCATGATGTTTCCACCCCCATGCTTCACAGTAGGTATGGTGTTCTTTGGGTGCAACTCTGCATTCTTTGTCCTCCAAACACAACGAGTTGAGGTTTTACCAAAAAGTTATATTTTGGTTTCATCTGACCATATGACATTCTCCCAATCTTCTTCTGGATCATCCAAATGCTCTCTAGCAAACTTCAGACGGACCTGGACATGTATAAGCAGGGGGACACGTCTGGCACTGCAGGATTTGAGTCCCAGGCGGCGTAGTGTGTTACTGATGGTAGGCTTTGTTACTCCCAGCTCTCTGCAGGTCATTCACTAGGTCCCCCCGTGTGGTTCTGGGATTTTTGCTCACCGTGATAATTTTGACCCCACGGGGTGAGATCTTGCGTGGAGCCCCAGATCGAGGGAGATTATCAGTGGTCTTGTATGTCTTCCATTTCATAATAATTGCTCCCACAGTTGATTTCTCCAAACTAAGCTGCTTACCTATTGCAGATTCAGTCTTCCCAGCCTGGTGCAGGTCTACAATTTTGTTTCTGGTGTCCTTTGACAGCTATTTGTTCTTGGCCATAGTGGAGTTTGGAGTGTGACTGTTTGAGGTTGTGGACAGGTGTCTTTTATACTGATAACAAGTTCAAACAGATGCCATTAATACGGGTAACGAGTGGAGGACAGAGGAGCCTCTTAAAGAAGAAGTTACAGGTCTGTGAGAGCCAGAAATCTTGCTTGTTTGTAGGTGACCAAATACTTATTTTCCACCATAATTTGCAAATAAATTCATAAAAAATCCTACAATGTGATTTTCTGGATTTTTCCCCCTCATTTTGTCTGTCATAGTTGAAGTGTACCTATGATGAAAATTACAGGCCTCATCTCTTTAAGTGGGAGAACTTGCACAATTGGTGGCTGACTAAATACTTTTTGCCCCACTGTATGTCAAACACTGAAATTCTGATTCAACAACTGCAAACGGCCACTTATTTCCAATATGAATTGCGTTGAATTGGAATTTCCTTTTCGTTATTCACTAAGCAAAGACTGCATTGTGATTGACCCTAACCCATATCCACAGTCTCCTCCCCCAGTTGAGTGAACTAGCCTGGAGGAAGCTAGCTACCCTAACTGATGATCAACCAGGAGCGAAAGAGTTCAGCTATATTAGGTCTGGTAGCGGGTGAGAGAGAAAGAGAACCAGAGAGAAGTATGCTATATAGCCAGTACTGTATGAAAGTGTAACGTAGTGTCCTGTATTAGTGTACGGTAGTGTCAGTGTCCTGTATTATAGTGTACGGTAGTGTCAGTATTGTATTATAGTGTACGGTAGTGTCAGTATTGTATTATAGTGTACGGTAGTGTCAGTATTGTATTATAGTGTACGGTAGTGTCAGTATTGTATTATAGTGTACGGTAGTGTCAGTATTGTATTATAGTGTGTGGTAGTGTCAATGTACTGTTATAGTGTACGGTAGTGTCAATGTATTGTATTATAGTGTACGGTAGTGTCAATGTACTGTATAGTGTACGGTAGTGTATTATAGTGTACGGTAGTGTCAGTGTCCTGTATTATAGTGTACGGTAGTGTCAGTATTTTATTATAGTGTACGGTAGTGTCAGTATTGTATTATAGTGTGTGGTAGTGTCAATGTACTGTTAGTGTACGGTAGTGTCAATGTACTGTATAGTGTACGGTAGTGTATTATACTGTACGGTAGTGTCAGTGTACTGTATTATAGTGTACGGTAGTGTCCGTGTCCTGTATTATAGTGTACGGTATTGTATTATACTGTACGGTAGTGTCAGTGTCCTGTATTATAGTGTACGGTGGTATCAGTGTCTTGTATTATAGCGTACGGTAGTGTCAGTGTCCTGTATTATAGTGTACGGTAGTGTCAGTGTTCTGTATTATGGTTTACGGTAGTGTCAGTGTCCTGTATTATAGTGTACGGTAGAGGTCGACCGATTAATCGGAATGGCCGATTAATTAGGGCCGATTTCAAGTTTTCATTATTCATAACGATTATTATTATTTTAATTTTTGTACATCTTTATTTAATCTTTATTTAACTAGGCAAGTCAGTTAAGAACACATTCTTATTTTCAATGACGGCCTAGGAACGGTGGGTTAACTGCCTCATTCAGGGGCAAAAAGACAGATTCACCTTGTCAGCTCGGGGGATCCAATCTTGCAACCTTACAGTTAACTAGTCCAACGCAATAACGACCTGCCTCTCTCGCTCGTTGCACTCCACAAGGAGACTGACTGCCTGTTACACAAATGCAGTAAGCCAAGGTAAGTTGCTAGCTAGCATTAAACTTATCTTATAAAAAACAATCAATCATAATCACTAGTTAACTACACATGGTTGATGATATTACTACATATTATCTAGCGTGTCCTGTGTTGCATATAATCTGACTGAGCATACAAGTATCTAAGTATCTGACTGAGCGTAAACATTAATTCAAACAGCACTTTCGTGCGTTTTGCCAGCAGCTCTTTGTTGTGCGTTAAAACCTGTTAAAGATATGGCAGACATATGCCCCCTTTGGAGGGATTGGGTACCCCTAGTAAACTGAAAAAAAAATCTGTCAAAAATTGCTAATATATGCATATAATAATTATTATTGGATAGAAAACACTCTAAAGCTTCTAAAACCGTTGGAATTATGTCTGTAAGTATAGCAGAACTCACAGGGCAGGCATTCTTCCAAACTAGTTTTTGTGGTCATGAAAGTTGGAGCAACTTTGACGTCATCGCCCCCACCCTTCCCAACCAGTTATGATTCTGGGGAGACTTTCTATGTCTTCCACTAGATGTCCTCATTCAGTAGAGCTAATCGTTCAAATCCCGCGAGAATTGGCCCTATGGGAGTGAAATTAGTGCGTGCCATGAGAAAATATGTTGTGCGTTGTGGCGCGAATTCGTCCCAGCCATTCCTTTGTTCCAGCACTCAAGAGAAGGACAGACGATGACCGATTGAATTGAAATTTGTTTTGTGTGTTAAAAACATCATAAAGCTTGCTTCTGCACTTAGTTTGACCTGTTTAGTCGACATATAATATGTAATTTTGAAGTTTTGATGCGCAACTTTTCCGGACCAGAGGACATTTTGGGTGCATTTCAGCTGATGTTATTAGCAGTAGCTAATACAAAGACGCAAGACTTGAAACCAAACGATGTATTGGGTAAGTATGAAGCCTTCCACAACATTCTGAACGAAGACCATCGAAGGTAAGGGAATATTTATGCTTAAATCTGTGTTTCTGTTGACTCCAACATTACGGAGAAACGTAGCTTGTCTGAGCGCCGTCTCAGCATATTGAATAGTGTGCGATTTCTGTAACGTTAAAAATAAATGTAACAAAGCGGTTGCATAAAGAAGCAGTGTATCTTTCTAACTATATGTAGAACATGTATATTTAGTCAAAGTTTATGATGTCTATTTACGTTATCTTGCCGCGCTACCTAGATTTCCTGCGGACATTTTTGAGTAATTTCTGACCATGAACTCAATGTAAATGGACATTTATGGATATAAATGGCATATTATTGAAAAAAATGTCCTATTACATGTCCTATTACTGTCATCTGATGAAGATTTTCAAAAGGTTAGTGAATGATTTATTTTTTTAATCCTGCGTTTTGTTGATAGCATGTTTTGGCTATTCAGATGAGCTGTGTCTGGTGGTGGTTTGACATAAATATGTACTATGTTTTCGCCGTAAAACATTATAGAAATCTGACTTGCTGGCTAGATGAACAAGGTGTTTATCTTTTATTTGAGCTATTGGACTTGTTAATGTGTGGAGGTTAAATATTTCTAAGAATATTTTTGCGTTCCATGCGCCACCGTTTCAGCTGAACGTGGGAGGGTTGAGTCCCAATTGGGAACCAATATCTTTAAGAGCTTTAAGCATTGCGCTCTTTATGAATTCAAACCTATCAACTCCCGGGATGAGGCTGGTGTAACCTATGTGAAATGGCTGACTAGTTAGCGCGCGCTAATAGCGTTTCAAACTTCACTCGCTCTGAGCCTTAGGGTGGTTGTTTCCCTTGCTCTGCATGGGTAACGCTGCTTCGATGTGGTGGCTGTTGTCGTTGTGTTGCTGGTTCGAGCCCAGGGAGGAGTGAGGAGAGGGACAGAAGCTATACTGTTACACTGGCAATACTAAAGTGCCTATTAGAACATCCAATAGTCAAAGGTTAATGAAATACAAATGGTATAGAGGGAAATAGTCCTATAATAACTACAACCTAAAACTTCTTACCTGGGAATATTTAAGACTCATGTTAAAAGGAACCACCAGCTTTCATATGTTCTCATGTTCTGAGCAAGGAACTGAAACGTTAGCTTTCTTACATGGCACATATTGCACTTTTACTTTCTTCTCCAACACTTTGTTTTTGCATTATTTAAACAAAATTGAACATGTTTCATTATTTATTTGAGGCTAAATTTATTTTATTGATGTATTATATTAAGTTAAAATAAGTGTTCATTCAGTATTGTTGTAATTGTCATTATTACAAATACATTTTTATATTTTATTTAAAATTGGCCGATAAATCGGTATCGGCCTTTTAGGTCCTCCAATAATCGGTATCGGCGTTGAAAAATCATAATCGGTCGACCTCTAGTGTACGGTAGTGTCAGTGTCCTGTATTATAGTGTACGGTAGTGTCAGTGTCCTGTATTATAGTGTACGGTAGTGTCAGTGTACTGTATTAGTGTACGGTAGCGTCAGTGTACTGTATTATAGTGTACGGTAGTGTCAGTGTCCTGTATTATAGTGTACGGTAGTGTCAGTGTACTGTATTATAGTGTACGGTAGTGTCAGTGTACTGTATTATAGTTTACGGTAGTGTCAGTGTCCTGTATTATAGTGTACGGTAGTGTCAGTGTCCTGTATTATAGTGTACGGTAGTGTAGTGGTGTGTACTGCAGTTTAGTGTTGAAGTGGAGTGTACTCACGGCGTAGGGCAGCCCAATGTAACTGTGGGAGTGGTGAGAGCTAATGCTGTAGATCTGGTGCGGGTAGCTGGATTTCTCCACCACCACAGGGCTGGCCTCTACCGATTCTGGTCTGCTGGACAGAGAGAGAGAAACAGAGTCAGGAGGGGTTCCCATTCACAACGTAACAAAGAAGAAAGATCTGTGTGATGTAAAATGAAAGATAAGACATACAAGAGGGACAGAAACAGTAAGAAGGGGGATTCCATTTACTACAGCGAGAGAGAGCGAGAGAAGACAGAGAGAAATGAAAGCTAGACATGAAAGAGGGAGAGAAACAGGAGGGAGATGAGTGTAGCGTTAAACGACAGGTAGTGAGAAAAAGGGTAGAATAGGAGAGAGCGCAGAGAGAACCTCCTCATAAGCAGTGAGTGTTTCTACACCTGCATTGCTTGCTGTTTGGGGTTTTAGGCTGGGTTTCTGTACAGCACTTTGAGACAAAGTAGTGTTTATTTGGGAGGGCTTTAGGGGTGCTGACAGTGGTTGTGACAGAGTGGAAGTTGCCTGCCCCTCATATCACCTCAGCTAACTGGACAGAGCGGATAGCAGGGCTAATAACTAAAATGGGGGGCTCAATCTCTCCACAATATTTAAACCTGAACCCCATTTCTGGAGGACACACACACACACACACACACACACGCAACATTGACACACGCAGAAACAATAACAGGCATTCACTTCCGTGAGATCATTTATCAAACTGGTAAATCCACTTTTATTCTATGACATTGCAGTGGTGCAGAGAAAGCCTGTCTGGCTGTTTGAACATGAAACCAAGGACATGGGGGTATGGTTAACTAGGCTACTTCTCACTGGCATTGAAGGAGGGAGGAGGGCTTCAAAAAGAAGACAAGTGGGATTGGCAAACAGACAACAGAGAGGAGATGAAGGATGGAAGGAGAGAAGGAGTGATGGGAGGAGTGGCACTGTCAGGAGAGAAGAAAAGAAAGAGACCAGTGACAGCCCAGGCAGTTGAGACTCCAGGCTGATGTCATGACAAATCAGAAGGCCAGCTGATGTTCCAACAACTAATACTGCAACTCCTACACACAGGCAGCCTGTTGGTCAGTCATGAGGAAGAAGCTCCACCAAATCCTCCCCTTCTCCTACAGGATAGTCCAGACAACTGCTACAAGGTCAAAGAGAGGGAGAGTGAAGGAGAGAGAATAGAGATGCCCCCAGGTGTATCCGAGGCTGGCTTAGCACATCCACCTCAGAAGCAGAGGCTAAATGAAACCTTGACAGGGGGCCAACTGCCCTGCCAAGAAGTTTGGCTAACAATGCAGAGTACAAGAGAAAAGCCCACTAAACAAACTGGACAGCTTCACAGGTACCGTGTTACAACATGTATACATGGTCTGATGGTGTAGTAGAATGCTATGGTTATATGGCTCAAACAGGCTATGTAGCATATTTGGACATCGAGTACAAGGAACAGTTGACACACAAACCCTGAATAATAAAGAGAATATGTGAAACACCACACACACACACACACTGCCCCGCAGAAACACTTCCAGACAGTAACTGGAATACATGACAAGCCTGTAGCAGCACAGTAGGGTAGCAAAACTAGGCTACTCAAACGAATGGACGTGCCACGTGTCAGCATGTTAAAGTACAAACACACCTCTCCAATGCTCCAACCCTCCCTCTCCTTCTCTCTAGACACCCCGTCCCTCCTAGGGTAAAGCAGCAGTACAGTACCTGGTGGAGGCAGTCTTTCACCCCTAGTCTCCCCGCGTGCTGCACACCATGACCTCTCAATGCTCGCTGTGCAGCACTTCCTTAAACATGGTATTGGCGCTCAAGCAGCAGGCGCTTTGTGTCAAAGTGAAAACGTAAGTGCCTGTAAAAAGGTCTAGGGGGCGGGCCCCGGGGAAGGTGTGTGTACATCTCGCTGAAACACACACACACACACACACAGACAGAGAGAGAGTTCACTACACTCCCCAGGGCAGAGAAGTAATCCAACCCAAATCCAAATAAACTTTAAAGTAGGCTACTGAAAACTGTGTGAATGATTTACTTGGGTAAAAATATATAGTTCATAATTGGGTATTTGCATGGATGCAGCATGCATCATTCAGTGGTGAGAGATGAAATTAGTGATCGTATGAGGAGTCTTTAAAATGGGTTTATTGTGTTTTCCTGGGATAGTCCCTTTGGTGAGAGGGGGGATGATAGACAAAGGAGAAGAAAACAGACATGTGATGAGCGAGTTTGTTTGATGGATGGCGAGGGGCCATGTTTGGTTTCAGTGTGAGTGGCCAAAGGGACTGAGACTGACTGCATCAATCATGTCTGTCTCATAGGAAGTCAGGGACGAAGACACAGAGTACATGATGCTATTGTCGATCACAATCACACACGTCTAGGGGGAAGCTATGAGATGTGAGACACCGGGAGATTCAGAGAGCAGAGACAGCAGAAAGAGACAGCAGAGATGGAACGGAGGTGTCAATTAAACAGACAGCTAGGCATGTGCTAATCATAGCTCACAGCTCGAGAGAGCTTAATATGGAGCAAGAGATCACACACAGACAGCGAGGGAGAGAGACAGGGAGAGAGAGAGAGAGAGAGACACAGAGCGCACTCCTGCACAGCCAGCCAACACACACCGCTGCATCTTTCAGAGGGAGGTGGAGAGAGAGTGACTGCTCCTCTGGGAGTAGTGCTGCTGTTCCTAGGGTTAGCAAGTTAGCACACTAATGCTAACCTCTGTCCTGTGTTGAGAACACGAGGGCCTCGAAGAGCAACAAGGATCTGTGCCTTGTTTTATCAGTAGGGTGGAAGGAAGAGGGCTAGATGATAACTACCTGGGTGTGTGTTTTACAGACAGGCAGCCCTACCATGTGCTCCCTCACAGTGGAGGTAGGTAGTCCGGTGTGTTTTACAGACAGCCCTACCCTGTGCTCCCTCACAGTGGAGGTAGGTGGACACCGATTTGGATTTTAAAATGTTTTTTTTTTTTACACTTTTCTTAACCGAGGCAAGTCGGTTAAGAACACATTCCTACTTTCAATGACGGCCTAGGAGCGGTGGGTTAACTGCCTCGTTCAGGGGCAGAATGACAGATCTTTACCTTGTCAGCTCAGGGGATTCAATCTTGCAACCTTACAGTTAACTAGTCCAACGCTCTAACCTCCTGATTACATTGCACACCACGAGAAGCCTGCCTGTTACGCGAATGCAGTAAGAAGCCATGGTAAGTTGCTAGCTAGCATTAAACTTATCTTATAAAAAACAATCATAATCACTAGTTATAACTACACATGGTTGATGATATTACTAGTTTATCTAGCGTGTCCTGAGTTGCATATAATCGATGCGGTGCGCATTTGCGAAAAAGGACTGCCGTTGCTCCAACGCGTACCTAACCATAAACATCAATGCCTTTCTTAAAATCAATACACAGAAGTATATATTTTTAAACCTGCATATTTAGCTAAAATAAATCCAGGTTAGCAGGCAATATTAACCAGGTGAAATTGTCACTTGCGTTCATTGCACGCAGAGTCAGGGTATATGCAACAGATTGGGCTGCCTGAACGCGACGGGAACCATTTAAATGCCTTAATCACAAGAGGGCCACCTGTCATTCAGCCTGGTGACCATGGCAATGGCTCCTGCACAGTGCGGAAGGGAGACATTGGGGAGGTTTCTATGGCAACCAGCTGTGGCCGCCTGCAACAGCTCTTAAGGCTGGGCCCCATTTAAAGAGACAAGCCCTCTAAAAGCAGACCTTTATGTTCTTCAACCACAGGAGCACAGAGGATGTCTCTGTTATTTGTCTATAATCTTTGCCAGTATCCCCGAGGAGAGTATAGGGAATACTGTGAGGAGGGTGGTATGTTGTTGCCATGGCGACAGACTCCACTTTCCTAACAAGGTGCACAGCGTACAGACATGGATCAGATGCGTCATTTTCAGAGTAAAATTCTCCCTCCACCCGGTGGTGTCAGGTTGGTAGGAGTCATTCTAAATCATGACATTGGCTACACTGACATTGTATTACACAGAAGCAACAACTCAGAAACAGAAAGTGAACAGTAAGGGTGTGTGATGCTAGATAGTCATAAACACAGCATATGTTGTATTTAAGTGACAAGGTCTTCTGCCTCATATCGTCTCTACAAAGTGTGTTTTGTCATATACGGAACTTGGGTGGTCAGATTAGGGCATGGAGAATGTCTATGGGAAGTGATGGGTGTGAGACGGTGAGTAGTGCTATGTATGTGATCAATGGCAGTGTTTGACCAGGCCTGTCCCATACAGTAGACAGCAGGGCTAGAGAGAGACACAGAAAGAGAGAGACACAGAGAGCTTTAGGTCATAAGGGGGAGATATGGTCGACAGACACAGACAGATGACAGGGCCAATTAAAGTGAATGAGGAAGCTGGGGAGAAAGGATGAAATAAAAAGAGAGCGGATGAGAAAGAGATGCGAGGGGGGATGACAGCAGCAGACAATGGAGGAGAGGCAGAGAATGAGTGAAAAGGAGAATAGAGAGAGTAAGAGAAGGGTGAGATGAATCATGAGATGGTGGGTTGGGCCTGAAGACGTTGGTATACTCACTCTGAGCCTGCAGCCATTTCCAGGTATGAGGTGTCTGCTGTGTCCACCCCTACAGGGATCACTATGCTCATGACGTTCTTTGCTGATCAATTCTTGTCCTACTGAGTCCAGAGCATGGGAGTCCAAAACACTGAGGCATGCCAGCCACAGCACTCATTGCAGACATCTAAGTGCATCCACAAGGCCTGCCAACACACAGAGGGAGAGAGAAAGACAAGGTAGTTAGCATGGTGAAAAAGGGACAGTCACCTTTCTGAAACTAGGGTATTTCCAGGAATCACCATGATTCATAAATTCAGATGTGTGAGATGTAGGTACTAGCTAACTGCTAGTAACACAGAAAATAAACAGCATGATAGGAATTTCCCTAGTAAAGCTCTCAAAGAGAACCCTCGCCCACCTCACTGGCTACCTGAGACATTAATGGGCGCAAGGGGAAAGAGAAGCTATAGTAAGGCGATGCCTGATGTCGGTAAACTGGTCAAACGCGACCTCACAGACTGCCAGGAATGCAGGATGCTGCGGTGGCAGTGTTCCACCACAAGGGGGTGTGAGAGAACACAGAGCTCTGACTGGCGGCCATTAATGGAGGAGGAGAAAGAAAAACGCAACACAGAGACCATCTTTTCGCCGAGCAGGATTGTTCTATTGAGCAGAACAGCGTACACACACACACTCTCGCTCTCAAAAAGGGATACACACACACACACGCATAATCCTTTAACGCTGTAATTAGAGCTGTCACAAGCCCCTGGCTGTGTCTAGATGTGAAAGCCAGTGTAAAATAGGCATCTTGTCTCACTCTCCCCCTGTTTGTTCAGCATTGCAGGTGGACAGAAGATGCATAGAAAGACTAAGTCAATAATTAACTCCATTAGGTGTCAGACAGACTGCAGCCTCTCTCTGATGAAGAGAGAAGTAGGACGAGGGACTAATGGTAGGTTGACAGACAGAGGTAGCCACTCCCGCTAACAGGCAATAACAATGCTACGTACATAGATTAAATAGACCTGTTCCAATTAGCCAAAACACAAACAAACAGTGGGTGGTAATGTACAGGCTATTATAGCTTATAGCCTACGTAATGCAAGGCATGTGTCCAGACAGGGGCATATGCGCTGGCCCTGATACTGAGAGCACAGCGTTGTTGATAAATGGGATTAGTGGGAGGGACACATGCCAAGACAAAATAGGCTGGAGTTCACACCTCTGTGTGTGTACCAGCCCAGGCATCCAGCAGAGAGGGCTCATCTCTGACACACTGCTATAAAAATCTAGACATTTCAGGTTTACTAGACCGCCGAAACATATTTACAGTCCCTTTAAACAGCAGGGCCCATATCACAGCACAGCTTTGTGTGGCTCAATTAACAATAGAAACCAATTGTTGCTGGAACATTTCCCCGTAACAGGGCACTTAGCCAGACCACTGAAATGACATAAAACCTTTTTGTGTTATCTCAAAGACTCAGTATGTTTTGGTGTAGTAAAAATCCCTTCCTTCGGAAACAGGCCGTCTGTTTCCAAGCGTTTTGCTGTGATCTTCTCTGCCTGTCTAAGGGAATCCTGCCGTCACTGCTCAGGAATGCACACACACACACACACACAGACAGACAACCCAAACCCCCTCCCCTTCTAGACCCTTGCACACATTCCTTTGCTGGGAGGCACCCAGGGGCGCGCATACACACACACACACGGCACCAGGGCCAGACACATTCAAGACACACAAAAGGGGGGTTGGAAAAAAGGCTAACGAGTACAGTACAGCATTCCTGACTAAATCTGAGCGCTGTGACTGCCTCCGACGCTCCTCCCACTTCCTCTAGCGGAGCTGTCTGTCACACGAGACCAACATGCCAAAAAAAGCAGAGGAAAAAGACAAACACTCCCTCACTCTTTCTGCCCTCCCTCGCTGTGCTCCATCCACCCCACCCGGATGTCTCTCTCCTTTTCTTAAATAAACCTCAGAGCATGGAAGGGGAGGGGAGTGTCGCAGACAGGGCTCCTAATTACAAAGAGTCTGGAAGAGAGAAACAGAGCATGGTGAAGAAGGGGAAAGGGGAGGGAGAGTACAGGAGGGAAAGGGGGAGAGAAAGACGAAGCAAAAAATGTTGATGGCAGAACACTAGCTAGTCAAGCAAGGAGGAAAGCTGTGGTGCTTTTGTCCCCCCTTTCGTTCTGTCTGATGTTCTCTCATCACAGATCTCACAGCGCTGCAGGGAGCCTTCCAAATGATCCATCTACCCTCTGTTTGGGAGAGGGGTGGGGGAGGCACCCAAACTCCTGTATGGGCACTAGGGTTCCTCTAGCACAGGCACAGCAGCCTTCTGAGACTACGTGTGAGAGTAGAGCAGAGACTAGAGCTGAGCCCACTCTCCCCCCTCTTCTCATTTGCCCTCCTCCCTTTCCCAACCCCCCCCTCTTCGCTAAGGCCACAGTCACGTCATTGTGTGCGGGAATAACTTTCCTTTTCAGACAGACCAGTCTTTGGGCCAAGTCTCAGTGTTTGATTTTGAGCCAGGAGAAGAGAACGATGGACATAAAGACGGGCTTCTAACGGACGCCGCGCTCCTCCTTCCCTCTAAGTTCCCAACAGAGCTGAAGTGACTTCACACCATCCTCATTGGCTGAGTCATCGCAGCAGCCAGCCATGAGCGCACACACCAAAATAAAGACACTCCTATACACTGGAAAAAGACACCATCAGAATGTCACAACCCTACCTTTCACAGTGCCCAAACAGGGCTACTCTCTGCATCAGCTGTCCTAGACACCATCAGAATGTCACAACCCTGCCTTTCAGTGCCCAAACAGGGCTACTCTCTGCATCAGCTGTCCTGTCCTTCATTAATCACTGTGCCCAAGCTGCCAGGGCTCCCTCTGTGCTTTACCTCTGAAGGTGAAGCCATACATCAATAATACAGGACATTAGAGATGTAGGCCTACATTGTGTTAGAGATTGGGTGCCACCAGTGGCGAGTAGATAAGTTCTACTGTGATGTTTACCATTGACCACCTATCGCGCAGCAGCAAACTGCACTGTGTCCAGACCCAGTAAAAGGCATTGGAGAGAGAATGATGTTGCTTCGTCCACATCCACACTCTGCAGAGTACACTAAACAGCAGACAATGGCCCCAGGCCAGCACACTCTGTGTGTGTGAGAGAGTGAGTGAGAGACAGTGGGCCCTAGAGGCTACTCTACACATCAGCCTACACACTTTGGGCTTGTACCCTGTCAAACAAACACACACAGAGGGTAAATGAGGGATCTTCAAAAACAGGGATTTTTGCATCTCCCATCTCGGGTGCAGGTTACAGCCACACAGCCAGGGTTATCAGTGCAGTACAGCCAGGTTCTGACAGCTGGTCTGGGGCGGCCCTGTTCTGGCCTACTCTCCCTCAGTACAGCCTCCTCTCCCTAGCACAGCACGGCACCATTTGACATTCTTAAATTTGATAAGGATGACCGATGACAAACAAAATCATTGATTTGCGTCGAGCTCGCCTGTCAACCTGAGTGACTCAGTCTTGTCTATATTAGGAAAGAAAGGTCAACTGCTCAAACCAAATAAAAGTGAGACTTTTAGGCTGAAATCTAGCTTTTCTGTGCCTGGTGTTAATCATAGGCCTAGGTTTTTTTTGCCCATATTGTGCAGCCCTGCGTGGCAGTGTTGCAATTATCTCAAATGAGTGCAAGAAATGCAGAAATTATTTTTGGATGAGGTTGAAAACAGTATAAAACAATCCGAATAGAGAAAGACTCATTGAAATCACCCTAGGGCCTTGCACTACTCATAAAGCTTATGTACAACATTTATTTAAAAAAAATTGAAATACCATTAAAAAAAATTGAAAAATAAAGTGATATGATATTTTGGCCATATCGCCCAGCCCTGGTCAGAGACACTCAAGCCAAATTACAGCACTGTTCCATGATCAATTTCACACCTGGCTCGCACTGGCGTTATATCACCAACCACTACATTCACCCTCGCCTCCACTGAGTCTACCCAGTACCCAGCGTGCCAAGCACTAAGTAAGTAGCGTTAGCATGTAGCACAGCAACAGGAAGTGGGCAGGGCTAGGGAAGTATCAGGATTGCTGTTGCAGCAGTCCCAGCCCAGGGGCACCTATTTGGGAGGTAGTCTAACTAGCGAAAGGCCCATTTAACAAGGGATCCTTTACAGCCGCCCAGCACCGCAAAAAAACAGGTTACCTGAACCCTGTCTCCCTCTCGTGTGTGACCTATGCGACTGTGCTGGGCCTCAGAGCAAGGCCAGCCTCCTATGTGCTACTAAAGCCCCGACTCTAGCTCTACACAGAAAGGGAGGACACTGGAGGCTTAGAACCACAGAGCCAGGCAGCCTCACAGGGTAAAACTACCCAGGCTGGCAGTGTACTGTTGTCAGCCAGCTCTATCTATACAGATGATACAGTTTCAGGATGGAGTCTGTTATTCTCCAGGGACAGAGAGAACAACACAACCAGCACTCTATAGTGGAGGACGAGGCAGGCAGAGAGAGGAAGTCAATAGATTCTCACCAGCTCCATTGAGCTATGGCCTTCTTCTGTCCTACCCAGCACTGCGTTCGATACAGCAGACTAGCAGTAAACATCCTGTTTTGTGAACTCCTTCACTTCCCCCCTCTGTGGCCCACTGTCCTGGCTATTGGCTGCTCGAAAAGCCTTCATAGCTTCTCTTATTGAGCCCTTCATGGATGTGTGTGCGCGCCTGGGGTTGAGGTGAAAGGAAAGGTGTCACCCGAGAGAGTAGCGAGAGCTCCCTGCCACGCACTCCTGTCCCCCAGGGGGGAGTGGCAGGCAGGCAACCTCTCTCTGTCAACACAGCCAGCGAAACACACACACCATATCAGGTATTTACAGCTGTGTAAGAGTGTACAGAGAGGGGGCACCCACCAGGGGGAGTGAGGAGAGGGAACCAGAGAAGGCAGTGTGAGTCAGTGTGTGAGGCAATTTGAATACGGCGCAGTTAGGGAGACTTTTAGAATGCTATGAGACTGTGACATGGTTATAGTAGCATGACTGCCACGAAGCAAGAAGCGCTCCAGCCCCGTGCATGGCGTCTAGCACCAGGACAGAGCAGAGGCCACTGTCCCTTTAAGAGGAAGAAGAGGTAGGTGACTGGGGATTGTGTATTATATATCAGCTTCTGATTAGACACAGTAGGACCGCTCTCATCCAGTATTTATAACACGTCCACACAAAATGGAGACCTTTTTTGCTGTATTCAGAGAGGCCAACATCGAGGGAAACAGTCGTTTTTTTTTACTGTGCCAGCTACATCCATACACACAGGCCTCGTTACTTGTCAGAGGATTCCAGCCTGCAGCAGTTCAAACCAGTGTCTATTTTACTTCCCGGCAGAGGCCCACATCTCCCAGGGCCTCTCTGCATCTAGGTCTCCACTGCATGAGTGATATCACAAACGTAGCATGACATCATTCATTTGGTGGAGGATGAATCCCACTATGCAAAGATAAGCTGTGGAAAGACTAGAGGGAGCAGTGTACAGCAGTCTGAGGCCTTACTTTACCCCCACTGTTGACAGGCATTTGTGAAACAAGCACCTGTGTCATTTAAAAGAAAGATCAGGAGTCACAAGCAAATGCGTGCCTGTATCAGTGTGTCAGTCAGTCAGCCGTGGCAGTGAAGATAGCCTACACAGCCCTCTCACTAGGCTCCTCTAGAGAAAGAGAGCAGCTGCACAGCCTCACTGTGGGGAAAACTGAAAACACCTCTGCATCCAATGATTTGTCCTCTTGCCATCGAATGGCAGAGGGGGAATTAACATAACCCTCACCTCATAAAGACACAGAAGACTAATTAGTGCCGTCTTGGAGAACCAAAACAGAATAGATTAATGACAATCTCTCTCGGCAGCCTCCATCCAAGATGGCCACAAACCCAGATAATTTTCTGTTCGCTTAAGGAGGAGTCTCTTCTTACATAGCTATGGCAACATGGGGTCATGAGGAGAAAAAAAAACACTGGGCGACTGTTTCAAACTGGCATTTGGACAGAGGCTACCAAAGTTTGCACCACAGAGAAGTATCCAGCTTCTTCGGTTTGTCTCACAGGCCAGCAGAGAGGAGGGAATGGAGCGGTGTAGAGCTGCCTGCCTCACACCATCCCAAAGCTAGAGCCACCATCAGGGGACGGGGCCATACTACTGTGAATGGGGCCTGAGCTGATGGAAAAATGTCACAACACATGAAAGGAAAGACATTCACTGTCAGAAGATTGTTTGGGCAAAGTGGAGTCATGTGTACATGTGTGAGGTGTAGCCAGGCAAGTTTAAAAAGCCTTGTTGGGGGACTTGGGTTCTTGTTATTTCTATAAGGAGTGATATAGAGCTACTCGCTGGCCAGCTGTGTGTTATCATGAATTTTCAACACTGTCACCAACCAAAACAACAAAAAAATCTGGCCATTTATTTTCATTGTTGGGTTATTTGATGACGGGCATCTGCTCTGAGCCTGTAAGGCGCTGAGAGGGGGAGGGGCAAGAGGAGGGCAGCAGGTCTTTGTCAATGTCAAAGGGAAATAACCAAGTCACGGCTGTTGTTTCATTCCCCCTTCACAAAACTCAACGCCTTTGGCCACCAGGTAGGACTTGAGTAACTGCCTGTTTATCTATTCATGAATTTAATGTGAATTAGGCAAATTTTCCAAATTGGAAAATACAATTGAGACAAATTAGCCTATATTCCAACGAGCTAGGCCTAACCACACTGAAATCTTCCTAGTTAATTTAATGACTGAGTTTCTAGTACTAGTCATACCCTAACACTGGTAAGTATTACACAAGCACATAGTTCCAGCAATGACACAAATCATGGTTGTTGTGACCTGCTTGTTCTATGGTTCATATCCACAATCCACAATAATGCTTTCCTCCTCAGTCGAGCTGACCTTTAGATAATTACTACTTATTAACTACATTGACATGCTTACCCCATAAAATAACATTGATGTTTCATGAACCTACCATTCGACCACAGTAAGAGAATGGGTAGGTTATTGATAGTGAATTATGAGATATTAAAAATGTCCGCCTAGTGCTTTCTACAAACACATGAGTTAGACTAGTAGCATACTTACTGTTAAATGTGGTAACTTAGTCCAACTTGCCAGAAAAGGGTGGGAATGTTTAGTGTTGAACAAAGTATGAGGTCAAAGAAGAGTGGGGGTGGCAATAAACCTCATATTGTTCTTTATACAAAGTGCTGCGTTTGTATCCTGTTATGCAACTCCTCAATATGACAACATGTTAATAACTCGGCCAAATTCAGCAACTACAACAAATCTGATCTGACGTATATTGCGTTGTAGTACAATCTGTATATACACCCTGCTCCTAAAATACAATGCATCACGAAACACAATATTAGCAAAGAAATGTGATTGAACGACATGGGGGGGGACTATTAGCTAACCAGACAGTTGGCCAGCGAATCTCAAACTTGACCTGACAAGTGTATGTTTGCATCAAACGCGTACGACAGAAAGCTGTCTTTAATAAATATATCCCATTGTGCACTAGCTTTCCCGTGAGTGTGTCGGCGCTGCAGTCAGCTCAGCCGATAGGGGTGTGGAGGGCTGAACATAGCTATTAAATTACCACAACATCAAGCCAAGCCGCCATTTTCATAGCGCTTTTCTAAGGACAGCGAGAAAACCGTGTAACTGGGGGACGGACCCTCGCCACGAGAAGAAAAACCCCCAAGAAAGCAATCAATCGTCTTTCAGACATTCTTACTTAAGTATCAATCTGTCGATGCCGTTTCTGTGTAGTTATTATTTGAAAAATGTAGAATCTCGTCGGTAACTTAGCCGGCTGTTTAGCTAACGAGCCATGCTAGCTGCAATGGCTTTCAAATATACAAAACGTTGGTAAGCGAGTCTCGGCAAATGAACCATTGTCTCAAGCTACGTAGCTAGCGGCTAACAAATTACATTGGACCTATGCCTTGAAAAAAATACATGAGTTATTGTATAAATATTTGAAGCTTGTACTACTACCAGACTGCTACACTAGTCGTAGTACTTAGCTAGCTAATATTAGCGTTCGAACTGCGGTAAACGTCGTTACGCTGGCCAACGAGGGCTTTAACATGAAAAGATTAGCTACCTAAGCTAGTTAGTAAGGCAACTTGGCACGTCATGGTGTGAACAATGCGCAAAGTTAACACGCTTGCAAATACATTCTCGCATTTAATGATTTCCCTTTGAAATAACATTGAGACAATATATTGTAACCAATCGCACAGTTTAAACGGTCAAAGAGGCTACATTATCAGTGGAGGCAAGATTCCCCGATTTGAGTATGTCCCCTCCACTGAGGTATGGTCCCCTCCCCCCACGTTTGCAGCAGTTAAACCACATACCCTTTGAATCTAAATTAAGGGATATAATGCATTTGTCAGCTAGCAACCAAATAGAAGGGTGGGAGTTTACCGGTCCAATAGCCGTTTGTTCATCTCGTGACTGAGGCCTCTAGTTTTATATCTAAAAAAGCATTTACACAACTGTGGACATGCGATTGAACTTTGAAAATAAATATAATGCAACTACAATTTCCGGAAATTATACGTAGTCTTCAGTTATCTAGCTGTATATATAAACAAAAGCCCTGTCAATGCCCTCTGCGCAACACCACATTATGTGGACTTGTTGGCTAGTTATTAATAAACGGAAATAAACCATAGGATCAACAAAAAGTGCACTTCCAACCACATATGAAAATCTGTAACTATTTAAAGAGAACGGATGTGTTAAACCAAGCCAGTCGAACAAATACTGCAATTCATGATTTACTTGTTCTGTAAGTACATTTACCACTAGCCTATTGCATGGGAGTACATTGGCAAACTGGCCATCCTTTGGGGGCTGGTTGAAAAAGAGAGCGGGGTAGTTCTTCATGCCACCTAGTTAACGTTACGTTCGACTGCAACAGCATACTGACATTGCAGGTAAAGCTAACTAGCCAAAATAGTTAATGTTTGATAAAGTATTGATTGCCTCTCTTCATTAACAAACAATCCAATTCAGAAGCAGCAGGTTAAATCTAAAATTCAAATGCGCTAACGTTAGCTAGCTAAACACTGCACTGTCTAACTAGCAAATGCTAACAGTTGCTAGCCAGCTAATACAAGCTAACGTTACACCAAAACAACTAATTCAGGACTAACATTCTAAATAAGTGGCTCACTTATATTAAAAACCAACTGATTTGCTACGAGAGAGTTAGTTATTAACTAACATGTAACTATAGCGCCATCAGCATCCACGTAGCTAACGTTACTAGCTACAGTAGCTAGCCATGAGAAACCAAGTCGGTAAGCTGGCTAGCTAGACTAACTTGATGAGCTCTTGAAACTAAGACAACGTATGAGGTAGTTTTAAAGCGTTTTACTTACAGTTAAAGTCCACTCACTGTAGATACCCTGAATAAAGAAACAGCGACCTGGGTGAGACCCCCGTCGCTAGAGCCTCGCTCCTTACACAACCAAAACAATAGCTACTTCACTCCACACTGCGGCTCCATAAGGTTTAAAAATATTTACACTGATAGCAGTCCTCTTGAGAACCCCCCTACTGTAATTAATTTTCGTTGGTAGTTATTGGAACCCAATAATGACAGTCAGTTCCGAACCGTTAAAATTGTGTCCTACCTACGCCGACTGTTGGAAATTAGATCCCCTCTACCCTGTCTCTTTTCCCTTTGCAAAAATGGCGGCCCTGGCAGGACTACCGTGACTCCGCCTCCTCCAGCCCCATCAACCCCTAACCCGAGCCCCGCCCCTACACTCTCCGGGGTCTACAACCCAAGATTACAGGGGCTCTGTGAAATGAGATGGATACATGCGCGTTCACGCGTCCATGCCATGCCTGTTCTGTAGTTTTGTGTCTGTAGTCCAAATCTTGCCACCATGCAGGATTTATGTGAGTTCAGTTGCAGAGAGTTGGTTCTAGAAAATTACATATATAAACTCTTTCTTATCCTAATTTATACACTATTATCTCCAAACTTAATTTATAACAAATGTAAACATTCATAGGATTGGTAAAGTAAGAACATCTCAGATTGTGTGAGCACAGCATCTCATGTGTTCAACAACTAATTAAAAATGAATCAAATTCCGTGGATAGAATAATACCTCTTTATTGTCAATTAAAAAATTTCAGAACAATGTACAATTTCCTTCAACTGCTTGAAAGATCAAGCAGCATGATGCAACACAAAATTACAATACATGACAGACACCACAATACAAGGCATAGACTAAACTCATGTACAACTCCTGTATGTAGTGTTAATTTTCAGATCACTTGTGTTTTCTTTTCAACATGTATCTGAGAACAATTTGTACACTTTGATGTGTGAGGGGGTAAAATTTGCGTAGTCAGTACTTGACATGGGCAGAGGTTTACTGGAGCGGAGTACTACTGCTTGAGCTCCCCCACCTCCTATAGAATATTATCTCAACGTATTGTGGAGCTCCTGCACCTAAATATAAACAGTACCCAAAATGAGTACTGACACCTACAGTATTTCAGTCCAAGTCAAGCACGGTGTGTGTGTGTAGTCAATGCCGTTTCTTAGCAGCCAAGGACAAAGTCCTGTTGCTTTTATTACTTGTTGAATTGTCAGCCCTTTCCCTCCTGTTTCGCACTTCTCTCAACTGCAAAGCAATCTGATGTGCTTTTGTCAACCATATGACCATGATGTCTGACACAGAGACATACCATGTTCTACATCTATGTATGTCTGCCATCTCACCACCGCTCATGTCTCAAAGATTCCTTAATTCAAGTGCTCTTTTCACTTTTATCCTACTGCAAAATGTGAAACTTTATTAAAATAGTAAAACAAACAGAAATATATTGTATTGTCACTGAGGTCCATGACACGCCTTCTGTATCTGCTACAGATAAAACAAACCCATGAATGTCAATTATTAGGCCCTACTTACCAGAGTTGGAAATTAGCATCTAAATCTGTTGCCCAAGGCAGTAGGAGGAAACAAATATCTTATGTAACCCACTTACACAAGAGCCCATTCTTTCTTTGATTTAACTGAAGGCAGGGTGGGTGGCAGGCAATACTGACCAACAAATAAACACAATCTACAAATGGAAGCATCATGTGCTTTTGTTAACAAGTACATTTTACTCTTAATTGCTGTTACAGTATTCCAGTCTTTCAAAAAAAAACTGCACTGTCATGAATACATGTTATATCTCGGCCTAGTTCAATATTACTGACAACAATGCATATAGGCTACAATGAAGAGGTCAAGGCAAACGGATCGTTGCATATGTAAAGTAAAATGTCTCCATGTCCAAAAGAGGTGCGTCCAACTGTGCAACAATGTATCTTAAAATCCGTTGGACATCAGGGTACGTGTCATTCGAATTAAGGCGAAGATACAGTGGCTCCTGCGAATCTTCCAATCCTGTTCACATATACAGTCATTGCCTGTTCACATGACATTGCAGTTCGACCTCCCCTCCCCCACTGAGATCTGGCCAAACCGCATCCCCGCGCGCACGCGTAATACTGAAACAGGGCTTTCTCGTCTGTTGGTTGAATCAGATCGTCTTGACAAAGTAGATGAGCCTTCATAACTGCTACAACTTACAATCATTTTCGGAAATCTTATAGCGAATGTAGGTGATATTGTACAGCAGTCGTTGGGCTATAATACGGTATATATTTTTTTTATTTTATTCAGAGTGTAGGGTTTTCATTATTACAATATTTGGAGACGTTATCAAGAAGTTACCTAGTCGTTTCCGGGCGGTTTGATTGGGATGAGGCTTCGGTGGTTAAAATCTAGGGTTCTCTCCTTTTCGCAAAATGGCGTTCTTGTTTTGATAGATTGACATTGCTCTCAGCCAATGATGCATGAATTGGCCTGTTTTTGCAGAAATGGTTGGCTTCTGATGACATCATTCGGACATCGGTTGTAGGCGGGTTCTGAGCTGTGAGGGGAGAGTGGCGCAACCGGAGAACTTGCAGGGCCAGGCGCCATTAGGGACGAGTCAAAAAAAACAATGCATTGAAATGCAAAATAAATATGGGATGAGCAATTTATTGCTGTTCGACCATAGGAATTACTCAAATTAATTCGCCATTCAACGTATTGTATGCAGAAAGCTATAGATCACTTTCCGTATTTTTGTTAAATTGCAACAACGTAGCTGGAAGCAAATAAGATGGCGCCTGCTGTTAGCGATCATGCACGTGCATAAATCGCACTGACTAGGCGGCGGCACCGCGCGCACTCTCGAGAGGAGCGCGGAACCATGTATTGGCGTAAAGTCTTGTTATAGTTTATACTGTATTTATGCATTTCCTATTTTGCTATTTAAACCGAGATGCAGACTGATGAACCAACTTATCTTTAACTACATAAGTCGAAACATGGATGGATGGATTTACGGTCATTGTTTATGAAAATGTAAAAGTGTCCCAACAAAAGCTGAACTGAACACTGGCATGAAAGGGAAGAAACTTCACATTTTTGCAGGACTTTAAAGTAACAATTCGATTACAGCTGGATACATTACAACTGATGGAACGCTAAGTTAATTGCAAATGTGATATTTTAGTAAGATTTTCCCCAAGGACAAAAGCAACTGTCAAACCGCTTAGCTGTTGATAGGGAGCATAGCGCTTTCCGCCATGTTGTCCCACTCGGTTCTCAGATTCATTAATCAGTAAATGGCGAATAGACTCTTCACAATTATCCCAGAGAGGAATTGCTCTTGTAATTTAAATGCTCATTCACCATTTGTACCTGTCTTTTGCCACTTGATTTTTCATTAAACCTGACTGCCGTCTTATAATTTCCCTCCACCTGAATTTACTATACTGGATACAAAACAAATGGACTGCATTTTCTGCTACTGCGCACCACTCACTCATGTCCTTGGAAGACATGTAAACAAAGGAAGGAGGTGCATGATGTTTCAACATAAAACCTGTAATGAAGAGGAAGGGAATTGGTGGGACTGCCATGGCCACCAACCGTCCTTGCTCAGTTGTCAGTTTCTGAACGTTTGCACAGAAGCACGCATGCATTAATTCACCATGTCACAACATCTTCCAGCATTACATTTTCATATGAAAAATTAAATACACGTTTTCCCCAATATTTCCTACACGATTCCCTTTTAAAGTTTCATACATGCATAATATACATATACACGTATATAAAGAGCTTTGTCTCCGTCTAGTGTGCAAAAGTGGAAACTCGATCCATTTTCTGAACAACCCTCCATCTCGACCAATCTCGGCTCGTTGTTTCTTGGTCGCCTTCTGTGTCAAGGTGGAACGACATTTTGAGAAAACAACACTGGGGGAAGAGAGAAACAACTATGTCTTCTTTAGGAAGGGCCATGGGTGTCCTTAGGGCCGGGATGCAGCTTCTTACACGTGGACCTCAGAAAATAGTAACCCGAAAGTAAGTAGCGCTACTGGTGTTATAATGTAAACGTTAGATAACAGCTAACTAGCGACAAAAGGTTGACTTCAATATCGTCCTTCATAATTAAAGAAACTATCAAGCACACGTCAGCTGTACACATACATCACTGTCTTCTTAGCTTTAAACAGTAACGTTAAGCTTATAGCTTAGCTAGCAGTCTGACAGTAGGCATACCAAACAAGTGTCCAGAGGTAGGCGCCATGATCAGATGTTAACCCATTGGGTTGTTGTGTTTCATCAAATGTGTAGAGCGTAGCTACATTATACTGGTAAACAGTGATACCCTCAGTGCTCTGGTTTTCTGTTTCCTTTCAGAGCTGGTGGTGGACCACACATAGAGGCCCAGTACAGGCAATTCCCACAACTCACCAAGAGCCAGACGTTCCAAGCTGAGCTCCTCAGCAGTGCCATGTGGTTCTGGATCCTGTGGCACTGCTGGCATGACCCAGATGCAGTGATGGTGAATTAAATGTAGATTAGGCTCCAGTTATAGTTATGCCCTGTCCAATCTAGTTTTGCCAGTTCATAGAGGAAAAGATGGAGAGAAAGCCTGTGTCCGTCAAGCAGACTTAAAACCCCATGATGCCTCTTCTCTCAGGGTCACTTCCCATGGCCTGATGCATCCGCATGGACAGACGAGGAACTGGGGATCCCAGCTGACGATGAGGAATGAGGTGCCCTCTACCCCACTGACCCCAGGTGTGCCTTTTGTCCTGACCAATACTGTACTGCTGCATCCGTCTTCTTCACAGGATCTGTGACACATCCTCAAGGGATGTTTGTCAATGAGAATGTCTTGTCCTCTGATGAAAGATTGTGTCCATCACAACAGATAGTCATACGTTGTTGGTTTTATACGTATTTGCATTAGGATGGGAAATGGAATGCCTATTCTGTAAGTACAGTAATGATTGCTCATGCACTATAGCCCTTCTGTGTTAATATGCCCATTTCAATTAGGTTCTTTACTGTGGCATTGTTTGAAACCATAGATGTAATTATATTCTAATAGTATTTTTCTATTTCTAGACCTTGTGTGTGTGCCCGGTCGCTACCCGAGTCTACCTGGTGGTCACAACGGTGTCCCGAGAGGCTTTGTTGTACATAGACCAAGAAATAAAATTCAATTTATTCTGAAACATATCTTTGGGGTGTGTGTACATATGGAACATCAATGACTGTATAATAACTCCTAGTTTCCTGTAAAAAAACAACAACAATTTAACAGAATCAGTTCATTTTTATATTTACAGGTCATTTTTGAAATGCTGAAACATATTCAATGCATCAAGTAATTGTCACAGTAAGCCAGTGTTTATGGTTCAAATCATGATAAATCAAACCATCTGAAGGACTAATGCACAGAGAAGAAACATGACCATTGATAGAAAAAACACAAATGCAAATAGATTTGCACGTAA
Organism: Oncorhynchus clarkii lewisi; assembly: GCF_045791955.1. Lineage (NCBI taxonomy): Eukaryota > Metazoa > Chordata > Actinopteri > Salmoniformes > Salmonidae > Oncorhynchus > Oncorhynchus clarkii. The sequence goes on from NC_092179.1 coordinate 20,156,960, forward strand.
GAGTTTACGGTAAATACTATACAATGAAAGAACTGCTGCTAATAACAAACCCTGCCTGCAGGCTAGTTCTTGTGCTTATTACTACACAGACAAGTGGTGAGGACTTCAACATGCAATAAGAGTTAAAAGGTGAACGTGTAGAGTCCATGGAAATGTCTGGCAATAGGATCAAACACTGTATTCCATGGAGGGGAAGACATGAAAGTGTGATATGTGTGTCATTAGGTAAAATCTCATTAAGGGCTAAGCGATAGACCACAATTATGCCAAGGTCAGGTGCACTGCAAGTTGAACTCATAGCACAGCTTTCAAGTCAGATACTGTTCAAAGGGTGCTAGTAAAGTTACTTGGTGACTGAGTAAGTCTGGATGTCATTCAGTGAAATACTCTGTAGACGAGAGCGAGGGTGTTTAAGGATATTGGGACATGCTGGGGGGGACATGCTCTATCAGAAGGTAGATGCTGGAAGATTGGATATTGAGTTACATATTGAAATTGATAAAATGGAGTTAAACATTTTTAGTAGCTAGGCAGAGCTTGAGTATCATCTCCAAATAGAGATGACCATGTTGATTTCTTCAACTTGGTCAATTCCAATGCACAACTCTGGTTGGAAGAACTTGCCTTACAGTGTACATGATGTAACTGGTGATTAAGGTAATCACCAGCTACATATCTGTGGTCATAGCTGTGGTCATGTCTGTGGCATCATTCCCTGAGAGTGAAGAACTACAAATCCAAATCAAATCACACACCTCACTTCAGCACCATATCATAGGACCCCCCCCCCCCAAAAAAAACACCCTATTTAAATTGTACAAAATGTATTTTTCGTTAGACTACGTCAAGTAGGCTATAGGTGTAGCAACCTTTTGGAGTCACAAACCCCTGGAAACAGAGGAAACCAGAAGAGACCGTTTCAAATCTAGTTAAGAAAGTCCACTTGGACAGAAGTGGAGAAAAAAAAGATCGAGTTAGAAATTCTTACTGACCTGCACAATATCATAACCACATGAAGTCTAAAATGTCCACATATACAATAAGCATAAGAGAGAGAAAGAAAAAAAAACCTTGTGAGAGAATTCCCAGAATAGCCGAGGTTTAGGGCCAAAATATAATAAAATCAATATTCACCTCTCAATTAATAAATACATAACTCAGAATCCATAAAGAAATAACACATTAAAATCAAGTAACAACTTGAAATAAATTAAACAAGATATTATACAAGTTGTTTTTCAACCAAGTAAACAACTTACACTATAAAACATTTCTTATTGAGGCAGCACTCTCTCTCTGTGTTAGTCTCCTTTGACCATCAGAGGGCAGCAAAATCATAAATTCTATATCGAGGAGTATGGCTTTCATATGATCGATCAAAGTATTAAAACGTGAAATTCAAATAGAGACTTATAATGAACTAATGCAGACAGGTTCAAATGTAATTGTTTTAGACCTATTGGGTTTTTACCTTCCCAAAAAACAGTGTAATGATAAATTAGGCAATTGTCTTTAAATAGATGAATGACACAATGTGGCAGGGAAGACTAACCAAGAGTGCTGCCTCTCAAAACTTCTTTCTTCTCTACTCAACGTCATTATTGCTGGTGTGATTGAGATAAGGGGAGTTGGGAGCATGGGGGACGTACAAACATTAAGCACCATTTAGAAAAATTAGATTAGCACTTTTTTCTCAGGGACAAAAAGGGCCCTGCTAGAGAGCCCAGACACAGAGCCAGATGGGTCAATGCCAGTCTGTATATCCAAACTTCCATCTTGTCCTGGGTCTCACCCAGTTAATAGTGCTGCAGATATTCAAGGAAGGCAGCGCTGGGAGATGCAGATGGTGGGACATCACGCAGCCTTCATTGGCTTACGCGCGTCATTAACATTGGCTGAAGATTTGTCTTCAATGTTGCGATGTACTGTAGACCTCATTCCTACCTCATCCAGACATCTAACACTTCCCCACGACACGTTGATGCCCACTGGAACTCTAAGTTTCCCTGAAGTTGAGTAATCAACATGCTTTTTCCCCCTTCTTCTACATTACGTTTTAGAGTGCTTGCAGTGAAGCTGTGCGCTTGATTGGTAGCTTGCTCATGTGAATTCAATACCCTGTGGTCCTAAGCATGCACAGTAAGCCTGTTCGTTTGTGTGTCTGACAACAACAAGTCTCTCAGATGGGCCCTTTCCCCAGGCAGTGATTTCTCCAGGACAAAAAGGTGTCGACTAAATGTACAGAATAATCTGGATGTGAGGACAGGGGTCTGTTACCCTCCTTTAGCTTTGCCTGTGGCCCTCAGAGCTCTATACAAAGACGCCATTGTGTCGGTTCATCTTCAGGATCTTCCCCAGTCTCTGCTTGGCTGTGGCCATTCCTTTCTTGGGCCGCTTGCCTGAAAAACAAAACCCAAAATGAATGGCTGATGTGCTGAATAAAGATAGAGTTGTGTCACAGTAGCATCCAATCCCTGAGAACATTACCTAATTACTAGACAAATGGAAAGAATCAAATAGTTGGTTGCGTACCTTTCGTGGCCTGGTTGCTGACGGGAGGGGAGTTGGAGGCGTGTCTTTTGGAGGGGTGTAGAGGGGGAGACATTGAGGGATCACAGTACTGGTAGTTGTCGGCCTCTGGGTTGGCATCGTGGCTCAGGGCCCCAAGGGAGAGGGGCCCCTGATTGTCCCAGGCCTCGCTGCTGCTGTTGCCCTGGCTGTCCATGGGGCTCTTGTCCCCCGCCACACGACGCTGGTGCTGCTCTCGGCGCTCCGGCGAGCCTCGGCTCGGGCTGGACCACCACGGCTCCTGGGAAGTGGCGACCTCGTCTGGCTTGGAGGGGCACAGCAGGCCAGCCATGGACAGCATGCCTTGAATGGCCTCCTCTGTGCTGGGTGAAGTAGGACGTTCTCTGCAGGGACACAGAGAAGAGACACACTCAGTCATTTACAGCCCACCGCCAGACTCCACAAAAGCCAACTGTGCTCATCTTTACCAGTCAAAAGGGAAGTTATGAATATAATCATTGTATGCATAATATTGGCACATGCTTCTGTTTCAAATCCAACTCCATCGTTATGAGATTACTAAACCGATGGCGTGAACTTCTAGACACTTCTACAATAAATGATCCCTTAATAAATAACTCGATTGCTAAAATATGTTTGTGATTCCAATAACAGGAGCTGTGTTTTAGCTCACCCACGCACAACAGGTCAGACAACCCACCTTTTGAGTGGCTTGTGTTTGTGCCGGAGGTTCAGGTCTGTCTGGTCTAGCTCTATGGTGTGTCCCGCGGCCCTCTGGGATGAGCCCCTCTCCTCATCATCATCACTCTGGGAGCTTCCTGAATCTTCCTCAGAAGAGGTGTTTTGCTGCAGAGAGGGAGAGAGACGAGAAACTGGTTGAGGGATGATACACAACAGACAGTTTTAAGTGCTATGTTCTCACTGACAAAACCACAGTGGGGGTAGACCATGTTAATATCAGGTACCTGTGTGTTGGAATCACTGTCCGAGTCCATGTCCGACACGTCGGAGTGTCCTGAGGCTTCTTCCCTGAGTTCAGTCTTAACCCTCTCAATACCCCCTGAGAAGGCAAACAGACATCATTAACCACAGATAATGGTAGGAACCATTCCCTCTCCGTGTCCAAGTCAACAGGTTACTAGACCTAGTCTGTGTCAACAACATGACCCTTTAGAAAGCATGTTGTGTCTGGGACAATGAGGTCAATAAACTGACAAAGTTGAGTCAGATTATAAATCATACAATGTACTATATATATATCTTGTGAACTGCTTCAGCATCATGACTTACTGAGGTGGCCTGGTTTCTTCTCTCCTCCCATAGTGCTGTGCTGCTGTTCCTGGTCTGACTCAGTCTTCATCTCCTCTCTGCTCTTCAGTTGGCCCACGGACGGCCTCTCACTCTCCGCCTTCACCGGGCTGCTAGCCGTGCTACTACCTGGTCTCCTTGCGTCTCGGATGATCCGTCCGTTGTGCAGCGTGAGACGCAGGTGTGTGTCTGGGTTCTCAGCAGCAGCGGCAGAGGCGGTGGACACCATGTTGAACTTCCCATGCACCGGGGGACAGAAGGTAGGGTCCTGTGGCAGAGACAGAGTTATAGGACTCATTCAACACAGGTATCAGACGTTTCAATTTAATTGTATGACTCTTTATAACATGGGAACAGTATTGCTTTCACTAGGAGTAATGCACGGAAAATACTAATGTGGTTTATTGATTGATCTAATGATTATTTCCAATAATAACAAGGCATTTAAATGTGACATATGCCAGAGAGCGTGTGACATTCTAGTTTTACGTTGTGGGAGTTTCACATGTTCCTCTCACCTCCTCCAGAGGGCCCACTTCCAGCCTCCTGAGCACCTCTCTGGTGTGCAGCTCCAGGATCTCCAGGTTAGAGGGAACCTTAGGGCCCTGCTCCTGCTGCTCCCGGAGCCTCCGGGCTGCCCGCCGCGCCTGACGGGCCGTGCACACCCTCTCCAGCGTGGAGCGCGTGGCCGGACACTGGCCTCCACCGCTTCCCTGAGATTTCACTGGCTTGTTGGTGCCACCACTGCTGCCCTGGTCTTCCTGTTGGAACACACATAACACCATTAGAGGAGGGAGGGGTTTGAACACAACCTCAATATTTAAATCTAATCTAGTCTATAAACAAGGAAGTCGCAAGAGAATGATTGCCAGTTACAAATAAGGTGCAACAAATCCATCACATCAGTAACAGATTAATTAGAAGCACTTCTCATACAGCCCCTCAGATCGAGTGCTCTTCCACCTACACAAAGGTGATGCTCCTCAGGCCCTTCCCCCTGTGACCCCAGCACAGCCCTTACCTCCAGGTAGCGGATTTCCTTGGTCAGCTCTTTAATGAGACGGTTGGGCCTGATATGGTCGGGGACCTCGCTGGTGGGCTCCGTAACCTGCAGTCACAATGTTCCACACACACACACAATTAGGGTGGAGTTGAACAAAGAGGCTCTGTTTCCACCACTGGCACAGTGTCATCAGATCCAGGGGAAACCACTATGACCCCCACCCCCTTTCCATCAGAGCTCAGCTGGGAGATAAACCAATCAGTCTAGATATTCATCAGCCAACATTGTAGAGTCAGGTGCAGTATAGAGAAGGTGAAGCCAGGACCTTCACCCATAGATACAATGGAAAAATAACAAATATTACATTTCATTCTGTGCCCCTCACCTCTCTCTTCAGCCAGGTTTTCAGTGGACTGATTAAAGACTTCACTCCCTCCACTAGGTAGGTCTGGGGCGGGCAGTTGTCTTCTCGCAACTCTGAGAAAGAGAACAAAGGCATTATATTTGTTATGATGCTTGTGAAATAAAATAAAAACACTACAATATATTTATTGGGTTAGGTGGATTTTACAGCTTCACTCACCTTTCAGGGTCTCCAGCAGGTTCTTGGCCACATACCAGCAGATAGCCTCAAAGTAGGGAAACTTGAAGAGGTCTGGAGTCTTCAGACGACGCTCCATCTCGTAACACCTGAGCTGCATGCCAATGTTGAGGTTGTGGAGGAAGTTGCCTCCGAACGCCATGCAATCCTGAGAGGTGAGGACGGCATGGATCCATCCTGCAGAGGGCAGCACACACAAACACAGTCAATGTTTGACTCACTGACTGTGGTAATACAAGGACACTGGCCAGGTGTTGTATTTGTCAAATCGGTAGCAAAGCATCGATCATCATGTCACCAGAATAAGACCCTCGATATTCATTGGAAAAAAGCATAAAGTTCATCACCTTACACTTTCACCACCCTGAGAAGTTCATAACTTATTTCATCTGTAGCCTAATAAACTGCATGCTTTCCTGAGAGTAGTGGGAGGACCACACACCACATCATCGTGTGACTCCAAGTTTACTTCGATATGATGGTTATTATATCAATATTTCCGCATAAAAAGGCAGTTCTATCACATTATTCATTTTATCGACACAAAAAGATCCCACCATGTCCAGCATATTTTGTTTTGACAACAATTGGAAGGTTTACAGGCAAATGTTTCCATCGGTTCTGTCGTCACATTCCCTCTCCGACATCTACTTTACTGGCATAAAAAGGTTGGATGTAAACCTGGTATGTGACACACAAACACCAACCTGATAAAAACTGACACACACACACACACTGACCTGACAACACAAACATACAGGGTCATATCAGGCCTTCCTGACCTGGTCAAGATAAAGCAGGGCTCTTTATACCTCCGGAGAGAACAGAAAGCAGAGACGGTGACGCAGCACTGATACTGCAGGCACTGACGCGGTTACGGGGTTACCGCGGTTGAGCGGCCAAGTATGTTGTGCTCTACCCCCTCCCCAAATATCTATCCCACCTCTCCACACCCCCTTAACCCCCTGGAGAAAACACAGCTGCAGTCCTTAACCTTTACTCAAGGTATACAACTTTGGGAGCATTTTAAAACATGTGGGTTTTCTTGTTCCTATGGGAGTATTGACACAGAAATGTATGGATACCCCGAACTTGTTCCTATGGGAGTATTGACACAGAAATGTATGGATACCCCGAACTTGTTCCTATGGGAGTATTGACACAGAAATGTATGGATACCCCGAACTTGTTCCTATGGGAGTATTGACACAGAAATGTATGGATACCCCGAACTTGTTCCTATGGGAGTATTGACACAGAAATGTATGGATACCCCGAACTTGTTCCTATGGGAGTATTGACACAGAAATGTATGGATACCCCGAACTTGTTCCTATGGGAGTATTGACACAGAAATGTATGGATACCCCGAACTTGTTCCAGTGGGAGTATTGACACAGAAATGTATGGATACCCCGAACTTGTTCCAGTGGGAGTATTGACACAGAAATGTATGGATACCCCGAACTTGTTCCAGTGGGAGTATTGACACAGAAATGTATGGATACCCCGAACTTGTTCCAGTGGGAGTATTGACACAGAAATGTATGGATACCCCGAACTTGTTCCAGTGGGAGTATTGACACAGAAATGTATGGATACCCCGAACTTGTTCCTATGGGAGTATTGACACAGAAATGTATAGATACCCCGAACTTGTTCCTATGGGAGTATTGACACAGAAATGTATGGATACCCCAAACTTGTTCCTATGGGAGTATTGACACAGAAATGTATGGATACCCCAAACTTGTTCCTATGGGAGTATTGACACAGAAATGTATGGATACCCCGAACTTGTTCCTATGGGAGTATTGACACAGAAATGTATGGATACCCCGAACTTGTTCCTATGGGAGTATTGACACAGAAATGTATGGATACCCCGAACTTGTTCCTATGGGAGTATTGACACAGAAATGTATGGATACCCCGAACTTGTTCCTATGGGAGTATTGACACAGAAATGTATGGATACCCCGAACTTGTTCCTATGGGAGTATTGACACAGAAATGTATGGATACCCCGAACTTGTTCCTATGGGAGTATTGACACAGAAATGTATGGATACCCCGAACTTGTTCCTATGGGAGTATTGACACAGAAATGTATGGATACCCCGAACTTGTTCCTATGGGAGTATTGACACAGAAATGTATGGATACCCCGAACTTGTTCCTATGGGAGTATTGACACAGAAATGTATGGATACCCTGAACTTGTTCCTATGGGAGTATTGACACAGAAATGTATGGATACCCCGAACTTGTTCCTATGGGAGTATTGACACAGAAATGTATGGATACCCTGAACTTGTGAAAAGTCTGTTGAGTTGCACACGATTGCTGTTCTGAACCGATTGCATATCCAGTATAGTTTTACATCATCCTCAGGTGATCTCCATGGGCAAAAAAACATGGAACCCTGTGATCTACAAATGTAATACGACCCCCCCATCAGGTAAGCTTATGGAAGGATCCTTGTGGTGACAACGGAGATGGTGAGATGGGGTTAAATCACTAAAGGACATGAGTGAAACCCCTCTAAAAGCCATCTGGAGTTAATGAGGAGAACAAGGAGCATGTGTCAACCATGAGGTTCTGCTTACTGCGGTCGCCCGTTCACGGCTCTCTAGACGTGTTACGTCATCAAGACATGGGGTGGAATGTGAGAGGTGAATTACAAGTCACATGCTATAGCAGAGGCTTGGCTGAGGATAAAGTAGGCCCAAGAGCTTCTAATATGGTCGCTTTCACAACATTACTGGTGCTGTTGTTCCATTAGGGAACTTCCTATTGTGTTACGACAATATAGACGGCTGTGTCTAGGCTGTTGCTGAGCAAAGATTTATTTTCCAAATTCTCTTGGCAATGACATGTCAGTGTTTTAAAAAAGGGAGTCAGTTTCCAGGCAGGCACCCTGGGAAACTAGACTGTTTTGTTTCTGTCTACTTTGAGGATATAGACAGGTTTCTCTACGGAGGGGCAGACAAGACTACCAGATAGTCTATTTATACATCACCAAAAGCAGGCGTGTGAGGTATTTAAGGACACAGTGGAAAAGGCATTTTAAGGACAATGACTAATTCCAGAAGGGTTTCTGTGTCACACACTCACAGGGCCAGTCTACATCGTCAGTGGTAACCCCTCTTCATCTACACTATGGTTCCATTAACACAAGCCTAATGTAAGCTGTTTAGCTCTTCTCAGGAAAACTAAATACATGGCATGTTACCAGAGAAAGCAAATAAAGACCAAATGCTTGCACACACACACACACACACACACACACACACACACACACTCTGCAGTGGAGGCTGCTGAGGGGAGGACTGCTAATAATAAGGGCTGGAATGGAGCAAATAGGATGGTATCAAACACATGGTTTCCATGTATTTGATACCATTCCACCTATTCCACTCCAGCCATTACCACGAGCCCAGCCTCCCCAATTAAAGGTACCACCTTCCTCCTGTGACACACACACCTGTGGGGATGAGCAGCGTGGTTCCTTGCTGCACGACACACTTGTAGCACTTGTCCACCTTGTCCCCGAAGAACACCTCACTCTGGTTGGGGGAGGAGCTCCATGCCTCGTATAGTGCAAGGTTGACCTGGGTCGGCTTGATCATGTAGAATATCTTCTCACCCTGGAAACACAGAAAGTAGAGAGAGTTAACGACAGTTCAGAAAAAAATAACGCATTTTAACCCAAGAGACATCACAATGTGACTAGAAAATGAGGAGCACTCAGATGCCTGCAAAGATGTTTCATTTCAGAGACACACAGATGTGTTTGACTTTCACACCAGGGGATTTTTATCTTCCATTTATGGTGCATTTCCCAGCCCTCTTTTTCACAAGCTGAGCTGCACATTGCTTCTATAGCGAAGGAGAGTGCTTGCCTGCCAGCCTGGTGATGTCACCATGAACACAAAGCACAGTTTGTGATTAGCAGCGGTTGGTTACTTTGTTGCCGTTGGAGGGATCATTTATTACCACGGCGGGGACAGAATTCCCCCTGGAACTTCCGCCAGGTTACCAATCAGACTAGATTGCTCTAAATAGCTCCCCCATGTACAAACATACTTGATTAAATGTCAGCGCGCATTACAAGTGGTGAGAGGAATGCCAAAGAGCGAGCCAGGCCAGCGATTTATCACCAAATAATGTTGTGGACACAGTTGATTTTATTGACTTGCCAAACTGCACTCAGCTCACTGCTAGGATTTGATAGCCTAGTATCCATGTAGGACATGTAACTAACACCCACTCACCCAGAGAACGTGGTACCACACAGAGGTGCCGCCGAAGTCTATGTGGAAGTCAGTGTAGCTGTTCTTAACCCCCATGAGGCAGTACTTCTGGACAAAGGGCTTGGGGAAGAAGGAGTCATCTGGCCAGTAGTTCTCCACCCAGGACATGTTCTGAGCTACGTCAGGTACCACCACCTGATCTGCCATCCTGGGGGGGGAGAGAGTGAGCGGTAAGAGGGGTATGGCTACTTAAGAGGGTCAAAATCACAGTAAAAAGTGCTGAAATGTACTAAATCATGATATCATTGATAATAAGTAGTTTGATCACTTTTGTCATGAGCTGTACATAATGTATTGTTGAATGTTTGTGTTCATTCTCGTTTTTCTCTTGTGAATCATGAAGAACTTGACAGCAGTCTGTGGATGCTCTTGATTTCTGTTTGCATGTCTTGTAAATAGCATTAATTTAAAATAGATCCATTTGAATGGAGAGAGAGTCAGCAATGGATTATTAGAAGTAGGACCAAATTACAGCTTACCTGGTATCAGAGAACTCCAGGCTGATAACGTTGAGCACCTTGGGCCGATGAGGCCTGTAGTAATACTTAATAAACTCTTTCAGCTTCATCTTGCTGTCTGCTTGCCTGGCCACGTCGATGACGTCAATGACTTTGTCACCGCCTGTGGACGACAAGAGAATGATGACCAAGCCGTCATATAGTGGAGCAGACAGCAAAACGTGGTATCAGTCTGCCCATGGAATCATCATCATTTTGTGTCTACAGTTGCACCATTCAGCCAGATATACTACATCTGGTTAAGAGAAAGGATCATTCCTACTGAAGTGACAGACAACAGGGATAGACATTTTAAATGGGAGTCAGTGGGCGAGGGGATCTGAACTCTGAAGCTCTCTGGCATTTCCATGTCTCTTTACAACTCCTAAGGGAGAGACTGGCACAGCCAATACACCATAGGAGTGGATGGAGTGGGGGGCGGGGGGTGAGGGCCAGACAATCTGTCCAGTCCATATGAGTCCCAGAGGTGGAGACTGTCTTTAATGGGTGTGAGGGTAAAAATCCACCAGCACTCACACAGCTGGGAGGCAGTAAATCAAACGACACAGTGAAAGCCGGGGAGAGAGAGGGCCGGAAACGGGGGCCTGTCGGCAGTGTGGGGACAGGACAGCTGGTGCTTGTGTGATCCTCCCACCACCAACCCACACACCCCTAATGTTCCCCAACCCCCTACACATCACACACGGCTCCAGCTGGCCAGCGTCTGATGACAGTGAACAGCTGGAGTTAGGGTAGCTAGCCAAACAGAGAGAGCAGAACAGAGAGTGTTCAGTCTACCAGCCAACAAGCCCAAAACAGACCATAGTAAATACTCCACACTACACCTTTATATTGGCTGGTAGCACATGGTCAAACTATTCCTGTGTTTTAAGCAATGCACCGATACCTGGCATTCACTCCAGCTAGACCCTGTAGGGTGCTTCCAGACACCAACCTTTCACATGATATTTAGACTGAAAACTTCACCTACCCCCAACGAGGAGGAACAACATTAAGTACTGGGAGGTGACAAATGCCAGGAGGTTTATCCTAAGCTGGCCGACCATAGTCTAGGCTTGGGTAACCCCAGGAGACAGCAGGTTCCAGGCCTGTCCCCCATTGTGTCCCAACTGTAAGGAGGTAGGTAACCTGATCCTGCTTGTGTTCTGTCTCCACCCAGTCACAACACCTGTGCTGCTTCTCATCAGAGCAGCTTAATGCTCAACGGAGCATAGCAGAGGGTGGAATATGAACTTCCATGATAAAACACAAGCGGCGTTGGGTTGCGTTGGGCGTCCAGTCGGTCCAGATAGCTGTGGGTTAGTAATGGGCTTGTAATAGGAGCCTTGTGGTACCAGGACTTTCTATTCTATAGAGAGCAGAGGTGGTCATGTTGGGGGCTGAGGAAGACCTGCCCTCCCCTCCCCTCCTGTAGGGCTTATTCAGCTATTGGGAGATGATTGATAAAGGGGCTAAATACCCTCTGAACCTGGCACCTGTTTGTTTGACGGACAGATGGCGTCCGCTCAACGTTAGGCGCTCATTATCTGACAGGGAATGCATTCATTAGCTTTTAATTATATTCTATTTCAAAGCAATAGGTGTAGGTAACATATGTCCTATCAAATGGGCATCCCGTGCAGTGGATGGGTTGGTAATCAGTCTTAGCTGTGCTACATGCTAAATGTAGCACAGCTACATTTACTACACCACTTATTTACTTAGACTCTGAGGATGTTTGCAAATAGACAGAGAAAATCTAGCCCAGGGTGCTTGAGCATGCCCCGCCACACACACACAAACAGTACACACACACAGGACACTCTCTCTATGTCCTTACCGACAACTTGCTCCACATCTTTGACAGAGAAGGATGGTTGAGGCAGCCTGAGTCCCAGTCCCTCTATGTTGGACACAGCGATGGGGTACTGCCAGCCGTGGCTTTCCAGGTACCTCTGGGTCACCTGCTCCCCAGGCATCCACTGCAGGATCTCATCCCCACTGCAACACACACACACAGAGACAATGGTTAGTGGCTAATTCCTGTTGATATGTTCAACTCTATGTAAATACCCAATGAGAGAAATTAAGAACATAATACATGTTAAGTATTGTGACTAAAACAAAGATCACAGTCTTGTTCATAGAAACACGACTGCTGAGGAAACGTGCGTTTGCTGTGCAGGTGTGAGAGTGGGTCTAGCTTGGCATCAGAGTCCTTGGTGGTAGGTGTTCTGGGCTCCTACCTGGCAAAAGTCCTGTTCTGGAGCTCCATGACAAACACAGAGGTGCCAGCCTGCACTGGCTTGGCGCCATCGTCCTGCTCGGTGTAGTCATGCCTGTGCCAGTTGTTGCGCTTTTTCACTGCAAGAGGAGAAATGCAGAACATCAGACTCACAGAAAGCCACAGCCTTCACTGGCCATGAAAACGATCACTAGTGACAGACCTGAGACAAATTATTACTGTATTCAATTTTCTTCCCTTAAACCAACGGAGGCTTGTGAATTATGGATAATAGTCATTAGTCTTGATAATATATTTTCTCCGTTCCTCCCCTAGCAGAGGCCAAGGTGAGGGCTAGGACCAATTTAAGTCGAAGGATTACAGCCCCATTCAATTAGCCTGTTAATGTCTGGCCCCGGGCTCTGAGGTCAGGCTCCTAAATCAGACTGGAGACTGACGCTCTCCTGGGGACAGTCCATCAGCCATGGAGGGGGAGAAAGTGGGAGGGATGGAGAAAGGGAGGGAGAGAGAGACCGACTGAGGAAGAGAAGACAGAGAAGAGAGGGAGAGAGAGACCGACTGAGGAAGAGAAGACAGAGAAGAGAGGGAGAGAGAGACCGACTGAGGAAGAGAAGACAGAGGAGGGAGAGAGAGACCGACTGAGGAAGAGAAGACAGAGAAGAGAGGGAGAGAGAGACCGACTGAGGAAGAGAAGACAGAGAAGAGAGGGAGAGAGAGACCGACTGAGGAAGAGAAGACAGAGAAGAGAGGGAGAGAGAGACCGACTGAGGAAGAGAAGACAGAGAAGAGAGAGAGAGACCGACTGAGGAAGAGAAGACAGAGAAAAGAGAGAGAGAGAGACCGACTGAGGAAGAGAAGACAGAGAAAAGAGAGGGAGACCGACTGAGAAAGAGAAGACAGAGAAAAGAGAGAGGGAGACCGACTGAGGAAGAGAAGAGAGACAAAAGAGAGAGGGAGACCGACTGAGGAAGAGAAGACAGAGAAGAAAGAGAGAGGGAGACCGACTGAGGAAGAGAAGACAGAGAAAAGAGAGAGGGAGACCGACTGAGGAAGAGAAGACAGAGAAAAGAGAGAGGGAGACCGACTGAGGAAGAGAAGACAGAGAAAAGAGAGAGGGAGACCGACTGAGGAAGAGAAGACAGAGAAAAGAGAGAGGGAGACCGACTGAGGAAGAGAAGACAGAGAAAAGAGAGAGGGAGACCGACTGAGGAAGAGAAGACAGAGAAAAAGAGAGAGGGAGACCGACTGAGGAAGAGAAGACAGAGAAAAGAGAGAGAGACCGACTGAGGAAGAGACCGACTGAGGAAGAGAAGACAGAAAGGAGAGGGAGACCGACTGAGGAAGAGAAGACAGAAAAGAGAGAGGGAGACCGACTGAGGAAGAGAAGACAGAGAAAAGAGAGGGAGACCGACTGAGGAAGAGAAGACAGAGAAAAGAGAGGGAGACCGACTGAGGAAGAGAAGACAGAGAAAAGAGAGGGAGACCGACTGAGGAAGAGAAGACAGAGAAAAGAGAGGGAGACCGACTGAGGAAGAGAAGACAGAGAAAAGAGAGAGAGACCGACTGAGGAAGAGAAGACAGAGAAAAGAGAGGGAGACCGACTGAGGAAGAGAAGACAGAAAAGAGAGGGAGACCGACTGAGGAAGAGAAGACAGAGAAAAGAGAGGGAGACCGACTGAGGAAGAGAAGACAGAGAAAAGAGAGGGAGACCGACTGAGGAAAAGAGAAGACTGAGGAAGAGAAGACAGAGAAAAGAGAGGGAGACCGACTGAGGAAGAGAAGACAGAGAAAAGAGGGAGGAGAGACCGACTGAGGAAGAGAAGACAGAGAAAAGAGAGGGAGACCGACTGAGGAAGAGAAGACAGAGAGGAAAGAAGAGAGGAGAGAGAGACCGACTGAGGAAGAGAAGACAGAGAAAGAGAGAGGGAGACCGACTGAGGAAGAGAGACCGACAGAGACCGAAGAGAGAGGGAGACCGACTGAGGAAGAGAAGACAGAGAAAAGAGAGGGAGACCGACTGAGGAAGAGAAGACAGAGAAAAGAGAGGGAGACCGACTGAGGAAGAGAAGACAGAGAAAAGAGAGGGAGACCGACTGAGGAAGAGAAGACAGAGAAAAGAGAGGGAGACCGACTGAGGAAGAGAAGACAGAGAAAAGAGAGGGAGACCGACTGAGGAAGAGAAGACAGAGAAAAGAGAGGGAGAGAGAGACCGACTGAGGAAGAGAAGACAGAGAAAAGAGAGGGAGAGAGAGACCGACTGAGGAAGAGAACCGACTGAGGAAGAGAAGAGAAAAGAGAGGGAGAGAGAGACCGACTGAGGAAGAGAAGACAGAGAAAAGAGAGGGAGAGAGAGACCGACTGAGGAAGAGAAGACAGAGAAAAGAGAGGGAGAGAGAGACCGACTGAGGAAGAGAAGACAGAGAAAAGAGAGGGAGACCGACTGAGGAAGAGAAGACAGAGAAAAGAGAGGGAGACCGACTGAGGAAGAGAAGACAGAGAAAAGAGAGGGAGACCGACTGAGGAAGAGAGACCGACAGAGAAAAGAGAGGGAGACCGACTGAGGAAGAGAAGACAGAAAAGAGAGGGAGACCGACTGAGGAAGAGAAGACAGAGAAAAGAGAGGGAGACCGACTGAGGAAGAGAAGACAGAGAAAAGAGAGGGAGACCGACTGAGGAAGAGAAGACAGAGAAAAGAGAGAGAGACCGACTGAGGAAGAGAAGACAGAGAAAAGAGAGGGAGACCGACTGAGGAAGAGAAGACAGAGAAAAGAGAGAGAGACCGACTGAGGAAGAGAAGACAGAGAAAAGAGAGAGAGACCGACTGAGGAAGAGAAGACAGAGAAAAGAGAGGGAGACCGACTGAGGAAGAGAAAGAGAAAAGAGAGGGAGACCGACTGAGGAAGAGAAGACAGAGAAAAGAGAGAGACCGACTGGAGACCGACTGAGGAAGAGAAGACCGACTGAGAGAGAAGACAGAGAGGGAGACCGACTGAGGAAGAGAAGACAGAGAAAGAGAGGGAGACCGACTGAGGAAGAGAAGACAGAGAAAAGAAGACAGGAGAGAGAGACCGACTGAGGAAGAGAAGACAGAGAAAAGAGAGGGAGAGAGAGACCGACTGAGGAAGAGAAGACAGAGAAAAGAAAGAGAGACCGACTGAGGAAGAGAAGAGAGAGAGACCGACTGAGGAAGAGAAGACTGAGGAAGAGAAGACAGAGAAAAGAGAGGGAGACCGACTGAGGAAGAGAAGACAGAGAGAGAGGGAGACCGACTGAGGAAGAGAAGAGGAAGAGAAGACAGAGAGAAAGAGAGAGAGAGACCGACTGAGGAAGAGAAGACAGAGAAAAGAGAGGGAGACCGACTGAGGAAGAGAAGAGGAAGAGGGAGACCGACAGAGAAAAGAGAGGGAGACCGACTGAGGAAGAGAAGACAGAGAAAAGAGAGGGAGACCGACTGAGGAAGAGAAGACAGAGAAAAGAGAGGGAGACCGACTGAGGAAGAGAAGACAGAGAAAAGAGAGGGAGACCGACTGAGAGACTGAGGAGAAGACAGAGAAAAGAGAGGGAGAGAGAGACCGACTGAGGAAGAGAAGACAGAGAAAAGAGAGGGAGAGAGAGACCGACTGAGGAAGAGAAGACAGAGAAAAGAGAGGGAGAGAGAGACCGACTGAGGAAGAGAAGACAGAGAAAAGAGAGGGAGAGAGAGACCGACTGAGGAAGAGAAGACAGAGAAAAGAGAGGGAGAGAGAGACCGACTGAGGAAGAGAAGAGGAAGAGAAGACAGAGAGAGAGAGACCGACTGAGGAAGAGAAGACAGAGAAAAGAGAGAGAGAGAGACCGACTGAGGAAGAGAAGACAGAGAAAAGAGAGGAGAGACCGACTGAGGAGAGAAGACTGAGGAAGAGAAGACAGAGAAAAGAGAGAGAGAGAGACCGACTGAGGAAGAGAAGACAGAGAAAAAGAGAGGGAGACCGACTGAGGAAGAGAAGACAGAGACAAAGAGAGGGAGACCGACTGAGGAAGAGAAGACAGAGACTGAGGAAGAGAAGACAGAGAGAGAGAGACCGACTGAGGAAGAGAAGACAGAGAAAAGAGAGGGAGAGAGAGACCGACTGAGGAAGAGAAGACAGAGAAGAAAGAGAGGGAGAGAGAGACCGACTGAGGAAGAGAAGACAGAGAAAAGAGAGGGAGACCGACTGAGGAAGAGAAGACAGAGAAAAGAGAGGGAGACCGACTGAGGAAGAGAAGACAGAGAAGAAGAGAAAAGAGAGGGAGAGAGAGACCGACTGAGGAAGAGAAGACAGAGAAAAGAGAGGGAGAGAGAGACCGACTGAGGAAGAGAAGACAGAGAGAAAGAGAGAAGACAGAGAGAGAGAGACCGACTGAGGAAGAGAAGACAGAGAAAAGAGAGGGAGACCGACTGAGGAAGAGAAGACAGAGAAAAGAGAGAGGAGACCGACTGAGGAAGAGAAGACAGAGAAAAGAGAGAGGGAGACCGACTGAGGAAGAGAAGACAGAGAAAAGAGAGGGAGACCGACTGAGGACCGACTGAGAAGAGAAGACAGAGAAAAGAGAGAGGGAGAGAAAAGAGAGGGAGACCGACTGAGGAAGAGAGGAGAGAGGGAGACCGACTGAGGAAGAGAAAGAGAAAAGAGAGGGAGACCGACTGAGGAAGAGAAAGAGAAAAGAGAGGGAGACCGACTGAGGAAGAGAAGACAGAGTAAAGAGAGGGAGAGAGAGACCGACTGAGGAAGAGAAGACAGAGAAAAGAGAGGGAGAGAGAGACCGACTGAGGAAGAGAAGACAGAGAAAAGAGATGGAGAGAGACCGGCTGAGGAAGAGAAGACAGAGAAAAGACAGAACGGACAGACAAAGAGACACACAAAAACAGACTGGAATACTGACTCAAGGAGGGTCCGTGTTGGGGTTCACAGTTAGGACAGTGGTAAACGTCAATGTCCACCGCATGGTGCTCCTCCACCTGGACACAGCTGTGGGGAGACAGGAGACATCACTGTCAGTATAAAGAGACAGACAGAACCATGATAGCCTGGTCCCAATATGTGGTATCACATTGACCATAGCGGTTGGCAAGTCAGTACAAACAAATCTGGGACCAGGCTGGCGCCATGGTGTTTCCAATAAATCAACAGGACAGGAGACTGTTCTCTCCGGGATCATAACACCAGAGAAGATGTTGTGGAAACAGGCTCTCTCTCTCACTGATATCCCCATCCATGGTTCCAGGGCCCATGCTCTGGACAGCTTGAGGGATTGTGAGAGGGATTGAGAGGGTGTTGTACACAAGGGAGTCAGTCCACTGCATGAAATAATTGACTTTGTCTGGGGGGGGGGGCGACCCCTACTTACATGATTTAAAGCCTTTGGGAAAAGGGGTCACATACAAGTTTCTCTCACTGGATCATCCTTTGGGCCAGACTTGAGACTTACGAGAGACAGAAAAGATATCATGTTTTTTCTAAACTGACAGCCTGTTCTGACACTCTGTGTGGCTGTGGATAGTGATTTATAGGAGGAGCAGAGAGGCAATAGAGAGGTTGAGGTAAACACAGATCCAGAAACACTACAGAGTGGTGATGTATAGGAGGAGCAGGGAGAGGTTGAGGTAAACACAGATCCAGACTACAGAGTGGTGATGTATAGGAGGAGCAGGGAGAGGTTGAGGTAAACACAGATCCAGAAACACTACAGAGTGGTGATGTATTGGAGGAACAGGGAGAGGTTGAGGTAAACACAGATCCAGAAACACTACAGAGTGGTGATGTATAGGAGGAGCAGGGAGAGGTTGAGGTAAACACAGATCCAGAAACACTACAGAGTGGTGATGTATTGGAGGAACAGGGAGAGGTTGAGGTAAACACAGAGCCAGACTACAGAGTGGTGATGTATAGGAGGAGCAGGGAGAGGTTGAAGTAAACACAGATCCAGAAACACTACAGAGTGGTGATGTATTGGAGGAACAGGGAGGGGTTGAGGTAAACACAGAGCCAGACTACAGAGTAGTGTATGTGGGAGACAACCTTTTGGTCCCTCATTTTTTAAAGGAGGTACGAAGTCAAGCAACCTTAAAGTTGGGAGGCGATCGGTTTCATTTGTCTGGAAGACAGGGGTGTTAGGGCAAGGAATTAGTTAGTTAGGGCAAGGAGTTTTTCCCTAGGCCCAACAATAACCTCTAGACCATTCTGGGCCAGATCTTTCCTATTGGCTATTTACAGACTGGGAATCACAACCATGCGTTTGTCTCAGTATCTCACTGAACTGCGACAGTGTTGACGTCACTCAAACCCCTACACCACCAAACCTCCGACTGCCCCACAACAGCCAAACCACAGGCAGCAACACACACAATCCTCTTGTGCATACCAATGCTTTGTTCCATAAGAGAACGCTGAATAACACACAGAATCCTGTGAATAGGCTTTGAGTGTTGCCATTATGCGTGGATGCCCACTGATGCATGGAGAAGGGGAGAAAAACAGCAGGCAACATTTTGGTGTCACTGGGGTATGGGAGGAATCTAAGACAGCACTTTAAAGAGCTTCTTCTCAAGTAAACAAAAAGATAGCCGATTTAAGCTAAACTTTAGTTTCAGCTGACAAGAGCATAAAGAGAAATGTGGACTAATATATTTTGCTGCTCTGACATGGAAGATTACGTAGCAGAAAACACAAAGTTCCTATTTCTTCATAGCGACAATCTGTTTCATTGTGAAAATACAAACAAACGGAGTTTCCCTAGTAGCTAGTTTAAGTGGCTTGAGAGTTCATAAAGATGGCAACAACTTAGTGAATCTCAAGCAATTCCACCTTCTTCCTGCTCTGCAGTCTTCCTCTCATTCAAATCTCCCTGCTCTGTGACTGGTCTTCAGTGGGTACATTTAAATGAGTTCCTGCTCTCTGATGTTGGGAGTGAAAAAGTGGAATTCCTTTCAGTGTGAAAACAGAAAACACTGGGGGACTTGCTTAGGGCGGTAAATTAAAGCCATTAAAGTTCCAGCTCCCTCCCTCAGGTTCCTGGAGTTAGCCTGGGGGCTAGGAGCTGTGTGAAGAGCCTGGGGGCTAGGAGCTGTGTGAAGAGCCTGGGGGCTAGGAGCTGTGTGAAGAGCCTGGGGGCTAGGAGCTGTGTGAAGAGCCTGGGGGCTAGGAGCTGTGTGAAGATGTAGTAAAGGTTTCAATAGCAGAAAATACGACTATTTTCACAGAGGGCCTGTCTAGGAGTGGACACAGTTCTTACCAGCCACCATCAGCGTTGATCAGAGTGGAAATTGTAAAGGGAATCAAAGGCCAGCAGGAAGCGGCGTCACACCTGAACTTTCTCTGGTGGTGCATTGCTGCTGGTTAAGTCTCATTAGCAATGGTGTTGTTGTTCAGCAGCTCACACTCTCACTAACTGCAGAGCCAGCCTGGAGCCGTAACAGGTTGGGACTGGGAGTAATAACCGAGGTAAGCAAGAGAACCTTGCCTGATTTTAGGTAGGAATAAGACTTAAAAATGTATAATACATTTTTTTGGGGGGTACTTTATACCCCTTTTTCTCCCTAATTTTGTGGTATCCAATTGGTAGTTACAGTCTTGTCCCATCGCTGCAATTCCTGTACGGACTCAGGAGAGGTGAAGGTCGAGAGCCAAACACAACCCCGCCAAGCCGCACTGCTTCTAGACACACTGCTCGCTTAACCCGGAAGCCAGTCGCACCAATGTGTCGGAGGAAACACCGTCCAACTGGCGACAGTGTCAGCGTGCATGTTCCCGGCCAGCCACAGGAGTCGCTAGAGCGCGATGGGACAAGGACTAGCTGGCCCGGCCAAACCCTCCCCTAACCTGGACAATTGTGTCATGGGTCTCTCAGTACGGGGCCAGCTGCAACACAGCCCGGGATTGAACCCGGATCTAGCACTGCGATGCAGTGCCTTAGACCGCTGCAACACTCGGTAGGCCGCTAACTGTTTTTCCTGGTCAAGTAAAGTCATCGGAAAAAACTCAGGGCCCCATTTATAGAAGATCCAATGCTATAAACACCTTCAGTGTCCCAACCCTACAGAGTGACCTCAACAGTCCACCTCCACTCACTTCCTACGTCAGCAGCCAAGACAGAGTACAATGCAGCACTGGGCTGGAATCTGGTCTCCTGAGGTTGCTCAGTGGCCTTGCTGGGGAGACTAGAATGAGTCACAGTGCCAATTATGTCACCCCGGGCCT
Source organism: Oncorhynchus clarkii lewisi (assembly GCF_045791955.1). NCBI lineage: Eukaryota > Metazoa > Chordata > Actinopteri > Salmoniformes > Salmonidae > Oncorhynchus > Oncorhynchus clarkii. The sequence goes on from NC_092179.1 coordinate 20,177,675, forward strand.
GACATGAATTCTCCTGCCTCTCTGTCAGGGTGGGACATGCTAGAGCGAGCGCGACAGAGTGAGCGTGTGGCTGAGGGATTGAGGCGAGCCAAGTTGACCTCCAACACCTCCTCCTCTGCCTGGTCATCATGTGTAACACCAGCGCAGCGCGGGCCGGCACGGGGGGAAGCAGGGCACTGTGCCACCAGACTGATGCTGTTTCTTCCCTTGCGCAATCATGACAGGTTGGGTGAGTCACTTGGAAACTGGAGGGCTGGGGAGTGTTGATGATGATGATGATGCAACTTGTGAAGCTAGTTATCCTTGACTCCTCGAACTCAAATCAATCTCACTCTTTCAAAACTACTGAGGCTGCCCCATCGAAGACAACAAAACTATAAATCTGACTTCATTTAAGAGCTGTGTGGAAGACAAAACTTTGGTATTTAGTGTATAGTAATAAATCAAGTGACATCAGCCCTGGGGGAAATAAAGCCCAATATGATATGGGTATGTGTTTGTCTTTCACTGTCTCACCACTCTCCCAGAAACAATGCCAATGGTGAGCAGACACCAGCATAGCAGCATGAGGTCAAACCAAAGAGAAAGATTGAGGACTCATCTTTTTATCTGTGCCATTAAAGCATCTGTAACAGCATGGGCAGCACCAGAGGCTATTTTCTTCTTCATTGGCTGATTGCTCCCAACTCATAGGAATCCATACCCAGTTGACTACTTTAAAATTGTGGAAGCCCTCAATGGCAAAGTCCATGCTAAAATGCGTTATATCATGATGAGTTCTCCATCCATGGGTCAAACATCCTGTCCTGAATCAGGAGAGCTGTCAACTCTCCTACCGCCATCAGCTCCTATCCCTCTACATCCTCTGTTGTGGAGCTGCCTGCCTTCCTGTGTGACTGGGGTTATTCATTAGTCTATGTACTGTGAGGGGTTCATTGTGTCTCAATGATCAACCGAGACACACAAAGGGTTGTAGGCGGGCTCAGCCATTGCTTTAAGCACTTAATAACCCCCCTGCATAGGGCTCCAACCCGCCTACATTAGAGAACTGGCAGATAGCTAATGGGGGAGAGGATGGGAGATGGGGAGGGCAGTTAAACACACCTGCTTGGGTTCATTTAGACCCAAAGGGCACCTGACTCCTGCCTTTCCAAAGACTAAATGGGCATAAAATCAGACAATTTGAACCCTCACGGAGAAAAGGAAAGGATACCCATCATATCAATGGGGTACAATGCACTGATGAAGGGCCTTCGTACACAACAACCTCTCTCCGCCATTAACCCACATCACTAAGCTTCTACAGACAGCTTAGGGTAGAAGGACTTCTCTGTTGGCAGCTGGAAAACAAAAGAGGATTGCTGCTTTGTTGTTTATGGGGCATTGCAGTCTCCCGGGGAGGGAGTGGAACAACTTCATTGTTTATGGTGCAGGTTGCATTGCCTTGAGGTTCTCATGTTGAACTGAGTAGTTTCTTCTAAGGCGGTGGGGGACAGGGTTTGTGTCTTCTCACACATGCTCTCAACATAGGCCTACGTCTTTTAGTGAGCCTCATACACATGGGCCATACACAGTCTTTGCCTCTCCCACTAGATCTGTCAACACATGATTACACTGCCTGACAAACTGGATTGGTCCTTAGTGCAGCAGAGCTTACTCTAATATTCAAGCATGATACAGTTGAAGTCGGAAGTTTACATACTCTGTTTTTCACAATTCCTGACATTTAATCCTAGTAAAAATTCCCTGTCTTAGGTCAATTAGGATCACCACTTTATTTTAAGAATGTGAAATGTCAGAATAATAGTACAGAGAATGATTTATTTCAGCTTTTATTTCTTTCATCACATTCCCAGTGGGTCAGAAGTTTACATATACTCAATTAGTATTGGGTGGCATTGCCTTTAAATTGTTTATCTCGGTTCAAACGTTTCAGGTAGCCTTCCACAAGCTTGCCACAATAAGTTGGGTGAATTTTGGCCCATTCCTCCTGACAGAGCTGGTGTAACTGAGTCAGGTTTGTAGGCCTCCTTGCTCACACATGCTTTTTCAGTTCTGCCCACACATTTTCTTTGGGATTGAGGTCAGGGCTTTGTGATGGCCACTCCAATACCTTGGTCATTATGGCCATTAGTGCCTGTTTGCTTGACATGATGGGGAAATCAAAAGAAATCAGCCAAGACCTCATAAAAAAATTAGATACCTCCACAAGTCTGGTTCATCCTTGGGAGCAATTTCCAAATGCCTGAATGTACCACGTTCATCTATACAAACAATAGTATGCAAGTATAAACACCATGGGACCACACAGCCGCCATACCGCTCAGGAAGGAGACACGTTCTGTCTCCTAGAGATGAACATACATTGGTGCGAAAAGTGCAAATCAATCCCAGAACAACTACTAAAGACCTTGTGAAGATGCTGGAGGAAACAGGTACAAAGTATCTATATCCACAGTAAAAACGAGTCCTATATTGCCATAACCTGAAAGGCCCCTCAGCAAGGAAGAAGCCACTGCTCCAAAACCACCATAAAAAAGAGACTACAGTTTGCAACTGCACATGGAGGCAAAGAACGTACTTTTTGGAGAAATGTCCTCTGGTCTGATGAAACAAAAATAGAACTGTTTGGCCATAATGTCCATCGTTACATTTGGAGGAAAAAGGGGGAAGTTTGCAAGCCAAAGAACACCATCCCAACCGTGAAGCACAGGGGTGGCAGCATCATGTTGTGGGGGTGCTTTGCTGCAGGACGGACTGGTGCACTTCACAAAATAGATGGCATCATGAGGGAGGAAAATTATGTGGATACATTGAAGCAACATGTCAAGACATCAGTCAGGAAGTTAAAGCTTGGTTGAAAATGGGTCTTCCGCCACCCGGGTGGCGCAGTGGTCTGCATCGCAGTGCTAGCTGTGCCACCAGAGACTCTGGGTTCGCGCCCAGGCTCTGTAGCAGCCTGCCGCGACCGGCAGGTCCGTGGGGCGACGCACAATTGGCCTAGCGTCGTCCGGGTTAGGGAGGGTTGGCCGGTAGGGATATCCTTGTCTAATCGCGCACTAGCGACTCATGTGGCGGGCCGACTCCTGTGGCGCATTGCACGCTAAACAGGTCGCCAGGTGCACAGGGTTTCCTCCAACACATTGGTGCGGCTGGCTTCCGGGTTGGATGCGCGCTGTGTTAAGAAGCAGTGCGGCTTGGTTGGGTTGCGTATCGGAGGACGCATGACTTTCAACCTTCGTCTCTCCCGAGCCCGTACGGGAGTTGTTGCGATGAGACAAGATAGTAACTACTAACAATTGGATACCACGAAATTGGGGAGAAAAAGGGGTAAAATTCAAACAAAAAAAAAGATGAAGAAAATGGGTCTTCCAAATAGACAATGAGCCCAAGCAGACTTCCAAAGTTGTGGCAAAATGGCTTAAGGACAACAAAGTCACGGTATTGGAGTGGCCATCACAAAGCCCTGACCTCAATCCCATAGAAAATGTGTGGACAGAACTGAAAAACCGTGTGCGAGCAAGGAGGCCAAATGGGCCAAAATTCACCCACCTTATTGTGGCAAGCTTGTGGAAAGCTACCCAAAACATTTGAAAAACAGTTAAACAATATAAAGGCAATGCTACCAAATACTAACTAAAGTGTAATGTAAACTTCTAACCCACTTGGAATGTGATAAAATATAAAAGCTGAAATAAATAACTCTATTTTTCTGACATTTCACATTCTTAAAATAAAGTGGTGATCCTAACTGACCAGAGACAGGGATTTTTTACTTGGATTATATGTCAGGAATTGTGAAAAACTGAGTTTAAATGTAGTTGGCTAAGGTGTATGTAAACTTCTGACTTCAACTGTTCATCCACAGCTACACCTCCAATTGACTCAGGCTAATTTACATAATTTATCAGAAGCTTCTAAAGCCATGATATCATTTTCTGGAATTTTCCAAGATGTTTAAAGACAGTCAACTTAGTGTATGTAACCTTCTGACCCACTAGAATTGTGATACAGTGAATTATAAGTGAAATAATCTGTCTAAACAATTGTTGGAAAAATTACTTGCACAAAGTAGATGTCCTAACCGACTTTCCAAAACTATAGTTTGTTAACAGGACATTTGTGGAGTGGTTGAAAAACAAGTTTTAAATGACTCCAACCTAAGTGTATGTAAACTTCCGACTTCAACTGTATGTAGGCAAAGTAGGTGTCATCGTCATTAGCGGACCAACTAATATCCTGTGACTCTAAACGACTGAAAATCAATACATGATGCTGTTGAACTCCTAATCAGCATTGATCAATCTGAGAGTAATGTCATTGGCATACCCCAGAGACAAAGACCCCACAGAGTCCCACTAATGAATGTAAACATGACACTAACCATCATCTGAGGTCTGAGTCACACACACTAAAAACACAAGCCCTCCCACAAATTCAAATTCTCTCACAACATGGAGGAGGAGGACAGGGGGAGAGCATCCATCTCTCTTCAGCCTTTTCCCCTGGCTGAGAGTGTAGGACATAATGATGGATGGTACATTGAAGTTGCCTCTGTGGAGCTACCATCAATCATTCCCCTGTGTCCCATCCAGTCTCTGCTGTCTCACCACTACCACACACTCTACCAGAACCAGACATGAACTGGGAGTCACACCCACGCAGCGTGGAGAGAGACGCAGGTCTGTGGGCTGCAACGTGAGCCACTGACGCCATACAGGGTTTGTTGTCGTTCGTAATGCAATGTCTCAGCAGTGTGCCATCTCCATAGTCTCAGCAGAAGCATCCGCAGCACAGGCCAGCTCAGTGGATGTGAGGCTCTTTTACTGCACAGGCCCTATGCACATGCCTGTAGTGTAGTGTGTTAGGCCATTAGGAAACTAGCAGGGCACTATTTCTGTCTTCTCCCCCTTCCTGGTCCATAGTCTACACCTTATAAACAACACAGAGCACTCTGGTTGGCTCCTCTGCCTAGTTCCGTTTGGGAGCCGTAAGCCATACTTGTGTATACGAGTATCCAGGGTTCAGTCACTGGTGAGAGAAAGCAGATTCCCTCCTGGCCAGGCAGCTAGTCACAACCCCGGCTCACACTTGTGGAAGTATGGTGGTGTGCCGACAAGCGGGCACCAGGATTCCGGTGCAGGCATGGCAGCTTCTCTGCTTTCCACTACGTTTGCATACCATTCACAGCCAGAGGCATGCCACTTCCTTCTGGCGAGCCTGATGGGAAAGATTGGTAGAGAAGCCCCTGGTTTTGGGCAGAGCAGTGTGTACATGTGTTATTAGTCAATGGGGAAGCTCCAAAGTTTGTTCCTCTTCTTTTGGCACATGACACAGACTGAGTTCCCTGGCTCAGGCATCCCATCATTCTGGGCGTTGCGTTCTTGGCAGTCTACAGAGTGTAGTTACGCAATAGCTTTGTAATATCCACACAAGCCAAACTGTTATTGTATTCATATTAGTTGTCTTTAATTTTCTCCTCAATACTCCTTTCTTCCACTAGGGGTATAACACGTGCCTATTTTCGGTGAGAGGGGGGATTTAAATACCCAACCTCGAGCTGTCAATCAAAAGCTCAAAAACAATCATATTTTCTCATCTTAGGTTTTTGGCCACTAAATAGTTAGGGATAAAAATAAACAAGGTCAAATGAGGACACTCACTCAAATAGTAGGATTTGTGTAGTTACCCTTAAAAATGTTGATCATGCAAGAGGTCACTTGGCTAGTGGAGGTCACTTGGATAGTGAAGTGATGCCACCAAGAATGTGCCAGAGATTGATGTTACATTTAAATCCAATTCACAAAAGCACGTGGCCTAAATAGGAAAGTCTATTAGGATCAGGTCAGGTTGTCACATGCACGAACATAGTCTGATTAATCAGGCTGTAATACACAATTATTGTATATTAGAGGCTGATTAAGCAGACTAGCATTAACCCAACTCAATAGTAAAGGATGACAAGCTGGATTAAAATCAGAACCCACGCCCACGGCAACTTTGTTCTCAACTCAATTGGATAGGCTAAGCCTATAGGCTTCTTTCAACAGACCAAATGTTTAAAGGGCTGGCTTTGATCACCGTGATTGACAGCTCGTCACACACAAGCTTAGCTGGCAAGCTAACGGTAGCAAACTAGTAACGTTAGGCTAATTTCTTTTGACAAACTGCTTTCGGCTAAGATAACATTTAAACCTCCAACACACACGATTAATAGCCCAATAAGTAGAGTAAAATACTAACTCCCAATATGTATAATAGAAATAAAACACACTGGCTCGGTTTACTATTTTGTAAAGTTTAGCTAGCTCGAGGTGCCAAGTGTGAGAGACCCGGTTACACACAAATAGCAGTCACAACTGCAAGACAATCCTCGCTTACTCCCAAGCACCTGCTGTTCGTTTATTCGGTTAAATCGATTGCATGTGTCAAGGAAGGTGTAATCTCCATACCTGCCATGAAACCAGTCGTTACAGAGGTCGCATTCGATCATGAACCGGCTCACATCATAAGACTGCCGGCAGACACAGTACAGCGGGGCCGCCGCCATCTTCCTACTGTCCCCAAACAACGCAGGAATAAAGTGGGGCGGGGATTTGGTTGGGTACGCGGAAAGAGTCGAGGGGAAACCCGATCATATGCGAAAGAAAGCATGGGAAAGCCATTGGGGCAAGCCTATCTCTGACGTCAATTTCCAAATGATTTATTTCCATCTAGTTACTCAGTGTAATAGCAAATACCTATACTTATAACATTGTGAATGATGTAAATAGTTTTTATTTTATTTAACTCGACAGTAATCGTTGACCTATAAACAACACTGATATGATGCAAACTGACACAACTTGGTCAAAGTGCCCAAGGCTGCACTCAGCAGGAAAAGCACTGCCATTGGTTTGGACTCATATGGCCTGGTTCAGAATACAGGAAGCGTGAGCAACACAACAAAATGCTCTCCCTGCCTGGTATTTCTCACCGTGCGTTTGTGACGTGCTTTACGTGCTTTGTGCGTAGGGAATAGCAATAGGACTGCCGACCCGTTTGATCTGTGTGAGCTGACAGTGCCCATCCCCCCATAAACCCATCTGTGCAGCTCTGCATAGTCAAGTAGGCTTAATGCATGCAAGGCATGCGGCACCGTGACTGCACCTATGGAAACATGCAGTCATTTGCTGACTTTGGCATGTGCCTGATACTGTATTTATACTAGATAACCATTTATGAAGCCATCCTAAGGAGAGACAATGATGCTATTTAGAAGTCGATATTTCATAAACATGCCAATAATTGTCGGATTTTAACGTGTAAGTGTAACTGAGGTTGAATGTTTAAATTGTCTTGCTACAGCTTGATTTGAGGGTGTTGCATGGTGCTTAGGTCAAAGCCCATCAGTCATGATGGTGTGTATATGGCCTGGGGCATTCCCTGAGGTTTCATGACAGCTCCCTGTGGGGAGCCACGCTGCTTTAATGAGCTGTTGTCACCATAGTCGGCATGTCTGAATAAGCATCAGCCAGGCAGGATACTTCGCCTGCATTGGTCTGTTTAAGCAGAATCGCATTAGTGGAAACCAAGACTGTTCTCAGGACAGGGCTGGTTGTGATTAGATATTTTCTACTTGCGCCAGGGAGAATTTTAGCTAACCCTAGCCCTAATTCTCATAACCTACTGATGTTAGCTGTGCATGAGCCCAACAATGCCTCTTAATTAATTATAAAGTCTAAACAGCTGGAGTTACTTCAGTTGAAGAAGCAGTGTGTGTGTGCCAACATGCAGTCAGAGCAGGCCAATTATAAGGGATGAATATATGTTCAAATGGAAAACGGAATTGCAATGTATACTTAATGTGTATGTTTAAAGTAAAAGGTATGTTGTAAAAACATTATCACACTCATTTACTGTGCAACAGCAAAATACTAGGCATGATATAGCTAGGTCTAAAATAGTGAAGCTAATACAAACAGTTATCATCCTGTAAACATAAAATAGTTTTGAACTTGATAAACTGATGCAAAATTTGGACTAATGTCCTACACTTTAGGGAACAAGCTTTGAAAGAAGACAAAGAATGCGGCGTGAGAGTATTTTCACGGACTCGAGCGCCATCAGATGCACAATGCGTAAAATGACAACATATTTAGAGCCATTCGCGAGCTCGTCGACAGGTGGCGCTAATGGAAAATGACCATTGACAGTTCCTATCGCCTAGCGGGTGGTCGTGTTGCTAAGACAAGACAGCACCCCGTAAAGGACGCTAGAATCAAACAAACGTCTTTTTTCATTAGTTATAATGTTATGAATTGATATCTTCTTTGCAATCAATTTACTGGAGTATAGACGCATGAAACCGAGGTAAGAAAAGACAATGATGAATGAATGGTTCTCAGACAGCCATGAGCATCTTTGCTCACTTGTAGCTTTCGTTGGTGAGGCTGGTGTTGTTATGTGGCTCTATGATGTTTACTATCACTAGCCATTGAAGGAAACACTATATAGCCTATTGACGTTGGTGGGCTATTTCAGTTGTTTTGCATAGATAACGTTATTGGCGGTAGTGCTGAGCGATTGTTTTTTGAGATCGGTTCGATTTTGGTTCATTATTAAAAAATAATCACGGTTTTCGACTTTGGGTTAAATGCAGTAATAACACAGAATAAAACAATTAATAAATATACTGTGATGACGGTAGTGACTGCCCATTACTGCTATCACTTATTAACCATCATATTCACATTAATTTATTTCCGTTGTTTATATTCGTTTTTTTAAAATTGGATGACTATTATTTAATTCCAAGACATCATCTCATCGTTATAGAGCTGCTGCCTATGCTGTCTGACAAAATCACATACTTTTGACTACTGAATACCAACTATCAATCACTTTGATCATGTATTTTCAGCTAGAGATACCTGGCCAAGCAACAGCTGCTCTCAATAGAGGTGTCATAAAACCCATAAAACCTAGCCATCAAAAGTGACCTTGTCCTAGAGAGATTTACACGGTTAACAAAACGTCACTCCAGGCACGGTAAGCCTACACGAAACAGCCATTATTTTAAGTGTTTCTAAAGTCCCCTATGGGAAAAATTAATGCTGGAAAAATGATTGGAACCATTTCTTTGTTTGACCACTAGGTTTTATGACTCACACTGTGGTACTCTATATCCATCCCCTCATGGTCATGCATTCTTGCATCTTCCGTAGCAGGTGTAAAAAAAAAAGAAGAAACGGACCTGACAGGTAGATGCGAAATGGATTATGGTCATTGTAGTTAATTACCATGTTTTATGCACTAAACTATGTAGAATATTGGCCTGTTGGAACCTACAACACATTGCACAGTTCAGGCTGGATCTCATTTCTCTTTAGAGAAACTGTGCAATGTGCACATTGAACTCACAGAAAAACATTTATAATTAGTTGTTTAAAAACTGAAAAAGCCTAGCCAGGTATGACCGATGTGTGCAGCGATGATGGTGGTAACCTGCATATTGTTTTATTCCTATATTACACAGATTAGAGAAAAAAAACATAATGGACTATTCTGTATGATTTCTCTTTCCCAGGTGTATGAAGGGAGGACGTGGAGAGTGGTCCTGAAGATGAGGCGTCTGTACAGGAAGAAAGCCCTGAGTCTGGTTAAGGAGCTGGATGCCAACCCCAAGGTCCCAGAGAGCTATGTCGAGACCACAGCCACAGAGGGGACAGGTGAGATTTCACTCTCAATACTGCTCACATATGTCTGAATGCTGATTCAATTTCAAGGTACATAGAACTGTTGATTTTGTTTCATCATGATAAGCTCTTATTTAAGACTGAACTATGTTTTACTGCCAATACATTATCTTGGAATCTGACAGTACTTTCTTCATTTACAGTAAATTGAGAATAAACATAGATATTACAGTTGCCATGAAATGCCAACGTAAGTATTCAACCTTATCACACATTATTTATTGGAATCATTCATGAAATGTAGGCCTTCATATTTTGGGTTAGGGTTAGATGTACTGTATCATTTTCCCCACAACCCCCTGGAGCTAAAGATTGAGTTGGTGTGCTCTTTCAGATGTGGGTGCAGACATTCTGGACCTGGCAGAGACTATGATAACATCAAATGGCATTCAGTATGAGCCTGTGAGTAGATCACAAGCTTTATATTACATACAAATAGACTGGTGATCCCAAACCCTGGGAGTTTTTCTTCCCTGTGTATTTTCTTCCATGTGTATAAATGTTCAGGTGATTTTTGAGCTGACTCCGCAGCAAAGACTGTGGCAGAGGTAAGCAGTTTAGAATGTAACCACTTTCAAATTCATAGAGAGAGCTATGGATCCAAGGACTGACCATCCATGATATCAAAATGATAATTGTTATTTTTTGTTGTTGAGCCTATACAGTGTTTGTTTACAAGTACATTGTTTATAAAAAAAAGAGTAAAACAAGCTTCTATTTTGGGTTAGACAGTTCTGATTGGGTTAGACAGTGAAACTAAGCTCACAAGACATTTATGTTTTATTCTTAAATAATCAATGGCTACATATCATGAATTTAAAAGTTAAGCACTTTGTTAATAGTCAGAAAATCTCACTCAACCACATTCCAAAAGAAAAAAACAATTTTGTCCTCCTTCCTGTATGAAATGAGTAGTTAACCTGTTTCTCCCTCTCACAACTCTCCTTAGGACCCTGTTGCTGATACAGAACAGGTTGAGGGAGGAGCTTTCTCTACAGGAGTCTTGTACAAGAGTGTTCTAAATGGAGCTCCTATGGCCTTGCCCCCTAGGTTAGTAGGCCTGCCTTGCCCCCAAGGTTAGTAGGCCTGCCTTGCCCCCAAGGTTAGTAGGCCTGCCTTGCCCCCAAGGTTAGTAGGCCTGCCTTGCCCCCAAGGTTAGTAGGCCTGCCTTGCCCCCTAGGTTAGTAGGTCTGCCTTGCCCCCTAGGTTAGTAGGCCTGCCTTGCCCCCGAGGTTAGTAGGCCTGCCTTGCCCCCGAGGTTAATAGGCCTGCCTTGCCCCCGAGGTTAGTAGGCCTGCCTTGCCCCCGAGGTTAGTAGGCCTGCCTTGCCCCCGAGGTTAGTAGGCCTGCCTTGCCCCCGAGGTTAGTAGGCCTGCCTTGCCCCCGAGGTTAGTAGGCCTGCCTTGCCCCCTAGGTTAGTAGACCTAGGGGGCATACCACGGCTAATGACTGTTCTTAGTCACGACGCAACACAGAGTGCCTGGATACAGCCCTTAGCCGTGGTGCATTGGCCATATACCACAAACCCCTGGAGTGCCTTATTGCTATTATAAATTGGTTACCAACGTAATTAGACCAGTAAATAGTAATGTTTTGTCATCATACCCATGGTATACAGTCTGATATACCACGGCTTTCAACTAGAGGTCGACCGATTATGATTTTTAAATGCCGATACCTATACCGATTATTGGAGGACCAGAAAAGGCCGATACCGATTAATCGGCCGATTTAAATAAATAAATAATAAAATAAATAAATACAAATACAATTTTTTTTTGTAATAATGACAATTACAACAATACTGAATGAACACTTGTTTTAACTTAGTATAATACATCAATAAAATCAATTTAGTCTCAAATAAATAATGAAACATGTTCAATTTGGTTTAAATAATGCAAAAACAAAGTGTTGGAGAAGAAAGTAAAAGTGCAATATGTGCCATGTAAGAAAGCTAACGTTTAAGTTCCTTGCTCAGAACATGAGAACATATGAAAGCTGGTGGTTCCTTTTAACATGAGTCTTCAATATTCCCAGGTAAGAAGTTTTAGGTTGTAGTTATTATAGGAATTATAGGACTATTTCTCTCTATACCATTTGTATTTCATATACCTTTTGACTATTGGATGTTCTTATAGGCACTTTATTATTGCCAGTGTAACAGTATAGCTTCCGTCCCTCTCCTCGTTCCTACCTGGGCTCGAACCAGGAACACATCGACAACAGCCACCCTCGAAGCAGCGTTACCCATGCAGAGCAAGAGGAACAACCCCTCCAAGTCTCAGAGCGAGTGACGTTTGAAACGCTATTAACTAGCTAGACATTTCACATCGGTTACACCAGCCTAATCTCAGGAGTTGATAGGCTTGAAGTCATAAACAGCTCAATGCTTGAAGCACAACGAAGAGCTGCTGGCAAAACGCACGAAAGTGCTGTTTGAATGAATGCTTACGAGCCTGCTGCTGCCTACCACCGCTCAGTCAGACTGCTCTATTAAATCATAGACTTAGTTATAACATAATAACACACAGAAATACGAGCCTTAGGTCATTAATATGGTCGAATCCGGAAACTATCATCTCGAAAACAAGACATTTATTACTTCAGTGAAATATGGAACCGTTCCGTATTTTATCTAACAGGTGGCATCCATTAGTCTAAATATTCCTGTTACATTGCACAACCTTCAATGTTATGTCATAATTACGTAAATTAGGCGGCAAATTAGGCGGCCCAAACTGTTGCATATACACTGACTCTGAGTGCAATGAACGCAAGAGAAGTGACACAATTTCACCTGGCTAATATTGCCTGCTAACCTGGATTTCTTGTAGCTAAATATGCAGGTTTAAAAAATATATACTTCTGTGTATTGATTTTAAGAAAGGCATTGATGTTTATAGTTAGGTACACATTGGAGCAACGATACGCACTGCATCGATTATATGCAACGCAGGACATGCTACATAAACTAGTAATATCATCAACCATGTGTAGTTAACTAGTGATTATGATTGATTGATTGTTTTTTATAAAATAAGTTTAACTAGCTAGCAACTTACCATGGCTTCTTACTGCATTCGCGTAACAGGCAGGCTTCTCGTGGTGTGCAATGTAATCAGGTGGTTAGAGCATTGGACGAGTTAACTGTAAGGTTGCAAGATTGAATCCCCTGAGCTGACAAGGTGAAAATCTGTCATTCTGCCCCTGAACGAGGCAGTTAACCCACCGTTCCTAGGCCATCATTAAAAATAAGAATGTGTTCTTAACTGACTTGCCTCGTTAAATAAAGATTAAATAAAGGTGTAAAAAAACAAAAAAACGTCAAAGAATACCGATTTCCGATTGTTATGAAAACTTGAAATCGCCCCTAATTAATTGACCATTCCGATTAATTGGTCGACCTCTACTTCAACCAATCAGCATTCAGGGCCCGAACAACAGGGTTATATTTAAGTGCATGTTGTATGTAAATCATTATTTATGGGTGTAATGGGGGAAAGCTATGTAATACTGCCACAGACTCAGAAGTTCATGGTGTTTGTCTCATATGTTAGAAGATTCCAAGCTCCACAAATTGATGCTGCAAATGATTTATGAGTCTATATGTCTGATGGGAAAAAGGGCACTCAACCTATAGAGCACAGTATATATTTTTTTGATGAAAATGCTCCTCACGCTTCCAACCCTCTGTCTATCTCAGGCCTATTCATCATCCTCGTGGCCATGCTCATATAGCAGCTTTTGTAAGCCATGACAGTAGGTTCTCTGTCAGCCTGACCAGGAAAGGGTGACACTCATTTGCATAAGTTATTTGTTTTTGACAAGGACAACATTAGTACTGTTCTCTGGTTGCTTACATTTAATCTGAATTTCCATGTTTCAAGTGATAGATAAGAGCAGTATGTATTCTAATGCAGTGCCAAATAACTATTTTCTCAGAATGATTCACTCCCAAATAGAGGTTTTCACTGTCCTATTTCACCTGACTGAATGTGAGCTGGGTTTCATCAATGCATTTCAGCGTACGACTTCTCCCATCGGATAGACCATGTGTCTTTCGGAGAAGAGATCCCCGGCATCATCAATTCTCTGGACGGGACAGAGAAAATTACCAGCAACCGTAAGTTACTGATCCTCCTCACCGAGACCAGGAAGTAAACACATGAATATGTTCTTATCAAACCTCATTCAGCTGTTACTCAATGTGTAGCTTCCAGCCTATGCTGCTCAGCATGGCGTCATGAGTTTGCAGGGAGAAAATGTAGTTATTTGTATCCATTTGATGTGGATTCACTGCAGGCTTGCTTTCATTCACTTGCCATTCAAAGCAGCCTAGTTTCTCCAGGGGAAAGAACTGAAGCCCCCTATTTCACCTTTCTGTGTAGTCTGTGTAGTCTGTCACTAGATGGATGGGTTTAAAGGCTTTGCTCTTTGTCTTGTTGTTGCAGATAATGAGATGTTCCAGTATTTCATTACGGTGGTTCCTACCAAACTGCACACGTCCAAGGTGTCGGCAGAACAAACACCAGTTCTCTGTGACGGACAGGGTAAGTCCTGATTTAGGCACAGATCTAGTATCAGCCTGCCTTCCCCAAATCACCAGTTCTCTGTGACGGACAGGGTAAGTCCTGATTTAGGCACAGATCTAGTATCAGCCTGCCTTCCCCAAATCCTCATATTAACCATCAGGGGGGGAGGAATTCTATTTGATGTTGACCATGATGGAGGATGCTGCAGTGGGTTCAGATAACAGATCAGTCTCCTCATCCATCCATCCAGTCCATTCAGCTCCTTCTGCTGGCTGCCAAAAGTTACTTCAAGCTCTGCTGTATAACACCACCACCTGAGACAGCCATAGATTTCTCTCTTACAAACACACATATTCACATACACAAAAGCTAGATGTTAAATAGGTGTGTGTGTGTGTGTGTGTGTGTGTGTGTGTGTGTGTGTGTGTGTGTGTGTGTGTGTGTGTGTGTAAAGGAGAGATTAACCCCCACCCCACTCTACCTACCCACTGTCTGGTCTAGGAGCGGGTGATCAACCATGCGGCGGGCAGCCACGGTGTCAGGGATCTTTATGAAGTACGACACCAGCTCTCTGATGGTGACGGTCAGTGAGCAGCACATGCCCCTCTGGCAGTTCCTGGTACGACTCTGTGGCATCATCGGGGGTATCTTCTCCACCACAGGTCCAGACAACACTCACTCTTACCACCCAGTGTCATGGGCAGACCTCATACTGTTCATGTCTCACAAATCATTCCACGGTTGCTTTACCAGCCTGATACTGTGCCACGTTAGAGAAATGCACCCTGAACATCTTCATTGATCTTCTCTCTCCCACAGGCATGATCTATGGGTTTGTTGGCTTCTGTTTTGACAGTCTGCTGTCGCTTCAAACTAGGCCCATATAAACCCAGAGAGGTGAGCCCAGTCTTCTTTATTGCCACTGAAACTATGTCACAAAATGATGGTAAATCCTTCCATGTACCAGGTTCCCTGTGTCTCACTGGTAGTAGTGTATTTACACTGTACCTCTACATGTTCTCTATTTCCAGGTGGTTCTCCCAGATGCCCATGTGAACAACCGTGCTGCTCCGCTCCTGACACGTACAGGAGTAGCCCTCTGACCTGCGCCCATATCCACAAAGCTCTCTGAGTAGGAGTGCTGAGCTTGGATCAGTTTCACCCTTTTGGATCATAAGATTATATGGACAGATCCTAGATCAGCATTCCTACTGTGAGACGCTTTGTGGATATGGGACCTGGAGCCTGCTGCTGATTGTGCACCTACTGTCCCTTCACCTGTGGGGGAATCCAGGAAGAGAAGTCTCCAATCACAAGTATGTGGATTACTGGGAGTTTGTTTTGAACCAAATAAGAGTAAACTGATTAGGATCCGACAATCATAATTGTTCTATTCATTGTTTTGGACAGTATCCTCATGACTACCATTATAATATTTATATCCTGTAAATATGTATTTTACACTGGAAAATGGAAAGCAGCTAACTCCCCAGTTTTATGAGGCTTAGTGTGTAAAGGTATTGGGACATTGTCATCTGTAAGTTAGGCTGAATGAATTCTGATCCTCCTATGTTATCATTCATACCATTAACTTGCATGTCATGTTTGTTCTATTTCTATCTATTTGCACTGTTGTTCAGTATCTGTTTCACATCTGTCAATGGGAGATGTCCTATTACATGTGTTTTAGTGCACTTCATCACTTCATGTTGTACACCTTACATTCATTTAAATCTCTCTCGTTTGGTATCCCACTATCTTCTGGTGATGGTGCATGCTCTTAGCCTGCGCTTACACAAGCAGTCCATTTTGGATCTTTTATTCCACTAATTGGTCTTTTGACCAATCACATCACATCTTTTCACGTCCAATCTTTTCAGATCTGATTGGGCAAAAGACCATTTAGTTTTTAAAAAGATCAGAATTGGGCTGCCTGTATAAACGCAGCCATGGAAGTAGGCTAAATCTATTTTCTACATGAGGCAGCAGTGTATGAAGCAGAATGATTAGCACACTGACCAATTTGTCTTTTGGTTTATTCATGTTTTGCCAAACAAATGTTAAGTGTTTTCAGAGCAGGAATAGAGGGTCATTTAACATTTGCCAATTTACATTTGAAAAAGGAAAATTCAACAAAATAAACAAAGTCGTAAGTGTTGCAGTTCACAGAACACTTCCCAGTTAGCACTGATCTACCCACAGTGCTCTGCTTCCACTATGTATCATAACAAAGACACTGCTTTGTTATCAACATGACAGATGCCAAGATCCATAAAAAGCAGGACATTTTGTTCAACTTCATTGTTGGGCATGCATTTGGTTCATAGTCCCTTACTGAATTTAGGAAAGGACGGTCACTATTGTTGCACAGCATTACTGGCTCACATAAAAACATGTTTTTCCAGAGGGAGGATTTGAGGTACATTTAGTCAAGACTTCTACCATTGATACTGTATATAGATGTATCATCTCATTAAAAAATGGACTGCTGCTGTCTGCCACAAGTAACACTTCAGATCTAGTCTGGGGAGCTCTGTGGTAGAGTCAGACTCCTGCAGAATCAACACTCAAGAATACTACTCGTTTAAGTCGTCTAGAAAAATAATATAGAACTATTTACACATCTTCTAAACTTGTTTTATATACGATACTGTCACCATCTACAGTGCATTCGGAAAGTATTCAGACCCCTTGACTTTTTCCACACTGTTACGTTACAGCCTTGTTCTTAAATTGATTAAACTACACACAATACCCCATAATGACAAAGCAAAAACAGGTCTTTATAAATTTGAGCAAATTTATAAAAACTGAAGTATCACATTTACATAAATATTCAGACCCTTTACTCAGTACTTTGTTGAAGCACCTTTGGTAGAGATTACAGAGTCTTCTTGGGTATGACGCTACAAGCTTGGCACACCTGTATTTGGGAAGTTTCTCCCATTCTGCTCTGCAGATCCTATCAAGCTCTGTCAGGTTGGATGGGGAGCGTTGCTGCACAGCTATTTTCAGGTCTCTCCAGAGATGTTTGATCGGGTTCAAGTCCGGGCTCTGGCTGGGCCACGGACATTTCAGAGACTTGTCCCGAAGCCACTCCTGCATTGTCTTGGCTGTGTGCTTAGGGTCGTTGTCCTGTTGGAAGGTGAACCTTCGCCCCAGTCTGATGTTCTGAGCGCTCTGGAGCAGGTTTTTCATCAAGGATCTCTGTACTTCTCCATTCCTCTTTCCTTCTATCCTGACTAGTCTCCCAGTCCCTGCCACTAAAAAACATTCCCACAGCATAATGCTGCCACCACCATGCTTCACCGTAGGGATAGTGCCAGGTTTCCTCCAGACGTGACGATTACTGGGCAGCCAGCTCTAGGAAGAGTTTTGGTGGTTCCAAACTTCTTCCATTTAAGAATGATGGAGGCCACTGTGTTCTTGGGGACCTTCAATGCTGTAGAAATCTTTTGGTACCCTTCCCCAGATCTGTGCCTCAACATAATCCCGTCTCAGAGCTCTACGGACAATTCCTTCGACCTCATGGCTTGGTTTTTGCACTGACATGCACTGTCAACTGTGGGACCTTAGACAGTTGTGTGCCTTTCCAAATCATGTCCAATCAATTGAATTTACCACAGGTGGACTCCAAGTTGTAGAAACAGCTCAAGGATGATCAATGGAAACAGGATGCACCTGAGCTCAATTGAGTCTCATAGCAAATGTCTGAATACTTATGTAAATAGGGTATTTCTGTTTTTATTTAATACATTTAAAAAAATGTCTAAACCTGTTTTCGCTTTGGTATTGTGTGTAGATTGAGGAAAAACATTTATTTAACCAATTTTAGAACAAGGCTGTAATTTTAACAAAATTTGGAAAAAGTCAAGGGGTCTGAATACTTTCCGAATGCGCCGTACCACTTAAGACGAGCCTTAGTTTGACGCAATTATTTATAAAGATGAAAAAATAGTAAACTTAGTTTCAATATAAACTGCTGTACAAAACAGGCAAAAAGTGGACAAACTGTAAAACAAAAAATGTGTCTTATGTGTTATGTCAAACATACTGATGTCAATATTCAGTAGTCGTCAACCAGGTCAGATGTTAGTAGTACTACAGGAGCAGTCTTTAGTGGTCAAGATTTAGGGCTCCATTCAAGCCGCATCACAGAAGTTCAACTTTACAGCATGATTGAAACAAAGGGAATGTACCTGCTTTTGCAGACTGCATTCACGGTAAAAGCTGCATGTGTTGGCTCAATTGGAAATGACCTTTTCAATTTATATCACAGTCTGTAACGCTTCAACTTTACAGATTGAATAAAGCCTTTAATGTGATCAACACTGAAGTTACTCTCGGATATCCTTAGCTGGCCTCGCTACAGAGTACAGGTTCCCAAATATTCTGTCAGTACAAACCAATACAAGGTAAAAACACATCGCCCATGGAAGAAGAGAGGCCATGGATATCTCAGGATTCACACATTAAGAGTCAATGTACAGAAATTGTCTTTCAGTGGAGGCTTGACATACAGTATTTCAAGTATGCAAAAAAAAATCCTCTATTCCAAGACATTGTATCTGGGTTGGGGAGGACGTAAACTATGAGCAAAAACGTGGGGAGAGTATACAATGGGTTTATTGTTGCATATGTAATCTGTCGCTTTAAGAAAAGCCGTAGTTAGAAAATAAATAACACTTACATATTGGTTTTACTGTATGACGTACAACAGGGTCAGAAGGAACAGTGTCTGGTTGAGGAGTGGGGTTGTGTGCTGCTGGAGGTCTGAGGGGTGAGGTCTGGTTGAGGAGTGGGGTTGTGCTGCTGCAGGTCTGAGGGGTGAGGTTTGGGTGAGGAGTGGGGTTGTGTGCTGCTGCAGGTCTGAGGGGTGTGGTCTGGTTGAGGAGTAGGGTTGTGTGCTGCTGGAGGTCTGAGGGATGAGGTCTGGTTGAGGAGTGGGGTTGGGTGCTGCTGGAGGTCTGAGGGGTGAGGTCTGGGTGAGGAGTGGGGTTGGGTGCTGCTGCAGGTCTGAGGGGTGTGGTCTGGGTGAGGAGTGGGGTTGTGTGCTGCTGCAGGTCTGAGGGGTGTGGTCTGGTTGAGGAGGCGAGCAGGGCGTTCAGCTGGCCAACGGCCAGTTGGTCATCAGTTGGTGAGTGTGCTGGAGGCACTGAAGTAGGAGAGGAACTTGAAGCAGAGGCTGACCACAAAGTACCAGATGTTCCTAGCCATCTGGGAGCGGGCGATGAACACCCTCCAGATGAAGACCAGCAGTAGAGTGTTGAATGTGTAGCGGATGTTCCTCAGCCTGAGGGAGGGAGTTGGAAGTACACACTGTCATTTACATCCTTCTTCATAATAAGACAGGAGCAAACACAGTCAGCCCTGTAAGTAGTCTACTCACTTCCTGAGGTGTTGCCTGGCTGCAGGGATGTCGGACATGTCTTCATTCAGAACGTACTTCTTGGTGCCTATGCAGTAGTTCTCTATGTATTCCGGCCAGTTCAGCTGACGCACGTCAAAGTTGAATGTCTGGGGGAGAGTGAGCAGTAAGACATGGCTATTATGGTCACATTCTGTTGATTATGAAAACCTTTGGGATATCTATAATTTAACCTTCTGAAATGTAATGATGTAAGTATTTTATTTTACCTTTATTTAACTAGGCAAGTCAGTTAAGAACAAATTCTTATTTTCAATGACGGCCTAGGAACAGTGGGTTAACTGCCTTGTTCAGGGGCAGAACGACAGATTTTTACCTTGTCAGCTCAGGGATTTGATCTTGCAAACTTTCAGTTCCTAGTCCATGCTCTAACCACTAGGCTATGCTGCTTTATTAGTGACCTGTTGTCTTGAAATCAATAAAGCTGTTTGTTTGAGCTGAAATGATGGCTTGGTGGCATTACTAGGTGAAATACATACCATATTGACTATATACATCAACATGCAGAGATAGTGTGTGCATAGAGGATGGATGCTGAGTCTACTGTACCTTCCTGTCCTCGGGGCTGAGGTGGCTCATCAGCATGTTCATGTTCTCTGAGTTCCACTCCCAGTCCTGACTGCTGAAGTACTCCAGCAGGCCGATGGCCTTGTGCAGCCGGTTGAAGATACGCATCATCCTACACAGAGAGAGAGGAATGGAGGATCGCAGTCCAAATGTACTGCATGCATATTGTACACAATTGTAATGTTCGTTTCACTGAAGACTTCATTAAAGATCACTTGTATGCAGCAAACACTGATTTCTTTATGATTACAGATCATTTGATCTATTTTTACATCACAATGTGTTGATTGGGTTGAAAACAAGTAGGTAGTTCAATTTTCATAGACCGAACAATGGTCTAGTGACAATGCTGATTGTCAGGACATTAGTAATCTTACTGGGGCTTCTGTCCAGACAGTCTCAGGTAGAGGTCGTAGATGAGGGCAGGGAACTTGTGGCTGACCAGGACCCAATACTGGTTCATCAGGTAGTTGGAGGTGATGTTGGCGTTGGGCCTTCTGAAAGCCTGCTCCAGAGGGTTCCTCTTGAAGCTGGACATCACATGGTGCTCTGAGAGAGAATACAAAGGAGTTAAAAAAGTGAAGGAATCTTTGGCTTGGAGCTGACATCCCTATCTTACAGCTCTATTCAGTTGTGGCATTTTAAGGGGTGTAACGTTACGGAAGTACCTCTCACATTTTCCTCAGCCACTATATTAGAGAATTGGGATGTATCCAAGGGTGTGGTTTTCTGTTGCACTAATGACCTCATTCACAGCAGCTGCACACCTTCCCCACCTGGCTGCAATCAAGGCTGCTCAGACCAAGGTAAAACTGCTGGGGAAACTGCTAGTGAAATAACCAGTGGGTGATACTGGTGTGAATTTGTTCCTCGTGACCCACCAGCCTCTATAAAGAAGTGAACAGCCTTACAAGGGTAGCTCTCTCTTGTGTAGAAGACTATCTGGGGTAAGCCCGAGGGTAGCTCTCTCCTGTGTAGAAGACTATCTGGGGTAAGCCCGAGGATAGCTCTCTCCTGTTGAGCTGTAGTTTTGTCATTTTGAGGCTTTCCCATTTAATTTATTCCCTATAACTGTTTTAGTGCTTTTGTTTTCAAGTTGATCTCATCACTTTTGAGAGCCAAGTGGAGGAAGAAACGTACGCGCAGACTGAAGCGGTGGAAAATGAGGCAGAGGTCCAAGTAGACTGGGCCCATCTCCTACAGCTGTGATACCCCTCCAAGACCACTCTGGTGATTGAAGCCTGCGGTCCATGATGTGCAAAGAGCTGAACCAAAGTTGTCTGATGCCAACCTCATTGGAGTAAAGGACAGATCCTGGCTACCCAGCCCTCTACTATGCTAATTGGGCTGGCCAGCAACGACTACTGGAGAATGGCGAGGAAGACATCTCATACTAAATGGAGTGTTTTGGATTTACGTACAGTATAATACAAAATGCTCTGAGACCACGTGCCACACTACATATGACCCTTCGAGGAATCAAAGCCACACCCCTGATGTTGCACCGTGCTCCATCACATTTCTGTGGATCAACTCTGTCATTAATTGTATATATTTTTTATGAACTCTAAGTAGAACAATAGGATTCAATCTGATTGTGATTTGTTGGCTATGTGCCATTTAAAGGGAGAACATGCTGTGTTTACCGTGAACACTGCCTTTACAAGGTGCATAGCTGACAACGGGTGATGTTATTGAATCGCGGCCAGAGGGACTATTCTCCAGCCCCACTAACAAGAGTTGAAAGATGGTTTTGGTGTTGAGGGTGAGTGTTCCCTGCTAGGGAAAGGTAACACAAATATACATTTTTGGAAAAAAGGCATCAGCAAGATTAGAACCTGTGACCTTCTGGTCCCTATCCAGCAGCACCCTTGTTTTTTCAAGTATTTAATGCTATTCAGTCAAAGTAAACAAAGTAGATTAGAAATGTAATTCATTAAAATGTTTGGTAAGGAAAACAAGTCACAGCCAGGATTCGAACTGGCAACGCCCTCCATCCACCTCCAACCTACCTCCCTGAAAGCATTTATTTTATTTGACTCATCTGTAAACTCCACACACTGACATGTTAGTCTAACTCAGAGCTTTTCATCCAACCAATCACATTTGTTCTGCACACATTTAAAACGATACTCTACTTATCCTTTTATCTATAGAATGTATTGCACAAGTAGCTATATTAGTTTTTATCACTTTGTATTTTGGGATTCCTCCTCTGTAAACATCATTTGCCTGATGACGAGCGAGTGAATTACCGTCTCATTTCTTGCAAGAGCATTTCCCTCCACGTTCCCTCTCCTTACTGCCGCTCCTCAATTATATTGACCTTTTTCAAAACGGGGTGAGAAGTGGACAGTGGAGAGAAGGCGACCAAAACCAATTAAGGTACCAGAATTTTGATAACATATCCAGCCAGCAAACCTCCAACTTCCCTAAACAGCCCAATGGGTCCCCTAGACCCAGTTTGATTAGCTTAATTCTTAGCTCCTATGTGTTCCGGTAGATTAGTGCCCGCTATCCCAGGTTTATAACAGCGAGGCAGAGTGATGAGCCCTAATCCCTCTGCCAGCCATCTGATGCCAATTTCCCAGAATGAAAGGAGCAGATTCACTAATCTGAGAGCATAGGGACCCTGGCTGTCGCCCGCTACCGCGCTAATCTGAGAGCATAGGGACCCTGGCTGTCGCCCGCTACCGCGCTAATCTGAGAGCATAGGGACCCTGGCTGTCGCCCGCTACCGAGCTAATCTGAGAGCATAGGGACCCTGGCTGTTGTCCGCTACCGCGCTAATCTGAGCCTGACAGATACCCGGCCCGCATGGACCTTTTCCTCTCAGTGGTCCACTGGGATGTACGGCAGATGATGGGCCGGGAGGTGAGCTGCCACCACAACCAAAATGCTGGTGGGGTGATTTTCATGATGACATGATGCCTCTACTTGTTATTGTTTGGGCAACTGTGCTTTACTGCTGATGGGAGTTGTCATTTGGGCAGATCCACAGTGGTGAGGTCAAACAGATGTACACAGTGTGTGGGTTCAGTAATGTTCTACTAGCTGCCAGAAGGTGGCAGTAGACCCTCGCCACTGTCAAATCCCGGGGCATCTAATTATGACACAGATCATTTATCCACCTGCTTCTCACTGCTACACCATTCAAACTGATTTAGGAGAACCAGGACTGACAGACAACCCACTGTTTCATATCCCCGGTGGGAATGTTTGATGCGTAGTTTCATAGTGACAACACCATCAACCAAGTGGATCACTAGTCACCTTAATAATGTTTGCATTTCTCATCTCATACCATCTATTGCATCTTGCCTATGCCGCTCGGCCATCGCTCATCCATATATTTATTTTCCTATTCCATTCCTTACTTAGATTTGTGTGTATTAGATAGTTGTTGTGGAATTGTTAAACTACATGTTAGATATTGCTGCACTGTTGGAACTAGAAGCACAAGCAATTCACAACACTCGCAATAACATCTGTTAACCATGTGTATGTGACCAATAAAATGTGATTCGATCAAGATTTCAACTGCTGAAGTACATTGATTTATGACGACGGAAGACATAGTGGCAGATGAGCAAGCACTGATTATGTCACTAACAGGCATACAGACAGACTGACTGACAGATACCTACCGATCTCTCCCCAGTGGAAAGGGTTGATGCCGCCTGTAGTGCAGTTGTAAACCAGCGCTGCTTTGGGTCTGCAAGGGAGCAGAGAGAGGAGGTCAGAGGGGTCAAGTGTTAAAGGGATCAAAGGGGAGGGTCCATTAGGAAACATCTATAAAATGAGCCCACAAACACAAAATCACATAATTTGAAAACACTGGGCTTCCTCATCAGTCAATGGTGTAGAGCTGGGGAGATGTGTTTGAACAAACTGGGCAGGTTTACAGGAGAACTTCCTGCAGGTCAATATGTGGGGGTGTTTGTTTGTGTGGGTTAAACCATACAGTCATTGGTCAAACCATATTCCACCTGGGGGGAAAGTTAACCTGTGCACTGCCGTGTACCAGCCAGCGGCCAGGGTCAGGTTGATGACCACGTCCACGGGGATGAGGTCCGCCACCGCATCATTGTTGGCTCTCATGGTGCGCAGGATGCCCTTCCCCGCCTGATCAGACAGGACACAGGGTTACCACCACATCTCATCACCTGATCATCGTTTAAACTAGTGGCATCAAAATGAGCAAACTTACTATCTGAAAAATACAACTAATAAGTAGATGTTGGTACTTACAGCGATGAAGACTCCACTTGGTCCATTGAAGTTGTCGATCCAACCCTGAGACAGAAGAACACGGAGGGAATAAATTAGTGTGATGAGAGATTAGGGGCTCTATTCAATCCGTACGGAATTTTTTTATCCGTTATTTAAATTGAAAGGCAATGTTCCAGCGTAAGCGGACACGGTAAATGCTGCATATGTCTGCTCAATCGGAAATTACCTAAAAATGTATATCTCGCAATCTGGAATGCTTCAGTGATGCAGACTGAATAGAGACGTAGGTGGAAGAGAACCCTAAGTACCCCCCTTAAAGCTGGAATCCTTAGTTGCTACATCTATTTTTGGACTTATAAATTAATGATATATATACCCATTGATTGTTGAAGAATATAACTTATAAATGCCTCGTGAGCTTAGTTCAGCTGTCATACCCCATCAGAACCCAAAATACAAGCTTGTTCTACTTTAATGGTTGTAAATATAAACAAACACTGTATAGCCTAACAACATGGTTAAAACTATAAATTTTATATCATGGATGGTTAGTCCTTGCATCCATAGCTCTGTCTATGAATTTGAGAGTGGTTACATTTCTCCAGGCCCATTTTTTTTTATTTAACCAGGCAAGTCAGTTTAAGAACAAATTCGTATTTGCAATGACGGCCTAGGAACAGTGAGTTAACTGCCTTGTTCAGGGGCAGAACGACAGATGTTTACCTTGTCAGCTCAGGGATTCGCTCTAAGCACTAGGCTACCTGCCTCAGCTTTTTAACAAAACACAGGCGGTGTTTCCGCTTTGTTACCGTTTCAATTAGGAATTCTAGCTTCAAGCAGCACTATAACATTGCTGCAACATCATCAAGTTACAAATAGCCTCCTAACAGTAACATCAATTAGATTGTTGTGTATCTGCTGAGTTAGCATTCCAGTGGTGTGCTAGGCTAGCTAGCTAGCTACCTATGGAGAGTGAGACTGAGATAGGGAGAGTAACAGTGTCCACATCAATTAGCCCTCCGGTAATACATTGGTAATAGACTGGGCTTATTTGTGTGGGTCTGGCTGTGGCTTGTCCCTACAGGGTAAGGCTACATGGTCTGGTGCAGACAGACAGTCAGACAAATAGGAGTCCTTATCACACCGTCCAAGACACAATTTCTGCAGGTATACATCTTTGACCTCATTGAGGCCTGTGACATTTTAACACTTAACGAGTTCTGAGGACATGGAGATTGAAGTTCATCACACACACACACACACACACACACACACACACACACACACACACACACACACACACACACACACACACACACACACACACACACACACACACACACACACACACACACACACACACACACACACACACACACACACACACACACACACACACACACACCTCCCGTCGCTCCCACTGTCTCGAGCTGCCTGCGCAATAAACTTGTAAAGCGTGATCTTTTGGCTGTTTTGCTGCCAGGCCTGGATCCTGCTCTGTTGAAACGTTACAGCCCCAGAAAACTAAATGCAGCCCTGGGGCTGTATAGTCGTTTTCTGTGAATATACTTAGTGCTGTTTAAAAGTGTATTATACTCTATTGAAAACTCTTCTAGATTTTTGATCTCTTTCTGTGTGAATTCATGGAGCCTCAGATGTTCAAATAATATTCCGGTAGGAAAATAAAGTAAGCATGTCACCTGAATTTGATTTGGGGGAAAGAACTTTGATGAATATTATAGTCATGAAAATGATGAAATGTTGAACACCATCCTCCCATTGCTCCTCCAAAATTTTAAGCAGCAATAAAGTCTGCATTTATATTTTAAACGCTTTAATATGTCCATCTGCCGCTATGCTAAGTGAGATTATAACGCTAAACGCTGTGGAATCCTTACGCTAAGATGTTAGCCTACACTACAACAGCCGGACAGATTAGAAAATAAAAAGCAGCTTACTCATGAAAGTACCATCACCCTGTACATCCAGAAGAGGACTGGCCACCCCTCGGAAGCTGGTTCTTATCTAGCTTTCTCCCTAGGTTCCTGCCTTTCTAGGGACAACTGCTGATGTCAAAATACCTTTATAAAATACATTATATTGATTGATTGATTACTGCACCCTTCAGAGTGGCCTTTCCATGAACCTACAGTTGCTCAGTGACCTTCTATCTAGTAGGAGACACTCATAGGCTCTCCGGTTTCAGCACTGGCAGTACCCCTCCCTTTCCCCATCGCCCCTTCCTTGCCCCCCTCACAACGCCTACCCAGATGTTGGGGTCAGGGACACTCCTCTTCGAGTCCTGGAATCCAGCCCAGCCAGACTTTCTGAACTATTAGAACCATTAGACCTGTCCTGGTCCAACCCTAATACAACCGTTACTCAGCACTACACACCCAATCCCCCTTTAAGTCTGACTGTACACAGGGGAGATATATTGACCAGTGTACTATTACAGCGATCGATCGCTAATTCCCATTCATTTGGCACCACAGCAGGACATGATGGTATGAGAATTGACAGAATTCTGACAGAGCCCTTTTACCATCACAGTGAAAGTGCTACATAGATTTTTATAAATTGTGATACATTTCCCAACAGGCAGGTGGCTGAGCCAATCACACTTCTTCTGATACACTTATCTTGCTGACCAGTCAGTACACTGTTTAACGTCCACAGACTACATACAGAATGTGATCCATGTATCTATTGATCATCTATTGACTTTATTGCTGTAATCTAGTCCCACAGAATGATGTATGTATATGATACTGTATCTCTATGGTAACGGCACTCACAGGGAAAGGCTCCTGCCAGCTGGCTCCCACTATGGAGGGTCTGATGATGCCGATGCTGAGCTTGCTGCTCTCCTTCTGAACCACGCACTCTGCCAGGGCTTTGGTGTAGGTGTAGGTGTTGGGGCGGTCCCCGATGAGGCGCGGCGTGATGTCACGGACGATGCTGTCCTCCATCCACCTGCAGTCGCAGACACAAGAGTACACTCACAATTAGACTCACATCACAATGGTACAGGACACATGCCAGGATTGAAGTAAAGTTGGTATTTTGAGGGCCTCCCGGGCGCTGTGCCACCAGAGACTCTGGGTTCGCGCCCAGGCTCTGTCGTAAACCGTCCGCGACCGGGAGGTCCATGGGGCGACGCACAATTGCGATCGATCGGGTTAGGGAGGGTTTGGCCGGTAGGGAAATCCTTGTCTCATCGCGCACCAGCGACTCCTGTGGCGGGCCGGGCGCAGTGCGCGCTAACCAAGGTTGCCAGGTGCACAGTGTTTCCTCCGACACATTGGTGCGGCTGGCTTCCTGGCTTTGGTTGGATGGCACTGTGTTAAGAAGCAGTGCGGCTTGGTTGGGTTGTGTATCGGAGGACACATGACTTTCAACCTTCGAAGTTGTAGCGATGAGACAAGATAGTAGCTACTAAAACAATTGGATACCACAAAATTGGGGAGAAAAAAAAGTAAAATTCACAAAAAACAAAAAAAGTTGCCATTTTGTGTAGATAGATGAAACGTCGTTCACTCCGATAGCCGTCTGTGATGGTATTTATAATCAATCATTAGTTGGAAATGGCACAAGGTGGCATCCTTGGTTCGGTTCAATTCCATTTCAATCAGTTCCTTCAGGAGATTAATTGAAATTCAATGAATATACTGGCATTTATCTAACTAAGATTCTATCAGATCTGCGCTAGTCGACACCAGCATAGAGATTGTTTAGAGGCATAGAGGTTTTTTAGAGGTTTAGAAGCATACACGTTGTTTAGAGGTTCAGAGGCCTTAGAGCTGTCAAATCCACAAGCGGCTCCCGGCATTATACCTAAAGAGGACATTTTCTCATTCTGACCTTCCAACGTGAGTGGAACGGGTGTGGCTTCGTGACAATGATCACAAGAGCAGCTGCTCACCGATGTGACTGGTACAACGTAGTTCCACCTCCGACTGCGCCAAATCATCAGCTATGCCAGTTAATGCTTGATCTGATCGAATCCAGGCCTAAGTGCCATTTATCTTCACTGAACATATTTTCAATGCATGAAATTTGCAAATGAATTCACTTCCTGAATAGATGAAATCGTAATAGCAGCAACCCCACCCCCAACTCAGATGCAGAAAGTTGACTTCACACTACTCACTCCAGGGAGTCAATGAGCTTCTTGGGTTCTACAGGCGGTGGGTAGATGATCTCGTCGATGTGCCTGCGGTTGCAGTTGGCGTAGGCTGTGGAGATGTGGATGAAGGCCTGGAGGTGGTGCATCTGCTGGGCCAGATTCAGGAGCTGCTGCGTGGCCATCACATTCAGCTGCAGGGCGTGTCTGGGAAGAGAGGACACACACACAGCAGGACTAGGTAAGAGATCACTGTGCATAAGTACACATAAGAAGCATAAGCACACTATGCATTCCCGTAACATCCTCACAAGGAGAGAAGTGAGACAGTGAAAGAGAGAGAGAGAGAGAGACCCAGAAAGAGAGACCGAGAGAGAGAGACAGACCGAGAGAGACAGAGGGAGAAGAAGAGAAACAGAAAAAGAGAGAGAGGAGGGTGAGAAAGAGAGAAACAGAAAAAGAGAGAGAAGGGTGAGAAAGAGAGAGAGAGAAAAAAAGAGAGAAGGGTGAGAAAGAGAGAAACAGAGGGAGAAGAAGAGAAACAGAAAAAGGGAGAGAGAAGGGTGAGAAAGAGAGAAACAGAAAAAGAGAGAGAAGGGTGAGAAAGAGAGAAACAGAAAAAGAGAGAGAAGGGTGAGAAAGAGAGAAACAGAAAAAGGGAGAGAGAAGGGTGAGAAAGAGAGAAACAGAAAAAGGGAGAGAGAAGGGTGAGAAAGAGAGAGAGACAGAGGAAGAAAGAGAGAAACAGAAAAAGGGAGAGAGAAGGGTGAGAAAGAGAGAAACAGAAAAAGAGAGAGAAGGGTGAGAAAGAGAGAAACAGAAAAAGAGAGAGAGGAGGGTGAGAAAGAGAGAAACAGAAAAAGAGAGAGAGGAGGGTGAGAAAGAGAGAAACAGAAAAAGAGAGAGAAGGGTGAGAAAGAGAGAGAGACAGAGGGAGAAGAAGAGAAACAGAAAAAGAGAGAGAGGAGGGAGAGAAAGAGAGAAACAGAAAAAGAGAGAGAAGGGTGAGAAAGAGAGAGAGCACGTTGGAGAGTTGGCATTATAATAATCCTCCCTCACACCCTTTTATCCTCACACTTGATTCCAGCAATGTGTTTCCATTCCAGGAAAACAGACAAAAATCTAGCTCACCTCTCAGCCAGTCTACAGAGAAAGATAGTGCTTCTCAGCCACAGTCAGGCAGTGTGGAAGGTGTGTGTGTGTATGTAAGTGCAGATGTGGTTTTGGGAACTTTTATAGAGCACTAGGGTAGTTTGAGAACTATTGTAGAGCACTAGTCCAGTTTGAGAACTATTATAGAACACTAGGCCAGTTTGATAACTATTATAGAGCACTAGGCCAGTTTGATAACTATTATAGAGCACTAGGCCAGTTTGAGAACTATTATAGAACACTAGGCCAGTTTGATAACTATTATAGAACACTAGGGTAGTTTGAGAACTATTATAGAGCACTAGGCCAGTTTGAGAACTATTATAGAGCACTAGGCCAGTTTGAGAGAGAACACCACTGTGTCTGTGGACTGCTCCTAACTGTGTTCCTCCCTGTTCCAAGCCGCTGAGTCATTAATGAATTCCGCTGTTGTATTTTCATTAGGGTGCCAGATATACTGTATCCTAGCAGCTATGGTGGCTATGGTGCTTATCACTGCTGCAGTGCTAGGCTTGACTAGCCTTGTACATTTGCACAGCACAGATGTTGAGTTTAGGGCGCTATCTGAAATGCTGTGGTCTGGGTCCCAGTGATTAAACTGTTGTCTGATTATGGTCCAACTCCCCCTGGCAACTTTGTTTCTCTGGAGACAGGGTAACATCATTGTGTGTCAGACGAGAGAACGTGAGAGAGAACAGGGGAGAAAGAGAGAGAAATACAGAGGAAGGGATGGAGAGGTAGGGGTGAAAAGAGAAAAGAAAGTGAAAGAGGGAGGAGAAGAGAGCTATGATGCTGTTCAGAGAACACTCTCACAGCTTTTCCCTAACTGAGCTGTCAGTCATGGCTAATGTCCCGCCTCCCCACACCTCCTTTCACCTCTCTTACTGCATCTCATCCCTTAAGGCTGTCCCGTCTCTCCTACTCAACGGGATCTGTTCCCAGCAGCCACACAGGCACCCAGACAGGCGTATTTAACAGTATGATGAAGACTTGTGAGAATACACTGAGACAGATAGACACAGAGCTCTTTAATGTTTTAATAATCCCTCTGAAGACCTCATTCCTGCTTCCTCACTGAGTAGGAGACATCTAAAGACATCTCTCTACCCCTTACAGCTAGCTACATGCAGACTCCCTGGATACATCTCTCTACCCCCTACAGCTAGTTACCTCCAGACACCCTGGACACATCTCTCTACCCCCTACAGCTAGCTGCCTGCAGACTCCCTGGATACATCTCTCTACCCCCTACAGCTAGCTACCTGCAGACACCCTGGACACATCTCTCTACCCCCTACAGCTAGCTACCTGCAGACTCCCTGGACACATCTCTCTACCCCCTACAGCTAGCTACCTGCAGACACCCTGGACACATCTCTCTACCCCCTACAGCTAGCTACCTGCAGACTCCCTGGACACATCTCTCTACCCCCTACAGCTAGCTACCTCCAGACACCCTGGACACATCTCTCTACCCCCTACAGCTAGCTGCCTGCAGACTCCCTGGATACATCTCTCTCTCTATCGGTCTGTCTCTCTCTCACCACATGGAACATCGATGCACTGTCTACTACGTGAGATGATGAAACCACATGGAATATTGAAAACTTAAACAGTTTCAATTTTTAAATTCAATATGACTGTATTCTATAAGACTTTATTCGCTCAACATTGCATTGGATTTTGATGTAATATGTTTAATTACTATTTATGTCAGTGTTTGCCTGTTGCTTGACAATGTTGCTTGACAGATGCTACACAGACGCTATATTATCTTGGGATCTCTGTTGTGTCTCTCAACATCCTCATTATACTCTAGATGTATCAGCTTCCCCATTGGTCAACACCAGAACACAAACAGTCCAGACTATCAAACAAACATCACTTCCTGTAGGAAGTCCCTGGACAATGGGCACTTTCTGGTACTCGGGACAATGACAAAGCAAAACCCTCCGACCCCATAAACCAGACCAGAGTAA
The DNA here is from genome assembly GCF_045791955.1 of Oncorhynchus clarkii lewisi. Lineage (NCBI taxonomy): Eukaryota > Metazoa > Chordata > Actinopteri > Salmoniformes > Salmonidae > Oncorhynchus > Oncorhynchus clarkii. Next base: position 20,209,432 of record NC_092179.1, read on the forward strand.
AATATCAAAATAAAACATGTGACCAAGATAAAGACGACCCTGGCCCCTATACGGGCTGACCTCCTCGCAACTACAGACTGTCTACTGTGTTGACGTCAGTTAATAGGATCTCTATGTCTTTGTACCTCTCTCTGTGTCAGACACAAGCTATGTCCATGCATTTATACACAATCAAACGGATTTGATTTGTTGAGTTGATAAAGTGGTGAGTTAGCATGATAGCTAGGTGATAGAGGAAGAGTCAGTGTGTAGGGGGTGTGGTCCTCACTTGAGGGGTTCGTCGAAGCGGATGGTGGCAGCACAGTGGAAGATGATGTTGACACAGGAGGTCAGTCTCTCTACGTCCTCAGGACTGATGGCCAAGGCAGGCTGTGTCAACTCACTGCTGATAGGAACTATCTTCTGGTGGAAGTCTGGGTTGTCCTCCCTCACGCGGTCAAACAGCTGCAGGAAATGCACACATAGATGCATCAGATCATATCAACGTATGTCAAGCCATTGATTTAGCCAGGTCAATATGTAAAGGACACTATATGCATTGATGTCTGTAACGATTCTGTCTACATGGATGTTTGGCTGTAGGCTATTCCTCTGCACAACTGCTACTGTGTAAAGCCATGTCAGCTTTTACATAACAATAGCACCATAGTAGTATTTGCAAGTCTCAGGGAGACCACTCTGCAGTACCAGAGCACTCTCTCTGCGTGTGTGTGTGTGTGTGTGTGTGTGTGTGTGTGTGTGTGTGTGTGTGTGTGTGTGTGTGTGTGTGTGTGTAACATGTTCCCTGTTCTTATGACTCAGATGAGGCAGGGAGTGCACCTTACGAAACATGACACAGGAAATGAAACCTCATCACCAAGGAGGGAGATAATATCACTCCTTATCCTCCAAGCAAAAACCATTATCAACAAATTGTAGGTTTTAGTCTTGAATGCAGGGAACTGTGTTTTAGGGCTGAATATAAGAACACAACAAACAGAAGGGAAGAGAAAGTCTCTTATGACAAACGAGACATAAATCAAGTAGCTGGCCAGTGTGCACCTCAGGTTTGGCTCTGGGTGTTGAGAATTAAGGAAGACACAAAACACAGAAAATTGTACTGGACATTTCAGATTGCTAGTGATTAAGATTAGCATGTGTGAGTTATGAAATTGGATGTCTCTCCCTCTCCCTCTGTGTGTGTGTGTGTGTGTGTGTGTGTGTGTGTGTGTGTGTGTGTGTGTGTGTGTGTGTGTGTGTGTGTGTGTGTGTGTGTGTGTGTGTGTGTGTCTGTGTGTCTGTGTGTCTGTGTGTTCCGGCTGCCCTGGTAAGCAGACCACTCTAAGTGAAGAGCAGGACAGATGTTGAGTAATGCCTCCAACAGCTGTTCATATCCATGTTCTCTCTCTCCATCCCTCCCTACATCTATCTCTCTCCATCTCCATCCATCCCTCCCTACATCTATCTCTCTCTCCATCCCTCCCTACATCTATCTCTCTCTCCATCCCTCCCTACATCTATCGCTCTCTCCATCCCTCCCTACATCTCTCTCTCTCTCCATCCTTCCCTACATCTCTCTCTCTCCATCCCTCCCTACATCTATCTCTCTCCATCTCCATCCATCCCTCCCTACATCTATCGCTCTCTCCATCTCCATACATCTCTCCATCTCCATCCATCCCTCCCTACATCTATCGCTCTCTCCATCTCTCCCTACATATATCTCTCTCTCCATCTCTCCCTACATATATCTCTCTCTCTCCATCTCCATACATCTATCTCTCTCTCCATCTCCATCCATCCCTCCCTACATCTATCGCTCTCTCCATCCCTCCCTACATCTCTCTCCATCTCCATCCATCCCTCCCTACATCTATCGCTCTCTCCTTCTCTCCCTACATCTCTCTCTCTTCATCTCCATCCCTCCCTACATCTCTCTCTCCATCTCCATCCATCCCTCCCTACATCTATCTCTCTCTCCATCCCTCCCTACATCTACCTCTCTCCATCTCCATCCATCCCTCCCTACATATATCCCTCTCTCTACATCTATCTCTCTCTCCATCTCCATACATCTATCTCTCTCTCCATCTCCATCCCTCCCTACATCTATCTCTCTTTCTATTGCTGTCTCTGTCTCTGTTTCTGGCTCTCTAATGAGTCCATGTTGACTGCACTTTTCCTCACATCGTGAAAAACTGAAGAACTCTGTTGACCCCATTCACCCTGGTGGAAAAAGTCCCTGAGGTCACAATGTGTGTTCTGCTTTCTACTCCAGCTCAACCCATAACAGAGACAGAGACGTATTTCACAGATCCACAAAGAATTAGAAAACAAACCCGATGTTGATTAAACTCCCATATCTACTGAGTGAAATACCACAGTGTGCCATCACAGCAGCAATATTTGGGACCTGTTGCCACAGGAAAAGGTCAACCAGTGATGAACAAACACCATTTTAAATACAACCCAAATTTAAGTTGATTTATTTTCCCTTCTGTACATTAACCATTTGTACATCGTTACAACACTGTATACAGTGCCTTGCGAAAGTATTCGGCCCCCTTGAACTTTGCAACCTTTTGCCACATTTCAGGCTTCAAACATAAAGATATAAAACTGTATTTTTTTGTGAAGAATCAACAACAAGTGGGACACAATCATGAAGTGGAACGACATTTATTGGATATTTCAAACTTTTTTAACAAATCAAAAACTGAAAAATTGGGCGTGCAAAATTATTCAGCCCCCTTAAGTTAATACTTTGTAGCGCCACCGTTTGCTGCGATTACAGCTGTAAGTCGCTTGGGGTATGTCTCTATCAGTTTGGCACATCGAGAGACTGAATTTTTTTCCCATTCCTCCTTGCAAAACAGCTCGAGCTCAGTGAGGTTGGATGGAGAGCATTTGTGAACAGCAGTTTTCAGTTCTTTCCACAGATTCTCGATTGGATTCAGGTCTGGACTTTGACTTGGCCATTCTAACACCTGGATATGTTTATTTTTGAACCATTCCATTGTAGATTTTGCTTTATGTTTTGGATCATTGTCTTGTTGGAAGACAAATCTCCGTTCCAGTCTCAGATCTTTTGCAGACTCCATCAGGTTTTCTTCCAGAATGGTCCTGTATTTGGCTCCATCCATCTTCCCATCAATTTTAACCATCTTCCCTGTCCCTATTGAAGAAAAGCAGGCCCAAACCATGATGCTGCCACCACCATGTTTGACAGTGGGGATGGTGTGTTCAGCTGTGTTGCTTTTACGCCAAACATAACGTTTTGCATTGTTGCCAAAAAGTTCAATTTTGGTTTCATATGACCTGAGCACCTTCTTCCACATGTTTGGTGTGTCTCCCAGGTGGCTTGTGGCAAACTTTAAACGACACTTTTTATGGATATCTTTAAGAAATGGCTTTCTTCTTGCCACTCTTCCATAAAGGCCAGATTTGTGCAATATACGACTGATTGTTGTCCTATGGACAGAGTCTCCCACCTCAGCTGTAGATCTCTGCAGTTCATCCAGAGTGATCATGGGCCTCTTGGCTGCATCTCTGATCAGTCTTCTCCTTGTATGAGCTGAAAGTTTAGAGGGACGGCCAGGTCTTGGTAGATTTGCAGTGGTCTGATACTCCTTCCATTTCAATATTATCGCTTGCACAGTGCTCCTTGGGATGTTTAAAGCTTGGGAAATCTTTTTGTATCCAAATCCGGCTTTAAACTTCTTCACAACAGTATCTCGGACCTGCCTGGTGTGTTCCTTGTTCTTCATGATGCTCTCTGCGCTTTTAACGGACCTCTGAGACTATCACAGTGCAGGTGCATTTATACGGAGACTTGATTACACACAGGTGGATTGTATTTATCCTCATTAGTCATTTAGGTCAACATTGGATCATTCAGAGATCCTCACTGAACTTCTGGAGAGAGTTTGCTGCACTGAAAGTAATAATTTTGCACGCCCAATTTTTCAGTTTTTGATTTGTTAAAAAAGTTTGAAATATCCAATAAATGTCGTTCCACTTCATGATTGTGTCCCACTTGTTGTTGATTCTTCACAAAAAAATACAGTTTTATATCTTTATGTTTGAAGCCTGAAATGTGGCAAAAGGTCGCAAAGTTCAAGGGGGCCGAATACTTTCGCAAGGCACTGTATATACATAATACGGCATTTGTAATGTCTTTATTCTTTTGAAACTTCTGTATGTGTAATGTTTACTGTTAATTTTTATTGTTTATTTCACTTTTGCATATTATCTACCTCACTTGCTTTGGCAATGTTAACACGTTTCCCATGCCAATAAAGACCATTGAATTGAAATGAATTGAAAGAGGGAGGGGGAGAGAACGGATCAGTTTCACTGTCTGCAGCCGGCTGTTCCCTTCACTATTATCTGAATGGTACCAGCCATACAGAAAACCACTGCTGCTGATCCTACAAAACGCTACTACACTGTACACCATGTATAGTACCAACACTACTACTACAATGTACATAATGTATAGTACCAACACTACTACTACACTGTACATCATGTATAGTACCAACACTACTACTACACTGTACATCATGTATAGTACCAACACTACTACTACACTGTACATAATGTATAGTACCAACACTACTACTACACTGTACATCATGCATAGTACCAGCACTACTACTACACTGTACATCATGTATAGTACCAACACTACTACTACACTGTACATCATGTATAGTACCAACACTACTACTACACTGTACATCATGTATAGTACCAACACTACTACTACACTGTAAGTCATGTATAGTACCAACACTACTACTACACTGTACATCATGTATAGTACCAACACTACTACTACACTGTACATCATGCATAGTACAAACACTACTACTACACTGTACATCATGTATAGTACCAACACTACTACTACACTGTACATCATGTATAGTACCAACACTACTACTACACTGTACATCATGTATAGTACCAACACTACTACTACACTGTACATCATTCATAGTACCAACACTACTACTACACTGTACATAATGTATAGTACCAACACTACTACTACACATCATGTATAGTACCAACACTACTACTACACTGTACATCATGTATAGTACCAACACTACTACTACACTGTACATCATGTATAGTACCAACACTACTACTACACTGTACATCATGTATAGTACCAACACTACTACTACACTGTACATCATGTATAGTACCAACACTACTACTACACATCATGTATAGTACCAACACTACTACTACACTGTACATCATGTATAGTACCAACACTACTACTACACTGTACATCATGTATAGTACCAACACTACTACTACACTGTACATCATGTATAGTACCAACACTAATACTACACATCATGTATAGTACCAACACTACTACTACACTGTACATCATGTATAGTACCAATACTACTACTACACTGTACATCATGTATAGTACCAACGCTACTACTACACTGTACATCATGTATAGTACCAACACTACTACTACACATCATGTATAGTACCAACACTACTACTACACATCATGTATAGTACCAACACTACTACTACACTGTACATCATGTATAGTACCAACACTACTACTACACTGTACATCATGTATAGTACCAACACTACTACTACACTGTACATCATGTATAGTACCAACACTACTACTACACTGTACATCATGCATAGTACAAACACTACTACTACACTGTACATCATGTATAGTACCAACACTACTACTACACTGTACATCATGTATAGTACCAACACTACTACTACACTGTACATCATGTATAGTACCAACACTACTACTACACTGTACATCATTCATAGTACCAACACTACTACTACACTGTACATAATGTATAGTACCAACACTACTACTACACATCATGTATAGTACCAACACTACTACTACACTGTACATCATGTATAGTACCAACACTACTACTACACTGTACATCATGTATAGTACCAACACTACTACTACACTGTACATCATGTATAGTACCAACACTACTACTACACTGTACATCATGTATAGTACCAACACTACTACTACACATCATGTATAGTACCAACACTACTACTACACTGTACATCATGTATAGTACCAACACTACTACTACACTGTACATCATGTATAGTACCAACACTACTACTACACTGTACATCATGTATAGTACCAACACTAATACTACACATCATGTATAGTACCAACACTACTACTACACTGTACATCATGTATAGTACCAATACTACTACTACACTGTACATCATGTATAGTACCAACGCTACTACTACACTGTACATCATGTATAGTACCAACACTACTACTACACATCATGTATAGTACCAACACTACTACTACACATCATGTATAGTACCAACACTACTACTACACTGTACATCATGTATAGTACCAACACTACTACTACACATCATGTATAGTACCAACACTAATACTACACATCATGTATAGTACCAACACTACTACTACACTGTACATCATGTATAGTACCAACACTACTACTACACTGTACATCATGTATAGTACCAACACTACTACTACACTGTACATCATGTATAGTACCAACACTACTACTACACATCATGTATAGTACCAACACTACTACTACACTGTACATCATGTATAGTACCAACACTACTACTACACTGTACATCATGTATAGTACCAACACTACTACTACACATCATGTATAGTACCAACACTACTACTACACTGTACATAATGTACAGTACCAACACTACTACTACACTGTACATCATGTATAGTACCAACACTACTACTACACTGTACATCATGTATAGTACCAACACTACTACTACACATCATGTATAGTACCAACACTACTACTACACATCATGTATAGTACCAACACTACTACTACACTGTACATCATGTATAGTACCAACACTACTACTACACTGTACATCATGTATAGTACCAACACTACTACTACACTGTACATCATGTATAGTACCAACACTACTACTACACTGTACATCATGTATAGTACCAACACTACTACTACACATCATGTATAGTACCAACACTACTACTACACTGTACATCATGTATAGTACCAACACTACTACTACACTGTACATCATGTATAGTACCACACTACTACTACTACACTGTACTACTACTACACTGTATGTATAGTACCAACACTACTACTACACATCATGTATAGTACCAACACTACTACTACACTGTACATCATGTATAGTACCAACACTACTACTACACATCATGTATAGTACCAACACTACTACTACACATCATGTATAGTACCAACACTACTACTACACTGTACATCATGTATAGTACCAACACTACTACTACACATCATGTATAGTACCAACACTACTACTACTACTACACATCATGTATAGTACCAATACTACTACTACACATCATGTATAGTACCAACACTACTACTACACTGTACATCATGTATAGTACCAATACTACTACTACACTGTACATCATGTATAGTACCAACACTACTACTACTACTACACATCATGTATAGTACCAACACTAATACTACACATCATGTATAGTACCAACACTACTACTACACTGTACATCATGTATAGTACCAACACTACTACTACACTGTACATCATGTATAGTACCAACACTACTACTACACTGTACATCATGTATAGTACCAACACTACTACTACACTGTACATCATGTATAGTACCAACACTACTACTACACTGTACATCATGTATAGTACCAACACTACTACTACACATCATGTATAGTACCAACACTACTACTACACTGTACATCATGTATAGTACCAACACTACTACTACACTGTACATCATGTATAGTACCAACACTACTACTACACATCATGTATAGTACCAACACTACTACTACACTGTACATAATGTATAGTACCAACACTACTACTACACTGTACATCATGTATAGTACCAACACTACTACTACACATCATGTATAGTACCAACGCTACTACTACACATCATGTATAGTACCAACACTACTACTACACTGTACATCATGTATAGTACCAACACTACTACTACACATCATGTATAGTACCAACACTACTACTACACATCATGTATAGTACCAACACTACTACTACACTGTACATCATGTATAGTACCAACACTACTACTACACATCATGTATAGTACCAACACTACTACTACACATCATGTATAGTACCAACACTACTACTACACTGTACATCATGTATAGTACCAACACTACTACTACACTGTACATCATGTATAGTACCAACACTACTACTACACTGTACATCATGTATAGTACCAACACTACTACTACACATCATGTATAGTACCAACACTACTACTACACATCATGTATAGTACCAACACTACTACTACACATCATGTATAGTACCAACACTACTACTACACTGTACATCATGTATAGTACCAACACTACTACTACACTGTACATCATGTATAGTACCAACACTACTACTACACTGTACATCATGTATAGTACCAACACTACTACTACACTGTACATCATGTATAGTACCAACACTACTACTACACTGTACATCATGTATAGTACCAACACTACTACTACACTGTACATCATGTATAGTACCATCATGTATAGTACCATCATGTATAGTACCAGTTATCTATTAGATATCTGACTGACTATGTAGGGCTGCCAGTTGTCCCTCTCGCTCTCTCTGTCTCTCTCTCAATTCAATTCAATTTAATTCAAGGGGCTTTATTGGCATGGGAAACGTGTTAACATTGCCAAAGCAGGTGAGGTAGATAATATACAAAAGTGAAATAAACAATACAAATTAACAGTAAACATTACACTCACAGAAGTTTCAAAAGAATAAAGACATTACAAATGTCGTATTATGTATATATAGTGTTGTAACAGTGTGCAAATGGTTCAAGTACAAAAGGGAAAATAAATAAACATATATGGGTTGTATTTACAATTGTGTTTGTTTTCACTGGTTGACCTTTTCTTGTTGCAACAGGTCACAAACCTTGCTGCAGTGATGGCACACTGTGGTATTTCACACAGTAGATATGGGAGTTTAATCAACATTGGGTTTGTTTTCTAATTCTTTGTGGATCTGTGTAATCTGAGGGAAATATGCGTCTCTAATAATACATTGGGCAGGAGGTTAGGAAGTGCAGCTCAGTTTCCACCCCATTTTGTGGGCAGTGTGCACATAGTCTGTCTTCTTTTGAGAGCCTTTCTCAATAGCAAGGCTATGCTCACTGAGTCTGTACATAGTCAAAGCTTTCTTTAAGTTTGGGTCCGTCACAGTGGTCAGGTATTCTGCCACTGTGTACTCTCTGTTTAGGGCCAAATAGCATTCTAGTTTGCTCTGTTTTTTTGTTAATTCTTTCCAATGTGTCAAATAATTATCTTTTTGTTTTCTCATTATTTGGTTGGGTCTAATTGTGTTGCTGTCCTGGGGCTCTGTGGGGTGTGTTTGTGAACAGAGCCCCAGCACCACCTTGCTTAGGGGACTCTTCTCCAGGTTCATCTCTCTGTAGGTGATGGCTTTGTTATGGAAGGATTGGGAATCGCTTCCTTTTAGGTGGTTGTAGAATTTAACGGCTCTTTTCTGGATTTTAATAATTAGCGGGTATCGGCCTAATTCTGCTCTGCATCCATTATTTGGTGTTCTACGTTGTATACAGAGGATATTTTTGCAGACTACTGCATGCAGAGTCTCAATTTGGTGTTTGTCCCATTTTGTGAATTCTTGGTTGGTGAGCGGACCCCAGACCTCACAACCATAAAGGGCAATGGGCTCTAACTGATTCAAGTATTTTTTTTTATCTAGATCCTAATTGGTATGTTGAATTTTATGTTTCTTTTGATGGCATAGAATGCCCTTCTTGCCTTGTCTCTCAGATCGTTTAGGCCAAGGTATGTATTATTTTTTGTGTGCTCTAGGGCAACGGTGTCTAGATGGAATTTGTATTTGTGGTCCTGGCGACTGGACCTTTTTTGGAACACCATTATTTTGGTCTTACTAAGATTTACTGTCAGGGCCCAGGTCTGGCAGAATCTATGCAGAATATGCCACTTTATGTTTGTATACCCTACATTACTCATCTCATATGTATATACTGTACTCTATACCATCTACTGCATCTTGCCAATGCCGTTCTGTACCATCACTCCTTAGGCTTTGTCGTGCCTTCTTCATGACTGTCTTGGTGTGTTTGGACCATTCTAGTTTGTTATTGATGTGGACACCAAGGAACTTGAAGCTCTCAACCTGCTCCAATACAGCCCCATCGATGAGAATGAGTGCGTGCTCGGGCCTCCTTTTCCTGTAGTCCACAATCATCTCCTTAGTCTTGGTTACGTTGAGGGAGAGGTTGTTATTCTGGCACCACCCGGCCAGATCTCTGACCTCATCCTTATAGGCAATCTCGTCGTTGTCTGTGATCAGGCCTACCACTGTTGTGTCGTCTGCAAACTTAATGATGGTGTTAGAGTCGTGCCTGGCCATGCAGTCGTGTGTGAACAGGGAGTTCAGGAGGGGACTGAGCATGCACCCCTGGGGAGCTCCAGTGTTGAGGATCAACATAGCAGATGTTTTGCTACCTACCCTCACCACATTGTGGTCGGCCCGTCAGGAAGTCCAGGATCCAGTTGCAGTGGGAGGTGTTTAGTCCCAGGATCCTTAGGTTAGTGATGAGCTTTGAGGGTACTATGGTGTTGAATGCTGAGCTGTAGTCAATGAATAGCATTCTCACATAAGTGTTCCTTTTGTCCAGGTGGGAAAGAGCAGTGTGGAGTGCAATAGAGATTGCATCACCTGTAGATCTGTTTGGGCGTTTCTTGCAGGATGACAATATCTGTATTACCGATTTCTTTGGTGAAGTCCAGGTTCCTGCTCTTTAGGCCAAAGGCAGATGACATCAGGCCTTGGATATTCCAGGGTGAGATAGTGAAGGCTTTGTGTTCCATAAAGTGTCCAATGTTGTTGGTTGTGTGGTTTGGCCTCAGGTTAGTAAGTGTGAGCAGAGCCTGCTGTGCATCTGGTACATGCCATTGGCTTTGGCTAGGGGGGTTGGGGCTGTTTGCCTGCTCACGGCCTGGGCGTATGTGTGACTTCCATGTTGAGGACCTCTTTGCGGAGGTGGGGTGCATGGGGTGGGCAGGAGGGGTATAGGTCTGATCTGAGGGAGCCTAAATGGGGTGTGGGCATGGTTGACTTGGGGGGGGGGGGGTATGTGCCTGGTGGTGCTGTGGTCTGGATGTAAGTCCTCTTGGCGTGGGTCCTCTATGTATAGATTCTGGGGGGTCCTGCAGGTCTGGGAGAGTGTCTTGCTAGTCTGGGTGGGGTGTCTATTGACCTGTTTCTCCTGTGTGACGTGTTGGGGCTACGTTTGAGAGCGATGTCCTTTAGAGTCCGGGCGAAGGTGGGTACTGCTGCCTTGTATAGGTGGTCATAGAGGCTGTTCAAGTCCAGGATGGAGTGGTGGGCCAGGAAAACATTTGGTTTTGAGGCACAGTCACGGGAAATACTTGCGTTTACCCACTGTATGGTAGCAGGGTGGAAGTCTTTTCGTGGTAGCAGGGTGGAGATAACCACTTGTGATTTGGGGAAAGTAGAAGAAGCTTTTTCAATCACTCCCTTCAGTGCTGTGGCCACCCTTTCCTGCTGTGTTCTCAGGTTGTTTGTGCCTGTGTGTATTATTATGTGGCTGGATCAGACAGAAGGTCTAGGGCGCGCTGGGTGTTTGGACACCAGAGTTTAGACACACTGTGTTTGGGAAAAAGGTTTTTTTCTTGTATATATTTCCCATTTGAGTCCATAAGGAGTATAATCTGTGTCTTGTGTTTGTCCTCAGTGGGTCTGGGGGGAGGGGGGGGGGGGGTTTCAGGAGGGCTATCAGGGTGGCTGACAGGGGGGGGGGGGGGGGGTGCTTAGAGGGGGTGAAAGCCCCTGGGCTTGGAGTTCTTCATTTGTCTGTTCTGCTATGATGTTGGCGCTATGGTCAGGGTCTGGTGTGGACTGTTCTGCTGTGGTGTCAATACTTTTGTTGGGAGCTGAGGTGGGCTGTTCTGCTGGCTTCTCTGCAGGGGTGGCTACCTCTCTAGTAGGTTGTTCTCTGTCACACGCCATCCCCCTCACCCTCTCCTCCAGCAGTCTGATCCTCTCCACTAGTGCTCTCTTCTCCTGCTCTTACTTTTTATATTGTTGAAGTTGTCTCACCACAGTCCATAGTGCAGATACAGTGGGGCAAAAAAGTATTTAATCAGCCACCAATTGTGCAAGTTCTCCCACTTAAAAAGATGAGAGAGGCCTGTAATTTTCATCATAGGTACACTTCAACTATGACAGACAAAATGAGAAGAAAAAAAATCCAGAAAATCACATTGTAGGATTTTTTATGAATTTATTTGCAAATTATGGTGGAAAATAAGTATTTGGTCACCTACAAACAAGCAAGATTTCTGGCTCTCACAGACCTGTAACTTCTTTTTTAAGAGGCTCCTCTGTCCTCCACTCGTTACCTGTATTAATGGCACTTGAACTTGAACTTGTTATCAGTATGAAAGACACCTGTCCACAACCTCAAACAGTCACACTCCAAACTCCACTATGGCCAAGACCAAAGAGCTGTCAAAGGACACCAGAAACAAAATTGTAGACCTGCACCAGGCTGGGAAGACTGAATCTGCAATAGGTAAGCAGCTTGGTTTGAAGAAATCAACTGTGGGAGCAATTATTAGGAAATGGAAGACATACAAGACCACTGATAATCTCCCTGGATCTGGGGCTCCATGCAAGATCTCACCCCGTGGGGTCAAAATGATCACAAGAACGGTGAGCAAAAATCCCAGAACCACACGGGGGGTCCTAGTGAATGACCTGCAGAGAGCTGGGACCAAAGTAACAAAGCCTACCATCAGTAACACACTATGCCGCCAGGGACTCAAATCCTGCAGTGCCAGACGTGTCCCCCTGCTTAAGCCAGTACATGTCCAGGCCCGTCTGAAGTTTGCTAGAGAGCATTTGGATGATCCAGAAGAAGATTGGGAGAATGTCATATGGTCAGATGAAACCAAAATATAACTTTTTGGTAAAAACTCAACTCGTCGTGTTTGGAGGACAAAGAATGCTGAGTTGCATCCAAAGAACACCATACCTACTGTGAAGCATGGGGGTGGAAACCATGCTTTGTGGCTGTTTTTCTGCAAAGGGACCAGGACGACTGATCCGTGTAAAGGAAAGAATGAATGGGGCCATGTATCGTGAGATTTTGAGTGAAAACCTCCTTCCAATCAGCAAGGGTATTGAATATGAAACGTGGCTGGGTCTTTCAGCATGACAATGATCCCAAACACACCGCCCGGACAACGAAGGAGTGGCTTCGTAAGAAGCATTTCAAGGTCCTGGAGTGGCCTAGCCAGTCTCCAGATCTCAACTCCATAGAAAATCTTTGGGGGGAGTTGAAAGTCCGTGTTGCCCAGCAACAGCCCCAAAACATCACTGCTCTAGAGGAGATCTGCATGGAGGAATGGTCCAAAATACCAGCAACAGTGTGTGAAAACCTTGTGAAGACTTACAGAAAACATTTGACCTCTGTCATTGCCAACAAAGGGTATATAACAAAGTATTGAGATAAACTTTTGTTATTGACCAAATACTTATTTTTCCACCATAATTTGCAAATAAATTCATAAAAAATCCTACAATGTGATTTTCTGGAATTTTTCTTCTCATTTGTCTGTCGTAGTTGAAGTGTACCTATGATGAAAATTACAGGCCTCTCTCATCTTTTTAAGTGGGATAACTTGCACAATTGGTGGCTGACTAAATACTTTTTTGCCCCACTGTATGTCTCTTTCCACCTCCAGCTCTCCGGGTCTGGTTAAGGGGGTGTTGTTGTGCTGGACTGTTGTCTGTGTCTGTGGTGACTGGAGTGTAATCACCTGCTGTTCCAGCTCCACCTGCCTTACCTCCCAGCTCGGTAAATGTGTCCTTCATTTCAATGAGGGAGTAGTAATTTGTGCTGGGACGTTGACTTTCCGCTGGGGGTGGCTCGTCTGTGGGGTTATATAATGAAGAGTTCTGGTCTGACCTGCTCGGGGTGGGGGTATCTTTATCAAGGGAGAGCTTCTCCTGCTGGGCTAATTCTTTGATTAGGTGAAAGTCCCGCTGAAACTGTTTGGGGTTGCCCTGTACCATTACTGTTCCAGACTTATAGAGATTTATATTAGCTGACTCAGAGTCCTCGTTGTCTAGTATCCGAGTTTCCACCCCTCGTTAACACCACCTCTCTTAACAGAGGGTTAGTGTGCTAATATAGCACTGTGCCATGCCAGGGGATGGTTTGTGTGAAAGATGAGGTTGCTGATGTTCCCATTTTTATAATAGTCAGCAAAAAGTGTCTCTTGATTTTCCATAAGGAGCTTCATTTTGTGATCTTTTCTTGCCTTATCATTCTTTACATACACAGGGTACTGTATTTTAATTACCTCTGAACAGCAGGGAGCTTCTAAGGCCTCTCCATTTGGTTGGAGCAGACTGTGTGACTCTCCTGCCATTGTTGGGCTAAAGGGCTTTGACACCTCTCACTTGACACGTCAGTGCAAAATTGAAATTGTATCAGGCTTGACAGCCTTAATTTAGCATTAAGTCCTTATAAAGTAATGTAATGTATTTTTCTTCTTGGCTTTAAGAAATAAAATATAGCTTCTCTCTCTCTCCCTCTGAAGGGAGTCGTGGGTGTGTGGAGTGCCTGCCGCCAGCCTAGCTGCCTCTCTGCCTCTCGTGCCACATGTCAACCAGACACAGATGAGGAGCGGCATGAAATGACTGGCACCGTGCCAAGCTGGCAGCCTAGGCCTCTCTCTGTCAAACTCCCTGTCTCTGGGCGGGTCTCTGGGCGGGTGTCTGGGTGGGTGTCTGGGTGGGTGTCTGGGTGGGTCTCTGGGCGGGTGTCTGGGTGGGACCTGTGTGTAACGGTATAGCCATGTGTCGGTGAGTGCTCTCTGATCATGCCAACCTGCCCCAGATGAGTCTATATGTGAAGAACTAGCTTACCTGGTTAAATAAAAGTGAAAAAGCCTATGGGTCGTAAATCTCCAGACTCTCCTCCCGCTTCAACAGTGGCGCTTTGTGGACTTTCACAGAAAACTTTCACAGAAATCCAACACTAATCGCCCCTTCCTTTCAGCTAGCAACCTGAGCTGCTATGTTAAAACAGCTTCACTGACCATCCTGTAAATATAGCCATTCATTCACAGCCCCTTTAGAGATGTCAGGCAAAGCGAGAGAGAGAGAGAGAGTGAGATGTCCCTTGGAGCAAAGATATGGCAGGGAAAGAGAGAGTAGCAAGAGCGAGAAAAAGAGAGGGAAGGGAATAAAAGTTACAATGTGAATGACAGAAAGGAAGGATGTAGAGTGTTTTGTGTGTGCTGTTGTCCCTGGGGAGGCTTGTATACAGCAGCATAATGAGATTGTATTGCTCATGCATGGTGGGAAGTGGAGTGTAGCTGACTGGGTGTCTCTATGCCAGGTGAGCCACAACTTCACAGGCGTGAAATAGAATCATGACAGAGCTGCAGCGATGCAGACTGGGCCTCTTATTCATAGTCTGTCCTGCTTCATATACAGGCCCCCTGGTGGCTGAAGCAATCACATGTATGGCTCAGGATTGGCACGGAAATAAATAAATAAATAAATAAATAAATAAATAAATACACACACACACACACACACACACACACACACACACACACACACACACGAGGCTGTCTCTGCAGGTAGCCGGCTGGTAAGTGGTCAGATTAAACACAGTACACACCAAAGATATCCCTGGCCTCTTCTCCCAATCCTGGTCGAACAGCTGTTAGTGTTTCAGCCAGGCTGGGTAGATGGATGCTGGGTAATTGGGTCTGCTCTGCGTTTGGCCCCCTCTCTGCTGATCACAAAGCCGGAAATATACAGTAGCTAGATGTCCCTATAAGTCTACAGTACAAAGGTAGAGCACTATTATATAGGGAATGGAGCTGTTTAAAGACATATCATGGCTTTAAGCCATTTCTATGTGTCTGTGTCAATTTATTATCTCTAGTCTTTATATTCTCTGTGGTTGGCTCTTGGGGAGAAACATTGGAGTGGACTTCCAGGAACGATTCCCCTGGGAGAGAGCGCCAGCTCTCTTGGACGTCATCCAGTTCCCGTACATACCACGGCTCTTCAAAGACCTGGGGGATTCTTCAGCGGTGCAGACCAGGGCATAGGTCACAAAAGCAAACAGAGGCGGAAGACAGAGCATTGCTGATCATCCAGTCCCATCCAGTAACGCTGTGCTCAACTCAATACAAGAGGATCAATACCAACAGGACAGTACAGTTTACTTTACGGTGACAGACTGCAATATTAGAATTTGCGCTCGGCAGTCGGCATACCGATGGCATGGCATTCCACTTCTGAGACAGTGACCTCATGGCGAACCATGAAAAATTCCATTATCCCTCTAGAACAAACCAAATGGAACTACTTTGTAGTCCTTTGAGTGATACGAATCCACGTGGTCACTGGAAACCACCGACAGGGACAGGCCTAACTCCATGTTTTACTGATCAAGCAAATGTAATGCTCATGCTAACTGCATCTTCTCCTCAGTGGTTGTACCGTTGTAACCCCTAGGGGTTAGGGAAGGTGACAGAGGGATGTGGAGAGAGTTGTGGGCCCTCTGAGGAGCGATGCTTGTGGCCCCCGGCGGCCGGCCCTGGTCCAGAGGGGTGTTCGGCCGAGCGGAATCCCGGAACTCGGGTCGGAGCGCTACTGTCGTCAATCCATCGATTACAGAGGAAACCAAGCTGACAGCACCCCCACGCTCCAACGAGCACAGAGACACACACTGCATCATGGCAAGAAAAACACACACACTTCAACAAAAAGTTTCCATTCACAGTTCATCAAAGGGAGGAACACGGTGAGGCTGGGTAATCTTGATGAACACGATATCCTCTGTGATATAGAGAAGACTTATCTTATCGATCCTGACATCAAAACCTGGAGCCTCTCAGAACCTCTGACTCCTTTAGAGGAAATGAAAATGGACCTTTCTCATCCCAGGCAAATCAATAGCATGCACGTAATGTACACCCACCCACACACACACACGGGTTAAGTCATCACACATGAACAAGTCAACTCTGACCCCCAAGCATACCATACTTTCATATTTCACAGCGACACTCTCTCTCTTTTCCTCTCGCTGTTTAAGCTCCATCCATCAACCACAAGTCCAAGACTGGAGAGCAGTAGGTGACTAATGGCTGTGCAGGTCTGAAGAGATGACCTCAGGGCTCTGTCTACTGCCTCCTCCAGGTCATTCATGTAGGGCGTCTGTTAGAGTTGGAGACGTTGTGATTTGGTGTGCACCAAGGCACCGTTCTAGCAACGCTACTTTTTGACCTCAACATGCGGTCACACAAAAAGAGAAGGTCATCAATCATGCAGAAAGACCATCACATTGGATCAGCTAAATGCCTTGTCTAATACACAAACAACTATCTAGATGTGGAAAGGGCAAGGTGCTTGGCAGACTCTTTATCCCTATGGGGACACCAGTGTGGGTTGCTATGGTCCCCATTAGGATAACAGCCACCACTGAGCATGTGCTACATGCATGTCTGCCCTACCCTGAGGGCCCTCCTGGCACTGTTCAATGTGCTAATTTGTTTCACAAACCAAGTTAATGTGTGGCCTAATTATATGCAAAACATTATCTCTCTCTCTCTCTCTGAAGGGAGTCGTGGGTGTGTGGAGTGCCTGCCGCCAGCCTCGCTGCCCCTCGTGCCACATGTCAACCAGACACAGATGAGGAGCGGCATGAAATGACTGTCACCGTGCCTCTAGGCCTCTCTCTGTCAAACTCCCTGTCTCTGGGCGGGTCTCTGGGCGGGACCTGTGTGTAATGGTATAGCCCTGTGTGGGTGAGGGCTGTCTGAACTGTTAAATCCACCATTTCAACAGAGCTCTACAGGGCCTTGTAATATACCTTGACGTATTTAAATGTAATTCCACTCAGTAAACAACACACCATACCATAGGGTGAAGTCATTGGACCTAGTTCAATAACACCAGCAGCAGCAGTGCTAGCCATAGACCCGTTTTACAGCCATAACCCGCCAACAGTTATGTCGTGTCTGTGTTAAAGGTGATTACCCACAGTGAGAGCTGGCATTTATCAATGCAGGGAGACCGGTACAAGGCTATAAGAAACACCAAGCTCCCTCTTAGGGAAGAAAGCAATCAGGCATGAATATTAGTCGTAAAAAATAGGAATAGGCCTGGTTCAACACCCTCCATGCCCTCCTCCTCCCATCTGATAACTGAGTACAAGTTTGAACAAATATGGAGAACCAACAATCAGTTACATTTCCACATCCACTAGACTGTTTGATAAGAGAGGTGTGGTAATAGCTGAGGTATGGTGTTAAACAGGAGAACAGAAGGTGAGCAGTGGGTGACAGTTCTGGGATGCAGTACACCAGGGCAGCTGTTCTGTTCTGGCCCTCCCTTGGTGAGATCCAGATGACTGCTGGAGTCAGCAACTAATAAGGGACGGACGGACGGACAGGTGTACCATTCAGCATCCCTCCACAGATTACATGAAGCCATCTAGGTTCCACCAACCACATCCCACCAAACTAAAGACCACTCCTCTTCCACTGACCAATTCTCAATACTGTCATTCAGAACATATTGGCCAGGTCATCACCCACTCAGACCCAAGCCCAGTCAGCAGAATTCCAGCAGATTCCCCTTCTTGCCCCTCTAGCATTCCAGCATACCCCACCTCTCCCACACAGATCTGCACCCTGACTCTAGAACACACTGGGCTAAAGCTCTTATTCAGCTCTAAATAAGGTTATTCTATGTGTTTCAGCTCTAAATAAGGTTATTCTATGTCTAGAATATAAGAGAATAGTAGCCTATTAGTACCCCTTATGCATATCTATCACACTTTACAGTACATCCAATGCCCTGCAATTCACAGAACTCAACTAACCAGACAACAGCTCATTTATAGGCCTATTCTTTAATTGTCAAGGCATATCAGGAGAGAGTCAATTCAATCAGATGTCTATCTGGATGTCCATTTCCAGGTCACAGCACCTCTGCCTGATAACACGCTTTTAACGAAGCCCACAGAGACGCTCGGTTTGGCTGTTACCTAGCAACAAGTGTTCTGTGACATTCAATATCCATAAGGGCATACAGCATGAAAGGCGGCTGGAACAGGCAGAGAGCATTCATCCTATAGAATCCTAGTTTGTAAAGAAAAACCTCTGTCTAAGACGGATAATACAGAGACTGTAAACTCGGCACCCAGAATCTCAAGTGTGCGCTGTTGTTAAGACTGTCACGAGAGACGATGCAGACTGCAACAGTGACATGAATAACAATCGGAGGGAAATGCTTTATACAGCCGTAGTTAAACACATTCCTTTGAATGGTCTGGTTTCATAAGGATAGATATGGCAGCCAGTCGGTTTCTTTATCCTCTCCTTCCTCACTGTCTTGTTTGGCTGGCTAGTGTTGTCAACTGCACAAACAGACTACTGTGTTTGATGAACACCAAGTTGTTATCCTATCTCTGGTGTGTTTGAATTCAAAAATCGCATCAGGTAAAGTCTCTCTCTCTCTCTCTCTCTCTCCCTCCCTCTCTCTCTCTCTCTCGACAGAGTTCATTAAGACACCATTAACTGGTGCCTCTATTGTTGACAGAGTTAATTATGTGTGTGTGTGTTTTCAGTTAGAGTGCCACAACAACACCAGTAGCAGCAGAGAGTAAAACAGAGGCCCGGTGCTTCAGCGTGCATTTGTGAACACATCAATACTCTCCCTGTCTCACTCACAACATCACGTAATGTTTCAATAAACACAAAGCTGCAAGAATGCAAAACCCCTAAGCCAATCAACCTGCATGTGGCACAAAGCCAACAGGAAATAGATGAATTATACAATTTGCCTTCACTTCTGATCAGTGCAGCTCAATAGGATGACATCATGAGAAGGAACTTCTTTAGACTAGATTCACCCCCTGTTATAGTGTACTACAGCCTAGTGTACTACAGCCTAGTAGTGTACTAATCCATCGAGTAGTGCCCCTCACCTTGCACTTCATCATGTCACTGACCCGTTCCTGCATGGACTGTCCTGCCTTGGGTCTGACCAGGAGGTAGAGGGTTTGGACCTCTGGACAGGACCGCAGCAGTTTCTCCACCAGCACCTTGCCCATGAAGCCCGTGGCGCCAGTGATCAGCACATTCTTGCCTGCGTAGTAGTCAGCGATAGACACCATGCTACCATCGGCCCCTGTCTCTTCTCCTGTCTTTTCCATCTGTGTAGCTCGTCCCGTACCCCCAGCCTTCACAAGGCAGCTCCTAGAGAGAAAGATAGAGGGATGGAGGGAGAGGGAATGAGAGAGAGAGAGAGAAGAAACGATAGGAGACAATTAGCTGAGGCTGAGAGAAAATTAGAACCACACTACACTACACTCTGTTCAGACTCAGAGTCTCTTTACATGAGCCAACACTCATTACACTTGACATAACCTACAGTATGTATTGTGTATGTATTAATGCTGAGTATTAGGTGACAGACCTGTAGAGAGAAGTAAAGCTGGGACTCACTGGGTGCTGGGAGTCACTTTGTTAATGACACGGTAAGTGGGGAGGACAGGAAGGTCACAGACACACACAAGCATGTCTGTGATGTTATTGCGGATATAGCGAAATTGTCACACCCTGATATGTTTCACCTGTCTTTGTGCTTGTCTCCACCCCCCTCCAGACATTGCCCATCTTCCCCATTATCCCCAGTGTATTTATACCTGTGTTCTCTGTCTGTTGCCAGTTCGTTTTGTTCATCAAGCCTATCAGCGTTTTTCCCATCTAAAAGTAAAAGAATGGAATTAAGAAATATATAAATATGAACGCAAAAAACGATCTGTGCTTATAATGTAAGAAATAACACAAAAAAACGAAATACTGCAAAGTTGCTTTGGAGTTAGAAGCAGAGTTGCCAAGTCTATCAGCGATCATGAATATTCATAAGGCAATCAATCACAGCCTATTGCTGTAGTTAAGGTAATGCACCATTATTACCCTATTCAGATGTGTCAGCCAGCTTTGGTTATAAGATAGTTTCCAAGCCAATACAAAGAGCATCATTAACCCCTCCCTTCTCAGGGCAGTCATCCAGAGAGCCAACTACATATCGAGGTCAGCAATAGAGCTCGCCAGCTTGTAGTCCTAAAAAACTGAAATGAGTTAGCATTTTCTACCTCTAGTTTGTGCAACCATTCCTATGGAGGAAATGAAAATGGAAAGAATGAGGTTTTGGGATAAACGCCGAAAATAAGGTCTGAGGTTAAAACAGGTTAAGGAGATTTAGTCATTTTAGCAGTTCTTATCCAGTAGTCACTGTATACAGTTTCATACTGATCCCTCACGGGAATCCAACCTACATCCCTGGCGCTGCAAGTGCCCTGCTCTACCAAGTGAGCCACATGTTTTGTCCTGTGAGATAATATCAGTAATTTATCCTGACCGTAATGAACTATGAAGCCTTTATGTGCTTTGTGAAAAAAGTGACTTTAGCTGATTATGTCATAGAACAAAAAGTATAAGATCATTTAAGTGTGTTTACCACAGACCTTATTTGGGGAGTTTATCCAAAACCCCTACAAAACCCCCATTCATTTCCACATAGGCTTTGGCCATCAAGCCAAGTTAGTCTCTATAACTATTGCTCTCAATGCCCTCACTTCTACTGTACCTTTACCAGCATGAGATATGAGATGAACAACATTGCAGCATGATACACACATCTGTGACTGCTGCAGGCTAGGGTGGGGTGTGTGTGTACACGGGTGGCTTGGTCTGTTAGAGCAGCACCCTCATGGTGTGTTTGAGGAGTCTCATCCCACATTCTATGCCAAGCATGGCACATACCTACACCCACTGCTGTGCTCGGGTGGATGAAATTATGTTGAATTTCATATTTGACTTGGCATATTATATTTGACCTTATTTCAATGCTGATGGTAAAATGGTATGGTTTAAACGTGTATTATTGATATCGTGAATTTGGCATTCTATTTTTAGGGTTAATGGTTGTTACTTCTAAAGATCCAATCAACCATGGGCCAATGATAGTATACCTAGCTTCACGCTGAAATGATGGTGTCCTTTGGACAAATCAGATGTCAATGTACCCTACATAAACCCAACCGCACACCAAATGTACTTTCAAATACAGCCTGTGTTAGATAAGTTAGAGGAGTTACTTTCAACTATTCAATGTGATTCTATTCAACATATCACATGCCTCTCCAAAGCGGATGACAACTTCCTGTCTTCCTGGCCTGGCCTCAGTCAACCAGCCTGCAAAACTGGTGTCCTATCAGCCTTATAAATGATGACCGTCAAATAATGGCACAAAGATTGGTCAGTGTTTAGTGGGGCCAGCCAACCAACCATGATAAGTGTTCAAGCAAGAGAAGCCATATGTGGGTTCTCTGTATCCTTCTCCATCTTCTCTCCTGGTCTCTGGGCCACAGGTTTCCAACAGTGTTACTGAAGTACCAGAACTACATCCCCAAAGCAATGATCAAGATAACAGAGAAAACATATAGAAAAACCTTCCTCCCTCCGTCAAACACACACTGACCATAACCTCTCTCCCCCACAGTGTCCTCTTTAAACGCCCTTCCAAACGGGGGTCATGGTAAAGGTCCCTCCACTGATGTCATGTCATTCCGGCTCTATGCTCCAGTAAATCTCAGAGATTCTTCGGGAGACTAAAGGACCAGGGGGGAGGAGCTGGAGGTCACTATGGATTAGCTCCTCACAATGAATGCACACACACACACACACACACACACACACACACACACACACACACACACACACACACACACACACACACACACACACACACACACACACACACACACACACACACACACACACACACACACACACACCAGCGGTCCAGCCAGGGCATTCCATCCAGGTCACAGCCTTCAGCCGCTCGCTCCTCTTCTCCCCATCAAGAAGTAGATTGGAGTGGGAGAGTGAAGGAGCTGATAGCAATAGCCTCACGAACACTCACACAGTATGGAACTATAGTTATCTATGATCTGTAGACTACCATAATCTCTGTGACTGCTTACAGTAGTTTGGGTCTATAGGGAGAGACGGGCTCTCCTGCCTTCACTGAACATCCGCTCAGCTATGGTATGTCCTTCACCAAGAGGATGGACACAGACACCTGCTGTAGTAGAGTCCCAGTCTTAACACATGGGGCTGGGGACAGAGGGGAGCTGTCAATCACAGACATGCAGCTTGGAGCAAGGGAAGGTGAGGTTGATCCTGGCTCAGGATAAATCCCCAAACCATTTATCTGGTCGATAATGTGTATGATCGAGACTTAGAGGACTCAGCCAAAGTAAGGCTCTGGAGATGTCAATCTCTATTAACTTGATCCTAACTGCCCTGTCACTAAATGACAATATCATCACATTCCCTGTTTTGTAACCCCGAAAGATAGGTCAACTATTTGCGTGCTGATAAGTGCGGAGTCTTCTTGACAAAGTACCATGTAGCCTCAGAAAGTCATTTAGGGACAGTTCCATAATGATGCTGTGAGACTTTTCTGCTACCAAAATTACAGCACAAATCCTCCTCCACTGCAGGATTTTCTAGTCAGGCATCCAGCTACTTGCTGTTTCAGCTAATTCCAGACGTTTCCTTCGAGCGAGTGCTTTTCTGTGTTTTGCCTTGGCAGCTCTTCTCACCAGGAGGTCTGTGCTTATTTTTGGAAGACAGCTGTTGGAGTCACGGCGTTGCTCAGCGGTACTCTGCCACCGAGGGCCTTACAGCCTTTAAGCACATCAATCTGCCATTGGTCGGTCAGTAGAGTGGAGTCTTGGAAACCCAAACACACACTAAAGCCTCACTAGCTGCCTGTCGTCTGAGAAATGAACACAGACAGAAGCCAGCTCAACAGAGAACAGAAAAAGAATCAGAAAGAGGAATACTGTGACTGACAATAATTAAGGCGACTTTAGTCTACTAAGAACGGGCAGTGCCCAACATCACAAAAGAGAAGTCAGCAGCCTTTTCCACAAAACAGCCACTCTCCCCTGAGAACCCAGGCCTTGGAGGCTGCTCAACCAAAGAGCACCACCCACAACAGTAAAAACAGCCACTCTCCCCTGAGAACCCAGGCCTTGGAGGCTGCTCAACCAAAGAGCACCACCCACAACAGTAAACACAGCCGCGCCAACCACTTAGGTTTCAGGCAGCAGCGGGCACCGGCTGCCAACAGCCCTATCTCATCCAACAACCTGGCATTGTGCACTCCCTGGAACCCGGGAAGTACATAGGAGCCGTGCCCTACTTAGGAGCCCAACTATTCCACAGTCGCAGACTGTCAGTCTGCCTGTCTGTTGTTGGCTAATGGGTCAAACACAGAGCTCTGTTTAGAGATTAAGATGGGTGACATTGATGATGAACGAGGATTACTGTTTTCATGAGGCACAACGTTTACTGGGAAGGATGAGTAGGGTACAGCCTTGTGAATGAGGGCTGGCATTTACAATGCTGCTTTCCTTCGTTTTGCAGGCCTACTGGTTTGGCCAAAAGAGGAAATGAGTTCTCCCTTTCTCTGTGTTGCTATACGGTGCTCTTTGGCCTGAGGGGGTGGATGATGGAGAAATATACTGGTCATTAGATTAAAGCAGTGGTTAACGTTTCAACAAATTACCCCTTTAAGAAAAAAAGATGGATGAACCTAATCCTGTGGTTTAGCCTGCGTATGACTAGAGGGAATAGAAGCTACATGAGAACGCTAACAAGCAAACTAAGAAGCACAATGATTGGTTTTCAGCCCAGGACCCACATCAACTTCAAGGGCCTTTCTCAATGATGCATCATTTGGGCATGTAACCTCAGCCTCTACTTTCTGCTATCTAGGTCATAATACAGTAAACAAACCTCACTTTAAGGTCAAAACACAAAGCAATCCACAAAAGCCTTTCAACAATAAGTGACAGTCAAGGGCTCTTGTTGGAGAAGGCATTATATTATTTACTCCACAAAAACATTCTGTCAGGACTTTTGCCTGCTTTGTTTTTCGCTGCCTTGCATGTGTGGGTGTTTAATTGCCAAAATAGTTCAATTTAATTGCATTACCTCTGCAAAACGCTTTAAGATCTTTCTTTTATAAGCCTATAAGTGATTAATGTAATGTAATAATGCATTTCATTTAGTAATTTCCTTTCTAGTTTTCCATAAACTCTAGATACACAGTAAACCTGGGCTATGGAGACGGTTGTTCTTTTATGACGTCACATTTCCAGCATGGTGCTTGGCCCATAGACTCTCACTTTGCTGTTTTCACAAGCTGACTGTCAGATTCAGGTGTCCTCTATGGAACTCATGCACTGGTAGATTGAACGTGTGTATATCGTTACATTATCTGTGATCTAAAGGATTCTGTAATTACACTACCCCTGACAGTGAGTGACAGAGGCTGGGTACATGGTGTCTATTTGCCTTTGGTCCAGACCCAGACCTGGCCTCTGCTCATTGTACTGCATCACCCTGGTCTGGGTCAGACAGGCCAGGCACAGGATATCATGGCACCTTGGCATCAGTCCAAAGCTCCTATATGGTGAGTGACAGCTACCACAGCTTCCTTGCTCAATAGCCAATAAGATCCAGGATATCTGTGTCCATTCTAAAGACTACCCACCTAACATGTGTGGGCATAACGTTTAGGGTTTAATCATGTTAAAATATTGAATATAACAGTAATAATATAGAATAAATACAGTGAAATACAAGTCTATATGTTCACGTACACACACACACACACACACACACACACACACACGCACACACGCACACACACAAAATGCCTGTGACATTAAAAAAACACAAAACCCTCACATGTATTTTACAGGCATTACATAATTAAACCATGCTGCAGCAAACACAGGAATAGTCTCGGTCCTACATCACATCAGGAAGAGGGGAGTCAGCAGTAGAACATCTTGCTGTGTGTAATAACTAGTTTGAGCAGTCATTACCAAGGTGTTGGCAGCCCAGTCCCACCTGTCCCTAGGCTGCCACAGAGACAAGGTGCTGATGGGAATAGGCCCTAATTCACACCAAAGACTCATTACTAAGATGGTGAACAGTTAGCATGTCACACTAGGAGGCCAGGCTAACAGGGGGCTGCTTAGTTAGAACCCAGTCATCACAGGCTGGGACTGTGGGCCAGTGACTCAATCCCCTAATGTGGAAAAGGGGATATCGTTGCAGCCATAACCACCGACTTCTCAATGTTGCCTGCATCACTGCAGGAGCTTCAAATCAAGTCCTTTTAGATCTGGGGTGACTGATCAATAATGCACTTATTCCATTTCTCCCTGTCAACTGATGCCTATAATATAGGGTTGGTTTTCAGCCCAGGACCCACATCAACTTCAAGATGGTGGAAATTCAGTGGACCGCCAACAGGTTAGACTGACATTCCCTGACAATCCCCTGCTGGTCATTCACTATTCCCAGGAGACACAAGAGTGTCAGTAAACCAGACACAAACCTCCACTGTTACTGAAGTATCCATGTCAAGGGCCTTTCTCAATGATGCATCATCCTTACATGTAACCGCAGACTCTACTTCCTGCTATCAAGGTTATAATACTGTAAACAAACCTACCTGATAGATTTCTACTATTGACATGAAGGATGCATGAAAGTGAAGTCTATTTCCAACCTTGACTTGAGTGACAGGCCCTGAGTAATCATGAGACCAGACTGAAGTGAGGAGCTGTGACTCAGGCAGATTGATTAGTTTAATCAAGCATTGAGTGGAGAGTCACATTACAGTGAACAGGAGATGGAGGGAAATGGACATGTGCACAGCTACGCATCAATGTACAACTACACACTAAATAATGAAGGGGCCTTGTTTGCAGCCAGCACAGTCTATAATGAACGAACATTGGGTGTCATTGGCAAGTTGTCTGGATGTACTCCATCTTTTGGTCTTACATTGTGACTATAGCATGATAAGACCAGGAGTTTTTCCTGGTCAAGTCACCAGGTACCAAATCTTTTTTTTGATTTAGATTTATTTAACTAGGCAAGAGGTCAAATGGAAATAGAGGGTTGAAAGTAGAAAGCGGGAATTTTTCCTGACCACAATCCTAGTCCAGAAGAAAACTCTTAGCTCTAGTTGGGAGGCTTCAGGTGGTAAAAAGCAGGAAGGGGGTTATGTTAGATCAGGAACAGGCAACTCCAGTCCGAGGGGGCCGGAGAGATTTCACTCTATAACCTCATCCATAGCAAACACAGCTCATTAAACAAATTGCATTCTAAACTGAAGATCATGATTAGTTGATTATTGGAGTCAGGTGTGTTAGCTGAGGAAAGTGTGACACCAATCAGTCCCCCAAGGACTGGAGTTTCCCAGGCCAGGGCTAGATTATTAAAACACAGAAAAATGATATACCACTCCCAGGCAGATTACAGTATTGCAAAAATATTTATTTCCTTCCATGAATTCGGCACACAAGAAGAAAACCTCCCTGGATGCCTCCAACAAACAGAGACAATATGTTCTAACATGTATCATCCACACAACCATCAGTAAAGTAGAGGTACAACCTAGAAAAGCTCACAGATATCAGGGGAGATGTAGGTCTATTCTTCTTTCACAGGAGAACAATTCACAAAGTAACATTTTTTATGTCTGTTTTTATCCTTTTAAATGCCAAGATGTCAGAGACAATTTTCTATTCTGTGGAAACCTAATGGACAATAAAGTTTTCTAACGAATCTAACTAACTAGATTTTGGGCCGGAAGTTGTTGTTGTTGTTAATTTGGTTGTTCAGGGAAAAGGGGATGCAATCAGCTTTGGCCTTCTGCTGGGTACAAGGCTGGTCGGAGTGAGAAATTAAATAAATGCTGCTCTCTTACTGTGAGCTCCTTGCTGTCTCTAAGGTTATTCTCAGAGGCACCACTTTACTGCTATAAAGCCGTGTCCCGTTTCCCACATCTGTTAAAAGAACACTGTTACAATTCTGGTAGTTTCTGACAAGTCTATTTTCGGGAATGCAATCAACGTCACCCTCTGTCATACCTTGAGGGGAACAGCGACCTCAATAAGTGATCCTAAGAAACACTGGCATTTACCAAGTATTGTGGCAGAAGCCTATTGGAGAGACCAGCTGTGTTGTTTAATGGAGCAGCCAGCTAGTTTTGTCTGTCACCTCTCTGTGTGTTGCAGCCAGGATGGCCCAGCCTGCCAGGCTCTATCTGGGCTTTGGACGGCTGCCCAGGAGGCTCCCATCTATTGAGGAGCTGTGAGTGAGTGAGTGAGTGACTGAGTGCCTCTTCTCAAATCGAATCAAAGTCTATTTGTCACGTGCGCCGAATACAGTGAAATGCTTACAGGCCCTAACCAGCAGTGTCATTTCTAAGTAAAACAATACTAATAAAAAGGTATTAGGTGAACAATATAGGTACGTAAATAAATAAAAACAACAATAAAAAGACAGTGAAAATAACAGTAGCGAGGCTACATACAGTTGAAGTCGGAAGTTTACATACACATACATCAATCTTTATTTTAAGATGGTTAAATGTCAGAATAATAGTAGAGAGAATGATTTATTTCAGCATTTATTTCTTTCATCACATTCCCAGTGGGTCAGAAGTTTGCATACACTCAATTAGTATTTTGTAGCATTGCCTTTAAATTGTTTAACTTGGCTCAAACATGTTGGGTAGCTTTCCACAAGCTTCCCATAATAAGTTGGGTGAATTTTAACACATTCCTCCTGACAGAGCTGGTGTAACTGAGTCAGGTTTGTGGGCCTCCTTGCTCGCACTAGATTTGTCAGTTCTGCCCACAAATGTTCTATAGGATTGAGGTCAGGGCTTTGTGATGGCCACTCCAATACCTTGACTTTGTTGTCCTTAAGCCATTTTGCCACAACTTTGGAAGTATGCTTGGGGTCATTGTCCATTTGGAAGACCCATTTGCGACCAAGCTTTAACTTCCTGACTGATGTCTTGAGATGTTGCTTCAATATGTCCATATAATCTTCCTACCTCATGATGCCATCTATTTTGTGAAGTGCACCAGTCCCTCCTGCAGCAAAGCAACCCCACAACATGATGCTGCCACCATCATGTTTCACAGTTGGAATGGTATTCTTCGGCTTGCAAGCCTCCCCCTTTTTCCTCCAAACATAACAATGGTCATTATGGCC
Source organism: Oncorhynchus clarkii lewisi (assembly GCF_045791955.1). NCBI lineage: Eukaryota > Metazoa > Chordata > Actinopteri > Salmoniformes > Salmonidae > Oncorhynchus > Oncorhynchus clarkii. Next base: position 20,238,807 of record NC_092179.1, read on the forward strand.
AAACAGTTCTATTTTTGTTTCATCAGACCAGAGGACATTTCTCCAAAAAGTATGATTTTTGTCCCCGTGTACAGATGTAAACCGTAGTCTGGCTTTTTTTATGCCGGTTTTGGAGCAGTGGCTTCTTCCATGCTGAGCGATATATTGCTGTCGATATAGGACTCGTTTTACAGTGGATACTTTTGTACCTGTTTCCTCCAGCATCTTCACAAGGTCCTTTGCTGTTGTTCTGGGATTGATTTTGCACCAAAGTATGTTCATCTCTAGGAGACAGAACGCGTCTCCTTCCTGAGCGGTATGACAGCTGCGTGGTCCCATGGTGTTCATACTTGCGTACTATTGTTTGTACAGATGGACATTGTACCTTCAAGCGTTTGGAAATTGCTCCCAAGGATGAACCAGACTTGTCGAGGTCTACAATTTTTTTCTGAGGTCTTGGCTGATTCCTTTTGATTTTCCCATGATGTCCCAAAGAGGCGCTGAGTTTGAAGGTAGGCCTTGAAATACATCCACAGGTACACCTCCAATTGACTCAAATTATGTCAATTAGCCTATCAGAAGCTTCTAAAGCCATGACATCATTTTCTGGAATTTTCCAAGCTGTTTAAAGGCACAGTCAACTTGTGTATGTAAACTTCTGACTCAGTGGAATTGTGATACAGGTAATAAGTGAAATAATCTGTCTGTTGAAAGAATTACTTGTGCCATGCACAAAGTAGATGTCCTAACCGACTTGCCAAAACTATAGTTTGTTAATAAGAAATTTGTGGAGTGGTTGAAAAACAAGTTTTAATGACTCCAACGTAAACTTCCGACTTCAACTGTACAGTAGCGAGGCTATAACAGTAGCGAGGCTATATACAGGCACAGGTTAGTCGAGCTGATTGAGGTAGTATGTGCACGTAGATATGGGTAAAGTGACTATGCATATACGACGAACAGAGAGTAGCAGTAGCGTAAAAGATGGGTTGGTGGGTGGTGGATGGCAGGACACAACGCAGATAGCCCGGGTAGCCAATGTGCGGGGGCACCGGTTGGTTGGGTTAATTGAGGTAGTATGTACATGAATGTATAGTTAAAGTGACTATGCATATATGATAAACAGAGAGTAGCAGCAGCGTAAAATAGGGAAGTATAATATGCAAATAGTCCGAGTAGCCATTTGATTACCTGTTCAGGAGTCTTATGGCTTGGGGGTAAAAACTGTTAAGAAGCCTTTTTGTCCTAGACTTGGCGCTCCGGTACCGCTTGCCATGCGGTAGTAGAGAGAACAGTCTATGACTGAGGTGGCTGGGATCTTTGACAATTTTTAGGGCCTTCCTCTGACACCGCCTGGTGTAGCGGTCCTTGATGGCAGACAGCTTAGCCCCAGTGATGTACTGGGCCGTACGCACTACCCTCTGTAGTGCCTTGCGGTCGGAGCAGTTGCCGTACCAGGCAGTGATGCAACCAGTGCTCTCGATGTTGCAGCTGTAGAAACTTTTGAGGATCTGAGGACCCATGACAAATCTTTTTAGTTTCCTGAGGAGGAATAGGCTTTGTCGTGCCCTCTTCACAACTGTCTTGGTGTGTTTGGACCATTCTTAATGATCTTTTATGATATTCTGTAAACAGAATACCCGTGTCCTTGTACGGTTCAGAAAATGTCAAACGCTACCCTGTTTTTTCCTAGTTCCCACAACACGGCTCTGGTCTGAAACAGCCAACAGGTCCACAGATATCAAAGGGAGGCAGGCAGTGTTGAATTTATATCCCTGCTTTGAGGCCATCAAATGAACTGTTAACAGTGTGTCAGGCACCTGGGCAGCTCCCCACCCCCGTCTCCCCTTCCCATCCAAAGGCCATTCATCCTTGGGGTCTGACAGGACCCCTCGTTGATCCCTTGCCTCCACTGCTCATAAATACAGTGACTGTGTACAATGGCCTTTAGTGCTGACACAGAGGAATCTGGGTCTCCCATGAGGGATGTGCGTCAGGTGGAAGAACATTCTCTCAACCAGATTCACCTGGAATGCTTTTCCAACAGTCTTGAATGAGTTCCCACATATGCTGAACACTTGTTGGCTGCTTTTCCTTCACTCTGCGGTCCAACTCATCCCAAACCATCTCAAGTTGGTTGAGGTGGGGGATTGTGGAGGCCAGGTCATTTGATGCAGCACTCCATCACTCTCCTTCTTGGTCAAATAGCCCTTACACAGCTTTGAGGTGTGTTTGGTAATTGTCCTGTTGAAAAACAAATGATAGTGGGACTAAGCCCAAACCAGATGGGATGGCGTATCGCTGCAGAATGCTTTGGTAGCCCTGCTGGTTAAGTGTGCCTTGAATTCTAAATAAATCACAGACAGTGTCACCAGCAAAGCACCCCTACACCATAACACCTCCTCTTCCATGCTTTACAGTGGGAAATAAGCATGCGGAGATCATCCATTCACCCATACCACATCTCACAAAGACACAGCGATTGGAACCAAACATCTCCAATTTGGACTCCAGACCAAAGGACAAATTTCCACAGTCTAATGTCCATTGCTTGTGTTTCTTGGCCCAAACAAGTCTCTTCTTCTTATTGGTGTCCTTTAGTAGTGGTTTCTTTGCAGCAATTCAACAACAAAGGCCTGATTCACACAGTCTCCACTGAACAGTTTATGTTGGGATGTGTCTGTTACTGTGTCTGAAATGTTCCATATTGACTGACCTTCATGTCTTAAAGTAATGATGGACTATCGTTTCTCTTTGCTTATTTGAGCTGTTCTTGCCATAATATGGACTTGGTCTTCTACCAAATAGGACTATCTTCTGTATACCACCCCTACCTTGTCACAACACAAGTATTAGCTCAAATGCATTAAGAATGAAATAAATTCCACAAATGAACTTTTAGGAAGGCACACCTGTTAACTGAAATGCATTTCAGGTGACTACCCCATGAAGCTGGTTGAGAGAATGCCAAGAGTGTGCAAAGCTGTCATCAAGGCAAAGGGTGGCTATTTGAAGAATCTCAAATGTTAAATATATTTTGATTTGTTTAACACTTTATTGGTTACTACATGATTCCATGTGTGTTATTTCATAGTTTTGATGTCTTCACTATTATTCAACAATGCAGAAAACAGTACAAAATAAAGAAAAACCCTTGAATGAGTAGGTGTTCTACAACTTTTGACGACTGGTAGTGTACATTCTGAAATTGTCACCGTAGTTTTACATCTCAGTTGTTTTTATTTTTGCTTGACTGCACTGAGCCAACGAGGTCCAGGCGAGAAGCAACTCCGTTTTCAGTCGCAATTTGCTTTTACCTCATATAATGACTTCCATGATATTGATACAATGAAGCCTGGTTTGTTTTAAGATAACTCTAATATGGTAGCTAGTGTAAACCTAAGAACACCCCTCTAACCATAGTTAAGCAAAATGTCAGCATTCAGCTACAGCCATCATGTTTATGTGAGAATTAAGAAATTATATTGTTTAGCTAGCTAGCTTGCTAGCTAATGTTACCTAGCCGTGTAGCCTAGCTACACAGCTGTGTAATTTATTTGTCACATGCGCCAAATACAACTTGTTTAGACTTTACTGTGAAATGCTTGCTTACGAGCCCTTCCCAACGACACAGAGTTGAAGTAAAATAAAATACACAAGAATTAAGCTATATACAGGTAGTAGCAGTACCAGATTAATTTGGAGCTATATACAGGGAGTACCAGTACCAGATCAATGTGCAGAGGCACAAGGAATTTGACGTGGGGTAAAGTGACTACTGTAGGCATCAAGATAGATAATAATAAGGTATTAGAGGTAAATATGTACATGAAGGCAGGGTAAAGTGACTAGGCATCAGGATAGATAATAATGAGGTATTAGAGGTAGATATGTACATAAAGGCAGGGTAAAGTGACTACTGTAGGCATCAGGATAGATAATAAGAGTAACATAAAGAACAGAGTAGCAGCAGTAAATTATGAGTGTAAAAGTGTATGAATGTGCGTGTGTAATGTGTATTTATGTGTGTTTGCGTTGTGTTGGTATGCGTGTTTGTGTTGTGTGTTTGTAGTGTATGTGAATGTGTGTGGGTTTTGTGTGGGAGTGTCAATGTAGTGTGAGTGAGTGAGTGAGTGAGTGAGTGAGTGAGTGAGTGTGTATATGGTGTGCATATATAGTCTAGTGAGTGTACATAGGGTCAGTGCAAGATAGAGAGTGCAGATAGTTTGGGTACCATTAATTGAATATTTAGCAGTCTGGACATTTAGTAGTCTTATGGCTTAGGGATAGAACCTGTCTCAAAGCCTGTTGGTCCCTGAGCCGATGCTCCAGTACCGTTTGCCAGACAGAAGGGAGAGTGAACAGTCTATGGCTTGGGTGGCTGGAGTCTTTGAGAATTTTTCAGGCCTTCCTCTGACACAACCTGATATAGAGGTCCTGGATGGCAAGGAGCTTGGCCCTAGTGAGGTACTGTGCTGTCCGCACCACCCTCTGTAGTGCTTTGCGGTCAAGAGCAGCGCATTTGTCATACCAAGCAGGGATGCAGCCAGTCAAGATGCTCTCAATGGTGCTGCTGGATAACTTTTTGAGGATCCAAGGGCCCATGCCAAATCTTTTCAGCTTCCCGATGGAGAAGAGGTGTTGCCATGCCCTCTTCACAAATGTGTGGGTGTGTGGACCATGTCCTAAGTGATGTGGACGCCAAGGAACTTGAAGCTCTCGACCCATTCCACAACAGCCACGTCGATGTGGATGGGGGCGTGCTCTCCCCTCTTTCTCCTATAATCCAAGATCAGCTCCTTCGTCTTACTGACGTTGAGGGAGAGGTTATCGTTCTGGCACCACACTGCTAAGTCACTGGCCTCCTCCCTATAGGCTGACTCATCGGCGTATGTGATCAGGCCTACCACTGTTGTGTCGTCAGCCAACTTGATGATGGTGTTGGAGTTGTGCATGGCCACGCAGTCGTGGGCGAACAGGGAGCACAGGAGGGAACTAAGCACACACCCCTGAGGAGCCCCTGTGTTGAGGGTCAGCGTGGAGGAGGTGTTGTTGCCTACCGTCGTCTCCTGGGGCCGGTCTGTCAAGACGTTTAGGATCTAGTTGCATAGGGAGGGGTTCAGTTCAAGGGTCCCTAGCATGGTGATGTGGTTGGAGGGGACTATGGTGTTGAACACTGAGCTGTAGTCTATGAGCAGAATTCTCACATGGTTATTTCTCCTTTTGTTCAGGTGGGAGAGGGCAGTGTGAAATGCAATTGAAATTGTGTCATCTGTAGATCTGTTGGGGTGGTATGCAAATTTAAAGACACTGTATAACATTACTGTACTTTTATATTTGTATGGGAGGGTAAACATCAATTAATGATATGCTAATGCTACTTGATCATGAAGCATGTTGTTAGTTAGCTGTGTATTGTCAGCTAATTTGTGTACGAGAAAATGAACCCTTTTAATTATAGAGCTGGAAATTGCCAGGGACCTCACAAGATAATATTATCGATTTTCACGATTCTATATGTCTTGCGATTCAATACTGTGATTATTGTGACTACGTGTTTCAAACATATTGCTCACCATATGTCTGCTGCAGAGGGACAAGAGAGAGCAATGAGAAAACTAATTGGCTGTAAGGACAGACGCTGGGAGACGAGAAGCAATTACAGGGAGTGAAAATTTAATAAACAACGGACATGAAACAGAACACTGACAGTGTCTGGACAGGGGAAACAAAACAACATTAATGCTGACATGGGGAACATGGGAGTCGGATGAGCCGGCTGAGGCGTGGAAGCCCGACGAGTCGAGGAAGCCTGACGAGCCGGCTGAGGTATGACGTGGGCTGGGAAACTACCAAGCCAACTGAGACAAGGAAACCTCTCGAGCAGGCTAAGGCGTGGAAGCCCGACGAGTCGAGGAAGCCTGACGAGCCGGCTGAGGTATGACGTGGGGTGGGAGCCTGCCAAGCCAACCAAGACAAGGAAACCTCTCGAGCAGGCTAAGGCGTGGAAGCCCGACAAGTCGAGGAAGCTTGACGAGCCGGCTGAGGTACGTGGGGTGGGAGCCTGCCAAGCCAACCAAGACAAGGAAACCTCTCGAGCAGGCTAAGGCGTGGAAGCCCGACAAGTCGAGGAAGCTTGACGAGCCGGCTGAGGTACGTGGGGTGGGAGCCTGCCAAGCCAACCGAGACAAGGAAACCTCTCGAGCAGGCTAAGGCGTGGAAGCCCGACGAGTCGAGGAAGCCTGACGAGCTGGCTGAGGTATGACGTGGGGTGGGAGCCTGCCAAGCCAACCGAGACAAAGAAACCTCTCGAGCAGGCTAAGGCGTGGAAGCCCAACGATTCAGCTGAGGCACCCCCGGTTCCTTCGGCAGTGGCACCCGACGTCCCCAACAAAACAAAAAACTCCTTGATGCTTCAAATGGTCAGCATTCTGTAAGGACAGACGCTGGGAGACGAGAAGCAATTACAGGGAGTGAACATGTAATAAACAACGGACATGAAACAGAACACGGACAGCATCTGGACAGGGGAAACAAAATGACATTACTGTTGACACAGGGAACAAACTGAGGAACAGACAGATATATAAGGGGCAATCAACAAAGGGAAGGAGTCCAGGTGAGTCCAATATTGCACTGTAATGATGGTGACAGGTGTGCGTAATGATGGACAGCCTGGCGGAGGGGAAGCGGGAGCAAGCGTGACATTGACTCCCTATTTAAAAAGAAGATGTAGAGAAAGCTATGAAGGAAAAAATACTGGAGTTTTGATGCAGGTACAACTATACAATACAATATATCGTAAAAAATATTATATTCCTGTAACAGTATCGATTTTTTCCCCCCATTACTATTTAATTGTCTGCACATGCTTGTGGATTGTTGCATTACTCAAGAGTGTGGTATGGTTTGGTTGCATTATTCAATACTGAAATATGTTTTAATAGAAAAGTTGTTTGGATTATTAAATAGTTTTTGCATAATTAGTGGCTACTTATTTACGATCAATTTGAGCTGCAGACCAAGAATGTAGGATTGCCAGACAACGAAAGGTAAGGCAAGGATGTAGTGTGAATTGAAAAGTAGAAATCTCTTTGGCCACTCTGCTCCTCAGACTCTCCTTCAGCTCTCGTAGTGGGAATAGGGCCATATTTAACAGTGTATGTTTAGTGTTACTCACATCCTGCTGTGCCAACTCCCTCATTGACAGGATTAGCATCTCCACTGGCACTGAGTGTAACCGATGTGAAATGGCTGGCTAGTTAGCGGCGGTGTGCGTTAATAGCGTTTCAATCGGTGACGTCACTCGCTTTGAGACCTTGAAGTAGTTGTTCCCCTTGCTCTGCAAGGGCCGTGGCTTTTGTGGAGCGATGGGTAACGATGCTTCGTGGGTGACTGTTGTTGATGTGTGCAGAGGGTCCCTGGTTCGCGCCCGGGTCGGGGCGAGGGGACAGACTAAAGTTATACTGTTACATTGATGCTGTTGACCCGGATCACTGGTTGCTGCGGAAAAGGAGGAGGTCAAATGTGAGTGTAACGGATGTGAAATGGCTCGCTAGTTAGTGGTAGTTTGCGCTAATAGCGTTTTAAATCGGTGACTTCACTCGCTTTGAGATCTTGAAGTAGTGGTTCCCCTTGCTCTGCAAGGCTTTTGTGGAGCGATGGGTAACGATGCTTCGAGGGTGACTGTTGATATGTGCAGAGGGTCCCTGGTTCGAGCCCAGGTTGGGGCAAGGAGAGCGACGGAAGCTATACTGTTATATGAGCACACAAATCACACAAAACCAAAAACACAGAACAAAATCAGCCAGTTAAATAGATTACATGGTCACACTAATTATGGAACGGTATTGGAACAGAAGCAAAGTTGAAGTAATGGTATCACAGATATGCCTCTAATAAGTTAACTAAAGCAGTAATAAACATTAAATCCTACAAAGCAAGTAGTCAAAGCAAAGTTTCCTTTCCCATTGTTTCAGTCTAATGGGTTTGTATTGTCTAGGGGTGAAGTGCATCATCAAGTCCCATTAACATGGCTCCTGTGCCTGACCTCTTCAACCCATCACAGGAAACACATCAGACTACACTTCTCCTTACCTATGCATTTTCCTACATTATTCATTCCCTTCATAGACAATCCCAACAGCATGCAGGTCCTTGCATTCAACATATGAGACTGTTAAAGTTTGAGGTCTACCTTTTCTTCAGCACTTTTTTTTAGTGGGGTCCTTAAAAGTAGCAATAAGCAGTTAAAATAACAACAAAGCGTCTCCCCACCACTGTGTGGGTAAAAAGCAGGGGGATAGGGCTGGAGCAATGGGACCACTCTCAAATTCAAAGACAGAGCTATGGATGTAAGGACTGACCATGTTTTAACCATGTTTTGTAAGATAAACAGTGTTCGTTTACATTTACTTTGTTCACAAATATTGGAGTAAACAGGCAGGGTAGCCTAGTGGTTAGAGCATTGGACTAGTAACCGAAAGGACTAGTAACCGAAAGTTCAAATCCCCGAGCTGACAAGGTACAAAATCTGTCGTTCTGCCCCTGAACAGGCAGTTAACCCACTGTTCGTCGCCCACTAGGCCGTCATTGAAAATAAGAAATTTGTTCTTAACTGACTTGCCTAGTAAAATAAAGGTAAAAAAAAAATTCTGATGGGTTACGACAGTTGAACTAAGCTCAATGGATACATATAATTTAATGTATAACTCCAAAAATGGATGTAGCAACTGCTAACTGCTCTTTTAAGCATCTGTATGAGGAGGTTATTTACGGTTACACAGTTGAGGAGTTCATGCAGTGGAATATCTCTGATTCTCAACAGGTATGTTTTTATTTTAACCCTTAGGTCCAGAGCACCTGCAGCACACCCTACAGTTACAGCGTGCCACATCACACGAGCTTTATGCCACAAAACATCCATCCACCCACAAGCATCCTGATGTGTTTGCATAACACAAAGCCTCTTTGACAAAAACCCCTGCAGGTCTCCTGACTGAACCTACTGGTCCTGACAGATTCAAACCTGCTCTACAAATAGATGCTTCTAGAAGTGCTTTTGGGGCTGTTGCAGAACTCATCCACCCCAAACTTCTACTTCTGGAAATTAACACGAGTTGAAAGGAGGACGGGCTTATCTAAGTGGGGAGGAAAGACTCAACCAGGAACGGATGATGATGCCCACAGCCACTGAGTTCACCCATGATGCATCTGTGATGTGTATGCCACCCTGTTCTCTGTGGGCAATGGGCAAGAGCATGGTGGCAAAGAGTGCCAGGAGAATAAAACACACTTTGGCACCGAGAGAGAAAGCACAGCGGCTGTTTAAAGGAGGGGGGAGTGAGAGAGCGAGAGACAAAGAGAGAGAGGAAGTGAGTAAGAGAGAATAAGCTGTCTGATTCTGCCTATCCATACTAAGAAATAAGAGAGGGAGAGGCAGGAGGAGAGAGGAGAGGAGAGAGTGAAATGGAGAAGCATGGCTCAGAGACAGTAAAGAAGAGAGAAAGAGAGAGAGAGTGCAGTGAGCACAAAGGAATGGCGAGGGTATGCCCCTGGAAATTGAGGGTGTAATTTAGAACTCCTTAATGCTCAGTCAAGAGGGTCAACGGTCATCTCTAGCGTAATGTTCTCAGTAAATTGCATTACTACGTACCTTACTGGAATGAGTGTAGAAGAATGTAGCGCTGCTTTTACATGGACTTTTACGAGGGGAATGAAGTGTCAATGTGTACTCTGTCAGGTTGCTACACCATGCACATACTCATACACATAACTACTTGGCTGTGAACAAGAGCAGATCATCACTGAGGTCTCCTAACAGAACAAAAAGTAAATATAGGCCAGTGCCAGTCTCTGAGGATAATTCAACCTATCTGTGACATCTATGTTCAGAAGCCACCACAAGACATTACCTTTCCTACGTTTTCTTTGTTTTTTAAACTGATGACAAGTGACATAACGTGACAAGCTATTTTCTCACACCACATACCTCTGGACCCCAACACCTGGCTCAAAGCCACTGGCATATATGGTGACTGCAGAGGTCAATTTGGCTCTCACTCTCCTTCTCCTCACCTCTGCAGTATTGTATAAGGTCAACAGGGATTCTCACACATTCAAAAGTTAGGAGCCCATCAAGGTGCAAATATAGGCTTATGGTCTGGGGTCAGCCACCTCAGATATGTTGTAAAGGACTATATGAACTCAAATTCAAATCTGACAACTGGAAGACCCACATAATACAGTGGTGGATACTAGCTAATTCTAATGGCCAATGATAGCAAAGGACACACACATTGTCAACATTACCTACAACATGGTTTCCTGTTCATTTGAGGTATTTTAATTCGGAATTAATTCTACGGCAGTTACACAACATAGATAACAATACTGTCAGAACACATCTCTCTCTCCCCCAATCATTTATGAACCTTGTTGCTCAAGATAGAGAACTCGCGCTTCACTTTCAGCGCGCAGAGAGAGCACTCGCCGAACTCTGATTACTCAATGAGCGCCAGCGCTGATTCCCCATGAGAAAGCGCTGCACAATAAACCAATATGACAGTTCTATCGGAGTCATTTTCCCGGCTTTACCGCCTCCTTTTATTCTGAAGCATTTATCTAGCTGATTTGTTCAGTTATTTTGGGCTATTGTAAGCTAGTTTATGTGGGCCTACAAGGAACAATATTTACGCACGCAGAAATATTCTGAGGATTTACATTACAGAAAGCTATGCAAGGTACTGAATATACTGTAGAGACTGGACTGAGTGGCCGCTGGTAGAATCGGGCACTGTAGCTCGCGCGTACTCACTCAGTCATGTTAAGACATTAATGAAAGCGATCACAGTATGGCTAGGCCAAATTAAATGTTCATCATAGCAAGCTAGTGTGCATGTTTGTAAACAAACAGAAGGCGTCAAATGGGCACGCTTTTTACATTCCCATCCCAGACAAATCTGACTGGGGAATGAGAGATGCTTCAGTCCTTCACTCCAGCACCTTCTTATACATTTACACCAAAACGGGATTTGAAGAATTTAAAAACGAGTAAAAGCAATCTTACCTTGGATAGGATATCCTTGTATGTGTTGGCTGTAGGTTTGCGACCCAGAACCGAAACATGCGCTTTCAACTTGAGAATGCAGATCTTGCTGCCTGCTCCTTCGAAACGTCTCGTTGTGGAATTTTCACTGTCCTAGACCGCGCCAGCCGGCCACTCTCATGTCTCCCCACTGAATACAGAGGAGGAACGTGGTTGTTGATGATATGGGATGAGAGAAACCGGAGGGCGTGTTCCAGACAGACAGACATAGATGCACATTTTCTCAGCTACGGAAACCGTTGTGTTCTGTTATTTTGGTTCACCTGAGACGGCCCCTTTCCTGGTGCCATCCTTAGTTTTTTTGAGGATGTTCAGCAACAAAAGAAAGGCTTTAACACAGGCCACTGTATAACCAAACACATTGGTTGTGAACGGAATTGTATGAATATTGGACACAGGTAACAAACAACCAACCAACCACAGGTGATAGGTTTTCTTCTGCAAGTACCAGCCCACATCTAAGGAAGCTCACACATCTCCATCATGTCAAGACATGTTCTCCAATTACTGAATGGACACTTAATGATAGAACATGATAAGTTGTCATTTAGTACTTAAAGGTGCTACACATAGGATTCATTTTCCTTTTGCATTGTAATTTCACAAAACATTCATAATATATCTGCAGTAATAGTGGAATGATTGTGTTTCACAGTGTTGTGATTGGCTGTGATATTCGCCTACTGATTTCTCCTGCCAAAGCTGCATCTGTCAAAATGGGAAAGCCAGAGCTTCCTGCTGTCAAAATGGGAAAGCCGTTCTGACTTTGGGGCTGTGTTATCTAGTGGAAATAGTTCTGTCACTTCCTGGTTGCTAAAATTCTACACTGTTCGCTCAATTTCAGTTTATGTGAGAAAACAAGCACTGAATAGTGTAAGGAAACTAAATTGCTGTGAAATATCTTGCAATTCGCCTAGCATTAGGCTGCATTCAAAACAAATCCCATGTGTATCATCTTCAAGGTTGCCAAGGAGCAAGCCTCCATCCACCTGACTCCACCCATTCCAACAGGGACTTTCATTCATTGTAGGGCAGTGATTTGAACCACAATTCAGGGCAGGGCAGTGATTTGAACCACCATTCAGGGCAGGGCAGTGATTTGCTATGAAAAGAAAGTTATGAACACATGAGTTGAGAGCTGTGTACATTAGGCTATATCACTTGAACTATTCACAGGGAAAGTCTACCTAAGGCCATTCCCTCTGCTTTTCAACACAAGATTTTATCCCTAAAATAACAAAAAAGTAAAAAGATGAGAAGAGATAAGAAAGACTCTCTCTCTCCTCTCAGAAGAAACTGAGGAGTAGAAGCTACACTACATGACCAAAAGTATGTGGACACCTGCTAGTCAAACATCTAATTCCAATATCATGGGCATTAATATGGAGTTGGTACCCCCTTTGCTGCTATAACAGCGTCCACTCTTCTGGGAAGGTTTTCCACTAGATGTTGGAACATTGTTGTGGGGACTTGCTTCCATTCAGCCATGAGCATTAGTGAGGTCAGGCACTGATGTTGGGTGATTCCAATTCATCCCAAAGGTGTTCGATGGGGTTGAGGTTAGGGCTCTGTGCAGGCCAGTCAAGTTCTTCCACACCGATCTCGACAAACTATTTCTGTATGGACCTCGCTTTGTGCAAGGGGGCGTTGTCGTGCTGAAACAGGAAAGGGCATTCCCCAAACTGTTTCCACAAAGAAAGCACAGAATCGTCCAGTATGTCATTGTATGCTGTAGTGTTAAGATTTCCCTTCACTGGAACAAAGGGGCCTTAGCCCGAACCATGAAAAACAGCCCCAGATCATTATTTCTACTCCACCAAACTATACAGTTGGCACTATGCAACTGCTCAGCCTCCAACCGCAAGGCACAACAGAGGATAGTGCGTACGGCCCAGTACATCACAGGGGCTAAGCTTCCTGCCATCCAGGAGCTCTACACCAGGCGGTGTCAGAGGAAGGCCCAAAAACTGCCAAAGACTCCAGCCACCCTAGTGATAGACTGTTCTCTCTGCTACCGCACGGCAAGTGGTACCGGAGCGCCAAGTCTAGGTCCAAAAGGCTTCTTAACAGCTTCTACCCCCAAGTCATAAGACTCAGACTATTTGCATTTTACACTGCTGCTCCTCTCTGTTTATTATTTATGCATAGTCCCTTTACCTCTATGTGCATTTTACTTCAATTACCTTGACTAACCTGTGCCCCCTGCACAGTGACTCTGTACCGGTACCCCCTGTATATAGCCTCGTTACTGCTATTTTATTGTTGCTCTTAAATTATTATTTAATTTTTTACATTTATTTTTTGCTTCAGTTTATTTAGTAAATACTTTCTTAACACTTATTTTTCTTAAAACTGCATTGTTGGTTAAGGGCTTGTAAGTAAGCATTTCACTGTAAGGTCTACAACTGTCATATTCGGCGCATGTGACAAATACAATTTGATTTGACGGATTGGGGCAGGTAGCGTTCTTCTGGCGTCCGTCGGACTGCCAGATGGTGAAGCGTGATTCATCACTCCAGAGTGGTTCCACGGCTCCAGACTCCAATGGCCCGCGAGCTTTACACCACTCTAGCCCATGCTTGGCATTGCACATGGTGATCTTAGGCTTGTATGCGGCTGCTCGGCTATGGAAACCAATTTCATGAGGCTCCTGACGAGCAGTTCTTGTGCTGACGTTGCTTCCAGAGGCAGTTTGGAACTTGTGTAGTGAGTGTTGCAACCAAGGAAGACAATTTTTACACACTATCCGCTTCAGAACTTGGTGGTCCCGTTCTGTGAGCATGTGTGGCCTACCACTTCGCGGCTGAGCCGTTGTTGCTCCTAGACGTTTCCATTTCAAAATAACAGCACTTACAGTTGACTGGGGCAGCTCTAGCAGGGCAGACATTTGACGAACTGACTTGTTGGAAAGGTGTCATCCTACAGTATGCCGGTGCCACGTTATAAGTCACTGAGCTCTTCAGTAAGGCCATTCTACTGCCAATGTTTGTCTATGGAGATTGCATGGCTATGTGCTCGATTTTATACACCGTCAGCAACCGGTGTGGCTGAAATAGCCAAATTCACTAATTTGAAGGGGTGTCCACCTACTGCTGGATATATAGTGTATTTATTTCAAATGTTTTTTCATTTTTGGATTTTAAATTAAAATCTATTCTTGAATTAACTTCTTTCAATTCTAATTGAGCCCAGCCCTTAGGGTCACGGTGGCTGAGACACACAGCCCCAGTGTGTGTGTGTGTGTGTGTGTGTGAGTGAGTGATCCGGCTCCGCTCCTCGATACCACAGGAGCCAGCAGAGAAAACAAGGTAACAGATGAAAGGATAAGGAAAGAATGGGAGTGTTTCACTGCTCTGATGCAAGCCTCACCTCAGATAACACATTCCGTTACACAGACTGGCAGCTGTGGCCTACGGAGAGAGAGAGAATAGATGTTTCCCTCTGGCCAGGAGAACGAGTAGGGAGACAGGTTTCCCTTGTATCAAAATTGAGGATCCATTGACAGGTCAATATTTCTCAGAGTAACATGTTAAAGACACATTTAATATTTGCGGTAAATGTTTGATGACCCTTGGTCGAGTGTGAGGGAGTGATTCTAACATTCCCTGAGAGAGAGGTAAGGCCATCCTTTCATTCACACCAGATAAATGCCCAGGTTTTCCTCGTACATTCAGTAGACTAGGGAGTGGAGCACTGGGATGGAATCTGGTACTGTTTTCTCATCCAGTAAAACCAGCCTAAGGTCACTACTGACTATCAACCAGCTCTTTATAAATGTTCTGTGTAAAGAACAGAATGTATTCTATGAAGGAAAATATACTCCATAAGAGCACCTTGTGACCGCACCCTTATAGTAATTTCCTATTTACCATGTTACACTCTCAAGCATGTCTGAACCCAGTAGGGTTAATGGAGGGGGGTTATGATCACAGAAGAAAATCTGCTCTTTGTGGAAATACAAGTTGTGTCTTGACATGTTATCCCATTCAATGTTCTTAAATCCAGCTCCTCCATCATAGCTAAGAGTTTGCCATCCAGGTGGAAGAACCGGTTCACGTGTCATGATGGTAGACATAGTTTGCACATAAAGTATATGAACGCATAGTTCGTATGGCACAGTAGTTCTCACAGTGGAACACTTGGAACATTTTTATGGCCCACGATTTTTTTTACTGAGGACAATACATCAGCCCCATCCTGCTTCTAGTTCAGCCTCTGGCTCTGCATCAGCAGGAGGGTTTGTCTGGGTTTCTCCTGTGGTGCCTCTCTCTCTCGGGCATTGGTGTTTTTTATGAGTAAGTTCATGTTTAAATTGGTATTCAGCACTGTCAATACTTTGTTAAACATTTGTATAAGTCATTAAATGCGCGTTTCGATAAGGTCTCATTATTATTTGGCTTGTGTCTTTTTTAATATCGAGGAATATTTCACTTTCTCTGGTCATATGAGTAACAACATGGATTGGTGCATGAACCAGAAGTAATGCAGTGCAACTTATATTTCACCATCAGCTGGAAGACTGTGCTCCCGTTTCTCAGCGGAGTAGGACCATCTGATGGTCTGGCTGAGGGGAGGGTGCAGCGGTGAGCCTGCCTCTCACCCGAATCACGGCTGCTCCCACCCCTCAGACTGACCATCAGATGCAGGCCATCAGTCCAGTAAAACAATAAGCACATTGTTATGCTCACTCAGCTGTGCCTCACAAGTAATACCACACATACTCTATTGCCAGGGTGATCACATACCTACAGTTTTGAAACACAGCATTTCACGGTAAGGTCTACACTGTTGGTTAAGGGCTTGTAAGTAAGCATTTCACGGTAAGGTCTACACTTGTTGTATTCGGCGCATGTGACAAATAGTTTGATTTGATTTGGTAGCTGTGACGTTAAAAAGTGATGATTACAGAACTCAAGAATTTTAGTCAAAATGCGCTGATTGCAAGGTCAAGAAATATCTAATCAAAATGTAATTACTTTCTCAAGTAAAGTACATTTACAAGACTTTCGCTAGTAAAGTCAAGTATGAGTTAGATTTGATAAAATATCTCTTGTTTTGCCAAAAATAATGGCAGACAAAGGTAGTTTAAGGCCAAGTGAGCATGTTTGTTGTTGCTTAGCCTAACCAGTCAGATTGTGCATATCTCAAATAAAGTAGACCAGATTCGAGTGCCTGTTAAAATCACAGGAGGAATATTTGGAACAGGTTAAATAGGTTAAATAACCTATGCATTTATATATAAGAAAATGTTACGAAACGATGCAGAAAACCAAAAACGAGCCAACAATGCTCTCTAGTGGAAACAACAAGAATGTACAATAGTCATTTTGAAATCAGTGATTTGCATTCTTTCCTTACACAGCATTGCCCTCATGTGGTCATACGGTTGGGGAGATCCTGCTGTAAATACCTCTGGGCAAATTGAGTTGTTTTCACTTGGAACAAAACAGAAGCAAACAAGCCAAAACACGGAGGAACTATCCTGAACTTGTCCTATAAGAAACCTTTGTTTTAGTTGCAAAACGTTTTACTACGGATTGCACTAATGAATACACTCCCGGGCACTCTGTTCACCTGCCATAAGGCCATCCATCAACTCAGTCACTCATAAATCAGTGACAGCTCGATCTTAATTGAATACTTTACACCGAGTCAAAATTTTATTTGACAGCATTTCAGAATATCATTACGGTAAACAAGATTTCTGCAAAAGTTAATATATCCATAGTGTTGCATTTCATAAAAATAGGTCGTTCACTTATAGTCTGGGACTATCCATAATAATACATTGAGTCATATTTATAATAGCGACACACCTGTACAAGGTCAATAACACGGCTAATAATAACACTACACAGTGATACCCTGCTGCATTAGGTAGGCTCAGGGGGTTCATGTATTGTACGTGCCACCAGTCTTCAACACACTCACCGTTTTAGATATACCTATCTCTTCTGATCTGTCCATAGAAAAGTACTGATATTTGCCTCAATGGGGGACTGCTCTGACGAGAAAAAGTGTCGAACTGTGCAACGAAGGAAGGACATTCTCCCTTGTCTCTAGTCTACACAGAAGTCATGATAGGCTTAGTGATGAAGGTGCAGTATACAGTCAGGACTGGCCAGACACTAGGAATGGTTGTGTGTGGGGTGAACACAGTGGCACTGTTCAAATGAATCCTTTCTTGAAGTAACCAGTGACACTTAACATGAATGAACATGTACCTGTTTTACATTATTATATACGTCTTTATTGTCATTTAACAGATGCTCTTATCCAGAGCAATTATGGTGAAGTGCCTTGCTCAAGGGCACATGGGCAGATTTTCCACCTAGTCGGCTCAGGATTCAAACCAGCAACCTTTAAGTTACAGGCCCAATGTTGTGAACCTCTAGGCTACCTGCTGCCTACTTACTTTAAGTAACCACTGTTCTTACACAATGTTAGAAAAGAGAGAAGGAAGAGAGGAAGGATGCATTGTTAAAGTATTCAAACAGGCCCAGACAGTGGCTGAGCCACAGACTCCTGTCTACTCAGGGTCAGTTCCCCAGCACAATTTATATGGCAATTCTCTGAACCACTTTGTGCTTTAAAGAAGTATTTTTTCCTCTCGTAAATAGAGATTCCAACGGCCCCCGAGCATCACTCACCTCTCTCGTATAATTCCTATTCTGAAAGACTGTCTGCATTTCTTCCACCCGGAGGGGGGGGGGGGCAGCTTATATTCTGCCAATGTCATCCTCTCTTTGCTGGATTGTTAGCTCGACACGGCAAATTACCACTCAAAAATCAGATGTCTGCAGAAACTAAAGGGGACACATTCGGATCCTTAATGACTTTTCTTTTATCGCCAAGAATGATTCTTGTGTCTGTCAATGATCATAATGTCTAGATGATTGTAGTCTCTCCACATCTCCATGTACAGTATAATAGTTATCAGAGCAACAGATGAATTAGCTTCTGTGAGTCCCAGGGCCAGAGAGAGGGTTTGAGAGGGTTTAAAAAAAAAAAAACTCTGCCTTAGTCATCGGGTGACAAGGCGGTTCTAAGGGACGTGTGTGTGTGTCTAACTGTGTATCTGTGTAAACTGGTGACAGTAAAGTTCAGACAGAGCCACTGACAGAGCCTCCACTGTCTAGAGTTCCAACGTTAATTGGGACACAATCTGGTAGAGAGAGATGTGTGTATATATACAGTATATTAACGTAGCTGGCTATGTAGACGGCATCACTTAGAGACTAAACAAATGTTGAAATGAATATCCAGACAGTTGTCAGTTGTAATGTATACATATGCGTCTTTGGGAGATAAACGTGTTTCATGTGTTGTGTAAATGAACATCGTTAAGTGAAGCCACAGACCATTAGACACATTGTGATGAATGAGCTCGTGACAAATGGTAATGTTTCTCTCTCCCTCTGATCCCCACCAGAAATACTAGTGTAGTGTCCTGCTTTCATACACGTGCCATATTTTCACCCAAACACGATTACACCATCTGTTAGAGATGTTCTGCCTAGACGTTTCGATATCTGACGATGAGATACCAACAGAACCCCAAAAGTTGTGGAACTATCTTCAATCTGTAAGGAAATGGAAAGATTTGCTAATGTTTTCTGACCAAATAAATACTGTGGGGTCTGTAAATATAGTGAACAAATTTCAACAATCAGATATAAAAACATGAATGTCCGTCATGGCACAGATGTATATGAATATTGGGACATTGGTATTGACTGTACGGTAGCAGCCTGGATTGAACCACATCAGTCTAGAGAGTGTTCTAGGTTCGTTAAGTCCATAACAGACCTCTCTGTCAGTCTGTCCCTGATCGTAAGGCACTCTGCCCCGATATCCCATGAGCCTTCACTCTCTCCACCAGACAAACCTCAGCAAATTGCTTTGTTCGCGAAGCACAGCGAGGGGGAGATGTATCTCCTGTGACCCAACCGTTGATGATTCAAGCACGAACAGCCCTTAGAGTCCACTGCAGTCTCGTAGAATGGGTCCACACAGACTAGAAATTCAATATTATAGTGGATTTGTGGCTGTGGAGTTATAAGGGAGTGTTGAAAAACGGTGTTGTGCTCTTTCGCTCGTCTAGCTTATGAGGCGTCTCAGAGCTACCATTGGCCCGACTAGGTATGCATTAGAGATGATCACATGTCCCACATATTAATACTCATCATATAATAGATTTATTTCTATACCATTTGATAGATTCCTCGGGATAGCTTCTTCAGTCTCGTACAGTCTCTTATTTAAGGCAATGTTCCATTAATGCGTATACTCTTTTTCTAGTTCTGGTTTTCATTCTCTCTTTTCAAAATACACAAAAACAGGCAACCCCTCTTCAACATTCCTTTTCATAAAATAGACTCCATTGTATAAAAAAACTGCAGTGTCACAGTCAACCAATCGGTGAGTGGTTCAATTTGCATGTACGTCCTGGAGTGCCGTGGGGATTTGAGCACTTCCAAATGAAGTTCCTGTATTCGGACCCCTTAACACTGCTCAAGGATCCCGTCACGCTACACACATTCTGCTTGGTTTCTTCTTGTTTTGAATTTTTAAGTGGATGCTTTCCAGTTCTTAAGGTGGTCGGTGTAAAATATCTCTCAAAATAATTTAGAGTACAATATAAATAAAAATGGTTCTCTAAAAACGCATGGAGGAACCCCCCTTTACATCTGAGGTCTAGAGGGTGGGGGGGTGGAGGCAGGGCGAGGGGAGACAATGAAGGGGCTAGCCAGGCTTAGTGTAGCCCGGCCTGGGGGTCTGGTAGTGGGTATACTCCAAGGTGTTATCTGCTCACAGTGGACGTGCCCGAGCGCAGGGTGCTGGGCAGCTTGTCAGAGCCGGGGATCTTCCAGGGCCCAGGGGACACGGTGGCCTTCCTACCTGCTGCTGCGCTGCCACTGCTGGTGCTCTTGTTGGGGCGGCAGGGCCGGGTCTCTCCAGGGCCCCTCTCTGCCTCTCTGGGCCTGGGCTTCTCCTGCGCCGGCTCCCCCTGATGCCCGACACTAACGTCTGGGTGACTGCTGCTGCCGCTCTGAGTACCACCGCTGCCGCCGTTCCCGTTAGAGTTTGTGTATGAGGGCTTGGAGCCTTTCGTCGGGGACTGTGTGGGTTCTCTTTTCCCGTGGGACGTGCTGCTGCTCTCCCCAGCTATCGTCTCCTTAGACCTCCCCCTGGAGGAGCTTTTGGGCTCCCCTCCCCCAGGTAGCAGCTCATCCCTCCCCACCGCCCCTCCGTCTTTGGGGCAGCTCCCTCTGTGGGTGGACCTGCCACCTTCTTTCTGCTTGGCCCTACCACTACTGCAGCCACTCCCGCTGGGCTGGTCGCGGTCCCTCCTCCCGTGGCCGGTCTGATCCGGATTATGCGGCTCGGTCGAAGCCTTCCGGGGGCTCTGGGAGCGCTCCACCCTCCTGCTCTCTTGCGCCACCGGCTCCCACGGGACCTCCTGCGGTGGCAGGCGAGCCAGGTCGGGGTCTGGGGGCTGCTGGGGCGGGGTCAGATGAGATGAGGGCGATGGCATGGTCAGAGTGTCTGGGGGCAGGGCTACTTCCGACAGACTTGGGGAGGCTGAAGGGCGTGCATCCCAGGGGGAGGTACTGTCTGCTGGGGCACAAACACACAGTTAGACATGGGAAAGGATAGTCTTAACAGTCAGGGGTGAATCCTACCTTCCATTTACTTAGTCATGCATGGATGTCAATGGGAGACTGAGTGAAAAGTTGACTTAAGTGGAAGTTCGCCCTATTGAAATATATCTATGAATCTATAGCTTTAACCAAACAACAAACACCAAGCCAAAAAACACGCCTCTAGTCTACATGGATGACAGCAGCCATATTGTAGCAATCACAACAATCAAACCCAGTCTTTGTGGTATGGGCTGCAAGTGAAATATCACTTCACTCCTATAAGTCACACACTACAAGTTCACTTTTAGGCAGCACACATCTCAGTTCCCTAGCTCCCTTTAAAGCCTCAGCACTTATAAGAAGTGGACAGAAAAATCACAAAACAGGTTTAATGGAATGGATGATGTGCTGAATCAGGCAGTGCTTCAGCCTGGCTCGGGAGAGAGAACCTGCGGGTTCGAGACTCCCCACCAGTGCTCTGGGCTGAGTAACCACGGTAGTGGCTAAACCTACAGGGCTCTACCTTCTCCTGAGAGGCTGCTGCAGCTCACAAGGCCTGTTAGCTTCTCTCTCTGCATCGCTGAGCTAGCAGTCCCAGGATTATCATTCACAAACAGGTAGGCAGGGAAGCCTCCAGGGAGACTAGCGCCAATCGTCTAACTAGCAGGGGGAAAGAGGGAGGCTAGGCTAGCTCCATGAGGCCTCATTACAGACTAGATGGACTCCCAGACCAGCTAGGGAGGTCTGGTGATTGGAGAGAGCTCAGTGGGCAGGCTCACAGTCGATGCAGGTGCCTGTTGCGCTCTGAAACCCTGGACATTTCACACCAGCTCATTCTCCTACCCATCAGCCACTGCTTGTTGTATTGAAGTGATGAACCATCTCCCGTGGAGGCTGTGTGGCCCAATAGGATTGTGGGAGGGAGTATGTGTGCTGAGCTAATGACTGCTATCACCTTGGATACGGCTCTGTTTGTTCTAAGGGGTGAGGGCCCTGCCACCCAGCTAGCTGACTGAATCCAACCTTAAAACAACCTCCATACTCTAGTACTCTACTCTGTATAAGGGAACACATGTACACATGCACTAATACACCCACACAATACACAGCATGCACACTTCCACATACTCACAAACGTCATGCACGCGCGCACACACACAGTATCATATTGTGTGGTACTAAATGTGGCAACCGTTTTTTATTCCATTATTTCATCAGGATGCAGTTTTTATAAGCTTTGAATTCTGTTTCCTCCGAAAAGTACTGTATAAACTAGCTGAAAATACAGAGCCGCTTTGCAAAATGTAGTTAAATACTCCGAAGCAGCGCATCAAGCTCCATAAATACTACATCCTCTCAGTATACAGATAAACCTAGGCCAGTAAAACATCTACGTTTACGTTTCCACACAATCCCCCACATCCATGTTACAAATGGCTATTCCACTTTTATGTGACTGCTTTTCCCAGAACACACAGGTTGATAGTTGATATGAAAAGTGACGCTGGTGATTTAATATGGCGTCCTCTGGCTGACAGTGTTAATGGGCTCATGGTGCGTATTTCACAGCTTTATGTCACCCGCGGGCAGGTAATAGAAAAACCCTTTCTGATGGAGGAAAGGGGGAGAGAGAGAGGGAGAGAGAGAGAGAAAGAGGGGTGGGGAGCGAGACAGAGAGAGAGGGAGGGAGGGAGAGACAGAAATAGATAACAAAAAATCTCTGTCATAAATGGCCTGGGAGAGGAAATCAGAAGTCTCCTAGCAGTGAAGATGGAGACAGACAATACTATTTCCTATGTTTAAAGACCCTGGTCACCTGCCAAAGCTAAGTGCTGATGACTGTATTTCACAGTGGAGGCCTTGGCTGGCTGTGGAAGAGTCATGTGCAGTGCTAGCCTCAGCGCTAACTCACTACCCACAGGCCGGGAGTGTGACTCTCCGATACAGAGGCCAAGGGAGAGTCTGACACATCGTGACTTATTACCAAGTGGGCCGCTAGGTGCTGTCATTCCCTGAGGTGCTGGGGACATAAATGTCTGTTAGGGGCCTCAGCGTGCACCACGGTGGGATTTTATCACAGGAAATAGTCTGCCTATATATTTCTGACTAATCTATCTAGACAATAGTGGCTGTCAGCTTGAATCGCTATTTTGTAAAAGTTGGTTAATGGATCTTTCTAAATGTGTAAATGTATTATTGTGTGTACATACAGTATAATATTTCCATTGGGCTGGCCTGATGACCATTTGGACATATGCCACGTTCAAGACAACTGGGAACTTGGACATCTCAGATTTAAGTGTGTTCAAGACAACTGGGAACTTAGAAAAAAACGAACCTCGACTGGGAAAATTAGTTTTGAACAGTCAAACCCTGGTATCTTTATAAAGCTCAGAATTTCCGACCTGAAGATCAGTGACGTCATGATTTGACCTTGTTTCCCCCTCAGTTGTCTTGAAAGCCCAAATAGCTGAGGAACTAGGTTGATGTCACTGTGATTGAAGTGGAGAGGAGGAGCCAGTGTGTTCTGACCAGGAAGTCACAGCTGCAACACATGGCATGGGCACACAAAAATACACCGCACCACAAACCACGACACCAAGTAGAATTAGACTGGAACATGCAGATCGTCACAAACCGTGTCTTTAGAGTGGCCCATTAGGAAGAAATAGGGGGAGCCATGCTTGTCACTTTTCATGCACATGGAGAGACTGGAAGGTACCATTCCTAAGGAAAGGGGAGTAACAACCTATACCAATCATTAGGGTTAAACCAGACGCCTTGAAAGGAAGAGTTACACTATTGTTAGTCAAGAGAAAGACAAGTTTATCAGTGTTAAAGTATTAAGTAGAGAGAAAGACATTGCTATGGGTGAAGAAAATATCTACATTAGAAGATAGGCATGCCAGACATAAGCAGAGTTATAGTTATAAAGTTCATGTTTTTGGTAATTTTTTAGGCCATTTTCTACCCAATTTCGTGATTACGAAATTGTCTCATCGCTGCAACTCACCAACGGGCTCGAGAGACGCGAAGGTCGTGGCATGCGTCCTCCGAAACATGACCCGCCAAACCGAGCTTCTTAACACCCGCCCACTTAACACGGAAGTCAGCCTCGCCAATGTGTTGGAGCAAACACAGTTCACCTGCAGGCGCCCGGTCCGCCACAAGGAGTCGCTAGAGCGCGAAGATCCAAGTAAAGCCCCCCCGGCCAAACCCTCCCCTAACCCAGACGACGTTGGGCCAAACCCTCCCCTAACCCGGACAACCGCTGGGCCAAACCCTCCCCTAACCCAGACGACATTGGGCCAAACCCTCCCCTAACCCGGACAACGCTGGGCCAAACCCTCCCCTAACCCGGACGACGTTGGGCCAAACCCTCCCCTAACCCGGACGACGCTGGGCCAAACCCTCCCCTAACCCGGACGACACTGGGCCAATTGTACGATTTCCGCACTGCATCGCAGGATCAATCCCAGGCAGTAGTGATTCCACAACACTGCCATGCAGTGCTTTAGACCACTGCGCCACTCGGGAGGCCCGAGTAAAGAATAATCTATAGACGTAATAATTTTAGAAGTGTGTGTGTGACTTTTAAAATGTGATTGTAGTGTTACTGGAATCAGATGAGATTAGAAGGTAAGCAGGTGTATTTGAGTGTGTTACAGCTGGATTAGCCTTGGCCTGGGGAGGGGTAAACAACAGGGTTCGAGGGACAGAATGGAAACCCACCATACTCTGGGACCTGCCCTGTGCCTCTCTTCAGGAGCAGACGCACCCGCCGGCCCCCTGACTTGATGAGCTCGATGGCCCGGGTGTGGGTCATGTCCCTGGTGGTGTCCCCATTGATCTCAATGATCTGGTCCCCTACCTGGAGAGGAGGAGAGACAACACGGTGAGAGAGAGAGAGAGAGAGAGCAATACTGTAGATAGATAGATAGATAGATAGTGTGTGTCCCCGCTGTTTGTGTGTGTATGTGCATGAAATCCTGTTGCCATGCAGATACTGCACAGACAATAAATAGACAATAGACCACTGTGACAGTAACCTCTAAATCACCAACCCACTGAGCACCTTGTGTTATATAAACATGCGTTACATTGCGTGACAAGTTCACACCAATTCCCTGATTAGATGAACAAATTATGGAAGAACGCTGGCACACACTGCCGCAACCACCAACGCAATTATTTCTTGGCAGTCCTCTGAGATAAGCACACACACTACGTATTAAAGCACAAAATTAACGGAGCAAATTTGTTGTGATCACAATTTATTAGGATCAATGTGTATCTATAAATCATAGTGGTGCAGAGGGATCAGAGCGGCCAGTGTAAAGCGCTAATCAGAATTAGCACTCATGAATGTGGTGTCAGTTGTCATTAATTCCTGCAGCCCGTTTTATAATGTCATTTAGATTGAATTATGGCAGACAGACTCTTCCCTGCAGGGGGGCTGAGACTAAAGAGGATACCGGAATACCAATGTCCTGGGCTTTGTTCATTACGTACCAAACGGAAGAAAATGGACTGAAACAAGGAGGGTGTTCCTGAATCCGTCCAATAAGAAACAGTTGTTTACGATTTCCGTTGCGAAACATATTCCTAATGAATATGACCCAGGACATTAGCAGCTGAAGACCTGGTAGTAACCTATTAATTTCACTAATTAGACTACACCTCCCTTCTAGCACTACAGTGAAAAGGTTGTGACCTCTCTATGACTACAACATCAAGGTCGGAGGCCAATTGTACAGGCATATCCCCTGAAGGATCTCACTAACACACTTCCTTCACTTGGGAATGGGACCAGTGCCCTCTTGACTGATAGTGTAGGAGACCACGTGCTGCGGCGCCAAATGTATAAACCAATTACTGTAACAAATGGAAAAGTCCTCGGCTAATAGTGGAAGTAATTTGAAAGCTGAGGAGAGAGAATCCGCCTGGCAACAGAGAGAGAAGGGGAGTCATTAAGTGTTATTAGGCTGATCTGAGCGGAGCTGGGCAGCCCGTCCATCTACACCTTCTGACAGTTTGTGAATGGCTGAGGCCGGCCTGAGTCATTCCCTTTTAAATGGATGGGAAGTGACTGGGTGTGGATGGGAGAATTGAACACCAAGCCAACAGCAGTAGTATGACCTCCAGATGAAGCATGGTTATCCTTGGATTGTCTCTCCTCTAGATGCTATCTCGAGTCCAGCCAAGCTTACTAAGGCTGTGTCTGAAACAGCACCCTATTGCCTATATAGTGCACTTTTGACCAGAGCCTGAGCCTTGGTGGTGTAAAAAGTAGTATACTATATAGCCGGCTGGGCGGCCGGCCCATCCCAGTTCATTTCAACAACGGTGTTAGATGAGCCTACCTTTCCCCCTCGACCATTCATCTCCCCCATGATCAGAGTTCAAACTGGGCCTGTGTGTGGCGGACTGCAGAGTTTGAGTGGACCTTTAAAACTGTGATTACTGAAGGATAAATCACGATACCGGCCCGGGCATTGAAGAGAGAGACGAGGACCGCTAGCTATCCCTCATCCCCAGTCGATGGGTTTGGGCCTGGGCCCGCCGAGCTGCATTTACCTCGCCGTGGCGGAGTGAGAGTAGTATCCCTACGGGCCGTTTCACACACATCTCTGACAGGTTCATTACAGATAATGAACGCTATTGGCCCACACTAGGGAGATTGGGCAGAGAGAAAAGTGTGACGGGTAGGAGACGATCAAGATACTTTAGGAGATATAGAAAAACTGCGATGACAGACTTATAATGTACTCTTTGTTATCGGAAAAGTAAAGTGAGATTTCTGTCTATTTTTACTCCATAAAGTAGTCAGAGTTACTCTGGATGAACATAGCAGGCTACAAGAACAAATACAGCTGTTGAGAGAGAGTGACTCATACTTTGACAGAGGTGATGGAAGGAAGGCGTGAACTTGGGGAAAAACTAAAAGCTCGGCACACTCGGCATCTTTTTACAAAGAGTACTACATTTGAACGTCAATTTAGAAAATAATTGTCTTTTTGTTGTTGTTAAACAGATGGTGACCGGCAGATAGTACCCTCTATCCCTGAAGAGAACATTACGAAACGGACAAAAGTTGAAAACTATTCATGGTTAAAAACAGCCAACCTTTAATTATTCATCTGAATGTTCATAGTACCTAATGTATTATTGACTAGAGAAACGTTTCTGCTGCCAGTAAACCCACTAACCCAGCAGGTGTCAAAACGTCCCAAATCCTTCACACACTCAGCCACACTGCATTAGCAGATTATTTTCTTACAGGGCTTAAAATGGAAATTTGCTGCCAAGATAATCATCAGACAATTAAGACTAGCAAATAATTATTATTAATATCCCACTAAACCAGCGTTGGGACAGAAGCTACTGTAAGTATGTTGAGGGGAAGTGTTAGTTCAGCGCGGGATGTGACATCGTCATCAGCCTACCCTCATCCTCCCGTTGCGGATGGCGGGTCCGTCCTCGGCCAGTCGCAGGACAAACAGGTCCATCTTGTACTCCCTCCCTCCACGGATACTGAAGCCAAACCCCTTCACGCTCTTCTCCAGCTCCACGGTGAAGAAGTCAAAGTCCTGGAGAAGGAGTAGGACACATTCAGACAACAGGCAGTAAGAACCAGGGAGGAGGGGAAGGAGTAGGACACATTCAGACAACAGGCAGTAAGAACCAGGGAGGAGGGGAAGGAGCAGAACACATTCAGACAACAGGCGGTAAGAACCAGGGAGGAGGGGAAGGAACAGGACACATTCAGACAACAGGCAGTAAGAACCAGGGAGGAGGAGAAGGAGCAGGACACATTCAGACAACAGGCAGTAAGAACCAGGGAGGAGGGGAAGGAACAGGACACATTCAGACAACAGGCAGTAAGAACCAGGGAGGAGGGGAAGGAGTATGACACATTCAGACAACGGGCAGTAAGAACCAGGGAGGAGGGGAAGGAACAGGACACATTCAGACAACAGGCAGTAAGAACCAGGGAGGAGGGGAAGGAGGGAGGAGGGGAAGGAGCAGGACACATTCAGACAACAGGCAGTAAGAACCAGGGAGGAGGGGAAGGAGCAGGACACATTCAGACAACAGGCAGTAAGAACCAGGGAGGAGGGGAAGGAGCAGGACACATTCAGACAACGGGCAGTAAGAACCAGGGAGGAGGGGAAGGAGCATGACACATTCAGACAACAGGCAATAAGAACCAGGGAGGAGGGGAAGGAGCAGGACACATTCAGACAACAGGCAGTAAGAACCAGGGAGGAGGGGAAGGAGCAGGACACATTCAGACAACGGGCAGTAAGAACCAGGGAGGAGGGGAAGGAACAGGACACATTCAGACAACAGGCAGTAAGAACCAGGGAGGAGGGGAAGGAACAGGACACATTCAGACAACAGGCAGTAAGAACCAGGGAGGAGGGGAAGGAACAGGACACATTCAGACAACAGGCAGTAAGAACCAGGGAGGAGGGCAAGGAATAGGACATATTCAGACAACATGCAGTAAGAACCAGGGAGGAGGGGAAGGAGCAGGACACATTCAGACAACAGGCAGTAAGAACCAGGGAGGAGGGCAAGGAACAGGACATATTCAGACAACATGCAGTAAGAACCAGGGAGGAGGGGAAGGCCATCAGTCACCATCACAAAAGCTAATGGCCATGTGTATTAATATAGCCTGGTTAAACCATGCTGAATGCTGCGCTCACCATTGTTTAACTTCAGTCTGGTTTAACCAGGCTAGAATTACCACATCTTCCTCGTTACCCTCTCTGTCTGAACTACTGTTTCTTGCGTGTCAATGCCCATGTATTTCAGTTGAATGTATTTATTTTATTCTTATTTAACTAGGCAAGTCAGTTAATAACAAAATCTAATTTACAATGACGGCCTACACCGGCCAAATTTGGACGACGCTGGGCCAATTGTGCACCGCCCTATGGGATTCCCAATCACGGCTGGTTGTGATACAGTCGGGATTCGAAACAGGTTGTCTGTAGTGACGCTTCCAGCACTGAGATGCAGTGTTTTAGACCGCTGCGCCACCTGGGAGACTCATTTTGGACAGCTTTACATGCTTATAATAAAAGCAAAATGTACATTTTCAGACATCACAGGTCAATATTGTATTGATGAGTAAAGTATCTAACCTGGTAGACTTGTGGCATCTGTGGCTGGATCTGTCTGTAGTCGTGGGGCACAGGCATAGGGAAGTGCCTGGGGTCAGTGGACAGCTGTCTGTAGTCCATCAGAGGAGGGTGTCTGTAGTCCAGGGTGGGTGGCTGGCGGTAGTCTGCTACAGGAGGGTGTCTGTAGTCCAACGGGGGCTGTCTGTAGTCTGTGAATGGAGGCTGTCGGATGTCCGGTTTTACATCCTGCCTCGCTTTCACCTCTGACCTGTAACTAACCAACCAATCAAGTTAAAGGAACATTTCCCACTGGGCATAAACTGGTTGAATCAACGTTGTTACAACATCATTTATTGTCAACGTAATCGTAATCAATGTAAACTGCTGTTTTGAGGGTGACATTTCAACCACATAGATGATGGTGTCATCTATTCAACGTAGACATACCTATGTTGAATTTGTACCTTTAAAACAGCGTCAGCTCTTCAAAACAACAGGCTGGGCAGCACCTCCTACTGGAGAATGTATATATCTACAGCTACCCTTTAGTCTCCCACCCAGGGTTTTAACCAAGCCCCACCCTGCTTAGATATGATATTTATCACGGACTATTACCATGATGCTATCTTGAGAATGATTGTTTTGAGATCTCACTTAAAAACTAAATAGATTTGCTGTTGCTATCAAAGTCATTGATAGGAAGGTTTCACAGAGAAAATGACATGTGACCATACTTTATCACTCATGTAACGTCAATGAGACTATTTCGGCCTATATAGCATTTGCAAAGTCATCGACAGCCATTGTTTCAATTCAACCCAGAATTCATCTATAAATAGACAATACAATAGGGTTTCAGGGTTTCAGGGCCCAGGGTTTCAAGCACTGGTTGATTTTAAATGGAGTGATATTTAGTGATATTGAATTGTGTTTACTTGTCAACACAACCAAATATCAACGTCTGAAGGAGATTTTTTTTGTGTGTGTTTTTTGTGTGGAATTTTACCCCTTTTTCTCCCCAATTTCGTGGTATCCAATTTATCTTATTTTTAGTAGCTACTATCTTGTCTCATCGCTACAACTCCCGTACGGGCTCGGGAGAGACAAAGGTTGAAAGTCATGCGTCCTCCGATACACAACCCAACCAAGCCGCACTGTTCCATATGTGCCACTGACTTAGTCTGGCTTTAATTACAGTTTGTCTACAAATTAATCATTGATATGTTGGATTCATGTCTCCATCTCAACGAAATATGTACATTAACACAACAATCAAAGTTAAAGAATAGGACTAAATCAAATCCAACTTTATTTAAAGTGCATTTAAAGTTTGATTTGAATGAGTCCTATTCTTTAACTTTTATTGTTATGTTGAAAATCAAACACAAAAACAATAAACAATGAATAGCATATTAACTTGCTGACAAGTTTAACCAATGATATGTTGGATTCATGTCTCTAACTCAACCAAAAATATAAGTTAAAGAATGGGATTAAGCCAGTGGCTCAGATGGAACTATGCAATCAGTAGATCTCAATTCAATGTTGATATGTCAACCAAACAATTGAATATAGCCTAAATGAAGGCTATCGTACAAACATGGCCACATTGAGGTTGAGAAACTCTAAAATCCTGCTTATAAAACATGCATGTTCTAGATAGCATGAATAGGTTGTCGCAGGCCTCTTGGAGATCTCTACTATTACTGTAATAATCTGTGCAGCATCTTGAACAGCACCATGTATCTAACATGTCATCTCAACTGCAACCCAGGTCATTTGGTTCTTCTATTAGATGAAACACAGTGATAACACATTCATTGTGTGTTGTATAAACAAACTAAATATCTGGCATTGTGCTCCTATTAGAACTTTACGGTGCTTTTAAATGGTTGAAAGCGCAGTGAGGCATTTCAGTGAAAACTAAACCAAAAATCTGACATTGTTTTTCCATTGGAATTTGGTTGTGCTTTTTCCGATGGTTGAATGCACAGTTGAACTAACTTTTGGATGTCTTTTTGAGTGGGTGAATATATAGTATGTTGTCGTCTCATTGATCAAGTTCTCAACTAAATATTACCTAATTACCAACGTTGAAATGATGTAGTGTGCCCAGTGGGTTATGAATGTAATGGGTAATGGTAATGCTCTCTGAACCAATTTATGTCAAATTCTAAGTTATTTAGAAATACCTTGTTTGTTACAATCAAACTACCTTTGAGACAAGACTCTAGTGGTGGTAAGTGAAATCATTTTTTTGAACCACATGAAAAGACACTCAGTCTTTTACAGAGTTGGCAATAAATAAGAGTACTCAGAGAGTTTGGGAATTCTCCAGAGCAGGAGAGAAAGGACAATGACAGGGTACATTTTGGGCCCCCTGTAAGAGCTTGATGAAATATTCAGCGTAGGTCTATAAAGAAGCTATTTAGGTTAATAATTCAGGAGTCCGTAAGAGTTAAGTGATGTTATGCAACAAACTGGAGACAGGGAGAGAATACCTCGCTCTCACCTGTAATTCCCTTAGGAATAGTGCTTTTACCCCAGAGATTTAAAAAAGAAGATACTACTGTGCTGTATAAGATATCTGGGACTTCCACAGCATTGGGACCAGCAGACAGTACAATACTGAGGAAGCCCTAAAGATTACATGAACCCATACACATACATGATCAACTATCTTAAACAATTTCAATACATAGGAAATGATAGAGCACTCAAATGCTGCATGTCTTAAATCGAATCAAATGTTATTGGTCACACAATAGCAGATGTTATTGTGGGTTTAGCGAAATGCTCGTGTAAATTATGGCCATATCCTGGCCGACCAATATTTAGAACTGGGTTGGGTGCTATGGATTGGCGGGTGTTTTTTTAAGCAGTGTGCGTCTGTGTGTGTGTGTGACCATCCGGTTGTCTTACCTGCTGTCGTGGGTGTAGATCTGGGGTGGGGGGGCTGGGGTCTGTGTGATGGGGCTCTGGTGGGTCAGGGAGCTGGGCTGGGTGATTGCAGGGCTGGGCTGAGTGACTGCAGGGCTGGGCTGGGTGACAGCAGGGCTGGGCTGGCCCACGGTGGGACTGGGCTGGGCCTGAGGACTGTGCTGCTGGGTCACTGCTGGGCTCTGTTTCTGTGAGCTAGGGGCTGACGGGCTCAGCTCTGAAACACAGACAGACAGAAGTGTCAGACACAGTGACAGATAGATACACACCACAGTATAGACTATGCTAAACAGAGCCACATTAACATAATACACGGTGCATCTACTTCAAAGAACTGTCAGTACAATGCTCTAATCTACAGTAGATGCTCGCATTACCAGGAAACACCCATGAAGCATTAGAAGATGGTGACAGAAACAGACTCACTAGACAGTTCTCCCAAACAGACATATCACTCGCTGATCCACACAAATAGTGCCTTAGCCAGAGATCGAACAACCCCCTTTAAAAAATGATTTAAAACGGTCTGTACAGTAAGACAACGTGCTGCATTTAAGATGACAAACAGTTTTAACAACAGTCCCTGAAAGTCCCCCCACATCTACAGTATACAGTTCTCTACTGACCCCTTGGTCCCCCCATTATCTCCAGTCTAGTGACCGTTGTCGCCCGTCTCCCCCCCCCCCCCCCCCGTCCCCCGTCTCACTCACCTTCCTGTGGTATGATCCGGAGGGTGACGCTGAGGCCGGCGTCCTTGATGAGCTTAACGATGTCGGCGTGGGGCATGTTGATGATGGACTGGCTGTTCACCGCCAGGATGCGGTCACCCACCTTCAGTTTGCCACAGCGGTCCGCCGGGCTGCCGTCGATGATACGCCCAATCTTATGGGGCACGCCTGGGATGGGAGGAGAGGCGGAGGACAATACACACAGAGTGAGAGACATACAGATATAGTTAGTTGAGGATGGGTCTGAGTTCAGGCTAATCTTACTGGTTGGATGCTTTCTTTCCATCTCTCCCTCTCTTCTTTCTATCTATGTTGCTCGCTCTTTTCACATTTCTCCCGCCCCCTCTCAGCTTATGTAAGACAGCTGGCTGTATGCACGGCGAGTGTGGGCAGGGCACTAAAAGGCGCCGCGGCGTACTGGAGCCTAGCTACCTCAGATCTGAGGGATTGATACAGTCAGGAAACCATTTGGAATTGAGACGGGTTAGATGGTTAGAGGAGGAGTACATGGTTCAAAAATAGAGGTGTTACATTTTTTATATAGTTGTGACCTCTTCGCAGACCTCTTCCTCTCAGAAATGTTTGTCAAAATGGATTTGGTTTTTTTTAACGACCGTATCTGCTGGACTAAAATGCATTAAAACTCAAGAGCATAATAATATTCAAAGCCTTCCCTTTTAAGGTGAAATTGCCATAAGGCAGTACATTTGTAATGTAAACAACCCATGGACAAACAATGACTCACTCACTCACTCACTCACTCACTCACTCACTCACTCACTCACTCACTCACTCACTCACTCACTCACACAGAGCAGCACTCACTGATGGCGGCGGCGGTCTCGGGCCGGTTGAGCGAGCTGATGATGACGAATCCAAACCCTTCACTCTCCTTGCGGTGGATAATGACATCACTCGGTGGCTGCTGCACGCTGGAGGTCGGCTCTCCATCTGTGGTGCTACCTGTACCCATGGCGTCAGTGGGTGGGGCTGCGTTGTTGCCAGGATACGTGACGTTGGTGAAGTCGCTGCGTGGGGAGCTGTGCTGGGTGGACACAGAGCCGGGGCTGCGGCCGTTCTCTGGACACGGCTCTCCTGTGTTGGGGGGTAACAGAGAGCTGAGTTAACCTGCTCTGCTCTCCACCCCACCACACTGCAGCCCAGCAAAGCAGCACAGCACTCATCAATGGACAAAGACAGGCCCTGTCTGGACTGGCTATCAGATCAGAGAAAGGTCATGGTTTCTCTCACACCTCATCAGCTGTATTGCAGCATCCAAAGATCTTTTTAATCCAAAAGAAAACCTCCATTGAAGATATCTGTAGATACAATCGCTAAGAACTAAGACTCCCTCAAAACCAAGATGTCATGTTAGAACTCATTACATCTCCTTCAATGATCAAGGTTGAACTGAAGACAGTGAGACCTCTGGGAGAGACAAGAGTCTTGACACCTCCAAAAGTGTTACTTTGAATCAAACGTTCGAGGGATGAAAGGCAAGACCACGGACGACACGGATGAGACAGACAGCCTTTCATGGCTGGAGACGGAATGAGAAGAGGGAGACAGAGGAGGGGAGACGGGATCTCACCAGGGTGGCTGTGCTCTCCTCCCCAGGCACCAAAGGCAGCTGACGGAGCGTAAGCTGACATAAGGGAATGGGGAGATCTGAGGGGGGAAGGTGTGTGTAGAGGGCTGCTACACTCATCACACAGCAGGCTCTTGCAGCTCTACAATTCAAGGTACAATACAACAGCCGGACTCCACATAAGGCCAGAGAAAGGAAGACTATCAGGCCTTCTTGGAGTAGGATGAATTTGACCCTAGAGGATGATCTAAGGTCAGAGTTCCGTTTTCCTCCCTAATGATTAGGAGTTTTCAGTAAACTGATCCTAGATCTGTCCCCTCCCATATTCTCACCTGGGCCCTGTAGCCTCCTCCTGATGGTGAGGTTGACCTGTCCATTGCGGGCGGCGCCGTGCATCAGGTCGATGACGTAGCGGTGGGGCTTCCCCGCCACCGGGATCCCGTCCACGAAGATGAGCTCATCGCCTGGCCGCAGGCGCCCATCTCTGTCCGCAGGGCTCTTCTCTATGATGGCCCCAATCAGGATCTGTTTATGGGAACCAGACCAATCAGAACGCATGGAGAGCTAGGGGTAGGGGTTAAAAAGTCGGTTGACCGATCAGAGGGCTGGATTCAGAAAAGGACTACATTGAAGCAATATGTAGCCATGGTCAAGTGGACAAGAAACATGCAGGGAGTAACTGTATGTGAAATGACATGTATAAGTGGTTGTTAAGTCAGTGGTGCTTATGAATAGATACGTGGCTCCATGTTTGCGCTGAGTGTTACTCTACAGACAATTAACCAGTAACCATCCACAGCAGCATCACCAGTCTCTCAGTCAGTCAGTTCAGGGTTAGATATGCATGTAGTGGGTTAGATAGGAGAAATGACAGGGTTCCACGCCCATCTCATACGAGCCTTCTCACGGGTGTCCGGACTCACAGGCTGACCCGCCTCGTCTCCCCCAAGGATGCGGAAGCCGAAGCCGGACTTCTGCCTCCTCAGGTGGACCTCCACCTCCTGGTACTCTGCCCCTGGGGTCAAGGAACAGACAACACCTGTGACACGTGTTGACCTTGGAGTGCCCTCAGTCTAATGTCTAATTTATGTGGAGCCAGAGGATTGTTGATCACATATTGTGGAAGTTAACACATGAAATTAAAGGCACTGTTATTTCTGTGTTTTATATAATATTGTACAACACCTGATGGAACTAACACTGTTAAAGTGTGATTTAAAATAAAATCAGTGTTATTTCCTGGTAGTTGCTTGTTGAAAAGAATCGACACAGGACCCTAATCAGCAGGTTTGCATGGGCGGGAGTTTCGGCTTTCCATGGTGGCATCAATGTGGTATATTGGTTAATAGACCAATAACAAAGAGAGTTCCAAACTTCTCTGCCAATAACAGCAAGTTATCAGTTTCCCCTCCACACTCAAACCAGACAGTTCTTGCTTAAGTCTTGCTTGAGATTGTTTTTTGGGCTAAAAAGCCAATTTTGCCAATTTTAATGGAATTCTATTACAGCAAGGCACTTATTTGTTACCCAGAAATGATTTGATATTGATATAAAACGGCTGTATTGGGCCTTTAATGCATTGCAAATTAAATTAAAGGTTTCATTAAAAAATACATTAAAAAAAGACAATTTAGAATAATCCCTATTCCTCCCTGTGGACAGTCTTCTTCAGGGCCAACGTACATACCTGAGTGGTCCACAGAGAAGATGGTCCGTGGCAGGCCTGGCTCTGTGTGGGGGGGGGGGGGGGATTGAGGGAGCACCCATAAACAATAATACAACACACACACTGTCTTACAACTGTCTCACTCAGAGCAGACTACTAAAAAGACTGAGACTAGAGCAAGACAGAAAATGACTTGCCTCAGCACATTGTCTGCACAGAGTTCCTACATCATCCATTACACTGTGGAAAAGAAGTGCTTAGGGCTTGTAATACAGCTATCTTTTTATTTACAGTATGTGTTACGGAAGCAGAAACTAATCTGCAATCAGGCCTTTACTGGAAAGCAGAATGACCTGTGGCATAGTGATATTCATTACCCTGAAAACCCTTTCCTATGAAATGAAGTAGAGCGGGTCAAAGGGACTGTGATGAGAAATGGGCTCTATTTACAGCAGGTTTAATCACGGAGACCAGTGTCCGCTAGGATACCAGAGGAATTAATTGAGGAAACAAAGATGGCGGATGACACATAAGGAGACTGACTGACAAGTCTTACCACGGAACCCATATACAGTGTTTTAAGTTTATATTAAATAAGATTGCTGGAAAAAATACTCATAAATGTTGGCAGAAGATAAGGACAGAATGGCCTTGCTGGCCAGAGGATGATTTTGGTATATTCCAGACTGTGTTACAGTTTACATAAAGTACACAATTCATAAATCTCCATCCAACTCCAGCTCTCTCACATGCAATGGGGTCTCTTGGTTCCCTACTAGAATAAAGGCATCTAATTACAGATGTAGGATCTTAATTTGATCACTCCTTTGTTGCTGATCATTTTCCTACACAGCAGGAAATATAAACTTGTAGTGTATTCAAGCTTAAAAAGGCTTCTAAAGTTTGTAAAATATATTGTTTTATCAACCCCTACATTATTTTCCATGAATTATAACCTATTTCCTGTTGCTGCATGATTATCTTCCAGCTGTAGAAAACCTTATCAACATTCAGTGGAAGCTACACTGACTTGTCTATGGTTGTGGGGTATGGGTGCATTTTCTTCTCTAACAGCCTGCATTGGTCTCCCGGCTATATTGAGAACAGTCCTAGTTAGATAAGGTTACTGAAAAATACCAATGTTCATGACCTAGAACTCCCACACCACTGAGGGAAACAAGTAAAGTGTTCCTAAAAGTTGCCTTGTGCCTCAACCCTGTTAACCTGACTGACCAACAGTCTGCAAGTGTAGCCTAGCAGCGAACAGCACTTTGGGGGCTTGTTACACGAAGGGAACCAACACTAAACTGAACACGGAACTAAAGGAGAGAAAGAAACAGAGAGAGAGAAGAGAGCAGAGAGAGAGAGGGAGAGAGAAAGAGAGAGAAATGCAGATAGAGAGAGGGAGAGGAAAGCTACAGAAAAAGAGAGAGAGAGAGGGAGAGAGAAAGAGACCGAGAGAGAGAGAGAGAGAGGGAGAGAGAAATGCAGATAGAGAGAGGGAGAGGAAAGCTACAGAAAAAGAGAGAGAGAGAGAGGGAGAGAGAAAGAGACCAAGAGAGAGAGAGAGAGGGAGAGAGAAAGAGACAGAGAGTGAAAGAGAGAGAGAGATAAATGCACATAGAGAGAGGGAGAGGAAAGCTACAGAAAAAGAGAGAGAGAGAAATGAAAGCTACAGAGAAAGAGAGAGAGAGAGAGAGAGAAAGGAAAGCTACAAAGAAAGAGAGAGAGAGTGAGAGAGAGGTCTATCGAGCTCAGCTAACCTGATATAACGAGCACACGAGGGGACAGCTTTATTACAGGCCATACTGTTTCCAACTGTCTTCATCTCCCCCATAGAAACAACAGTGACAGCACCGTCAACAACAATGGAAGGGATCTGTTGCAGCTCTGTAGAAGCCTGGGTCTGTACTTTGTCAATGGTAGATTACGGGAGGACTCTTTGGGGAGATTCACCTACTGCTCACCTCTTGGCCACAGTACAGCAGACTATATGATCACAGACATTGACCCTTTCTCTCTCAGCTCTGTCACCTCTGTCTGATCACAGCCAAATTATGTTGTTCCTCAAAAGAACAGACATGGAAACAACCACACATTCACAGCCCAGTAAGCTGTACAACATCAGAAACTCATACAGATGGGCCCAAAACAGCACAGAAGAATACCAGAAACCAACCTGTAACCAAAATATCCAAACACTCTTAACTTTCTGGATACCACATTCACTCACAATAAAGAAGGCATCAATCTAGCAGTAAAAAACATAAACTATATATTCAGGCAAACGGCAAAAGAAGCACAATTGAAATGGATTAAAAACAAAACAAAAAATACCACAGATGACAACTGGTTTGATGCAGATTGTAAAATGTTAAGGAAAAAACTTAGAACACTCTCCAACCTAAGGCACAGAGACCCAAATAATGGTGAATTATGCCTTCATTACTTTGATGCATTAAAACTCTATAAACGTACACTCAGAACCAAAAAAGCACAGTACAACAGCAAGCAGCTGACACTAATTGAGGAGTCCATAAACACACACAACTTCTGGCAAAATTGGAGAAAAAAAAGAAAAAAAAAAATCTAAACAAGAGGAATTAGCAATACAAAATGGTGACATATGGAAAACCCATTTTAAAACATTCTACAACACCGTTCAAATTGACACAAAAGCAGAACAACGCCAAATTCATGAGAAGTTGAATGGATTAGAAAAAGCTATAAAGGACAATCAAAATCCATTGGACTCCCCAATTACTGACCAGGAGCTCTATAAGAAACTGCAGGCCTTCAAATTTAAAAAAGCATGCAGACCTGATGGCATCCTAAACGAGATGATCAAACTCACTAGTGCAAAATTTCAATTGGCTTTATTAAAACTGTTTAATTTGATCCTGAGTGTAGGTTATTTCCCTGACATCTGGAATCAAGGACTCATAACCCCAATCTTTAAAAATTGAGAAAAATTTGACCCTAACAATTACAGAGGCATTTGTGTGAACAGTAACCTGTAGTATTATAAATGTAAGTTCTAAACTTCCTAAAGCACAATGTCTTGAGTAAAAGCCAAATTGGATTTATACCAAAACATCGCACAACTGATCATATTTACACCCTACACACCCTGATAGATAAACATGTCCACCAAAATAATACCAAAATATACGCTTGCTTTATCGACTTCCAAAAAGCAATTGATTCTATTTGGCATACAGGACTGTTCTACAAAGTTATTGAAAGTTGTGTAGGGGGAAAAACATATGACATAATTACATCAATGTATACTGGCAATACGCGCAGCATTAAAATTGACAAGAAAATAACAGAATTCTTTAACCAGGGGCGGGGCCTTCGTCAGGGTTGTATTTACATCAATGAATTGGCCACTATTCTAGAAAAATCATCAGCCCCTGGTGTTAGTCTCCACAATTCAGAGGTTAAATGCCTACTCTTCGCTGATGACCTATGCCTGCTGTCACCCACAGCACATACCATACAGCAGAGCCTGGACCTGCTAGAGCAGTACTTCCAGACCTGAGCCCTGGCAGTAAACCCCAAAAATACTAAAATAGTGATTTTCCAGAGAAGATCCAGATCTCAGGGAATTAGACCAAAGTTCTTAATTGGTACAATATATATAGAGTACTGCACACACTACAATTACTTAGGTTTGAAAATAAGCTCAACTGGACACCTTAACGAGGCAGTGAATGAGCTGAGAGAGAAAGCACGCAGGGCATTCTACACCATTAAAAAGCTAATTCAAATTGAAATAACTATTAAAATTTAGCTAAAACAAATGTAATGTGTCATTGAACCAATTGCACTTTATGGCAGCGAGGTGTGGGGTCCACTTGCAAAACAAGATTTCATCAAATGGGACAAACACCCCATTGAAACCCTGCATGCAGAGTTCTGTAAGATTCTCCTACATGTCCAGAGGAAAACTACAAACAATGCATGCAGGGCAGAATTAGGCCAATATCCACTAATAATAAAAACTCAAAAAAGAACAATTCAGTTTTGGAAACATCTAAAATACAGTGAACCCCTCTCATATCACTACCAAGCCCTGCAATGCCAAGAGCTGAGCAAAGAAAAGAGTCCCCTCATCCAGCTGGTCCTGGGGCTGAGTTCACAAACCTGTTCTACTAACACACTGAAGCCTCAGGACCAGAACATCCAATCAATCAGGATAAACCAAATTACAACACAGTCAAAACAAAACTATATTGCTTATTGGGAAACACAAGCACAAACACAAAGCAAAATGCAGTGCTATCTGGCCCTAAATCGACAGTACACTGTGGCTAAATATTTTACCATGGTTACTGATCAAAACCTTAGAAAAACCTTGACAAAGTACAGGCCCAGTGAGCACAGCCTTGCCATTGAGAAGGGTAGACACAGGAAAACCTGGCTCCCTGTAGAGGAAAGGCTGTGCAACCACTGCACAACAGCAGAACCTGAGACGGAGCTGCATTTCCTGACAAAATGTCCAAAATATAAAACAATTAGAGTATCATTTGCCCAAATTTGAAACCCTTATTCAACCTCTCTGATGAAAGTAGGCTACCCGTCCTGTTGGGGGAGGACGCAGAGAGCTGTGGGTTGGCAGTGCACTACATTGCTGCCTGCCATAAGTTGAGGGACAGTGTCTGACAAACCAATCAATCTGCACATGTCCTCTACTGTATGCTTATTGTTATTGTTCAATGTATGGTTATTTTGACCCTTGGTTATTGTCCCGTTGACAATTTTGATTCTCATTTTTATTTTATGTTGTAAATATCCAAAATAAGCTTTGGCAATATTTACATTGTTACGTCATGCCAATAAAGTGAAGCGAATAGAGAGAGAGAGAGAGAGAGAGAGAGGAGAGCTAGAGAGAGAGAGAGAGAGAGAGAGAGAGAGAGAGAGAGAGAGAGAGAGAGAGAGAGGAGAGCTACAGAGAGAGAGAGAGAGAGAGAGAGAGAGAGAGAGAGAGAGAGAGAGGGAGAGCTACACAGAGAGAGAGAGAGAGAGAGAGAGAGAGATGTTGTAAATATCCAAAATAAGCTTTGGCAATATTTACATTGTTACGTCATGCCAATAAAGTGAAGCGAATAGAGAGAGAGAGAGAGAGAGAGAGAGAGAGAGAGAGAGAGAGAAAAGCTACAGAGAAAGATTGACTGAGACACTGAAAGGCTTTGACATGGAGTTCTTCCGACAGCCCTGTCCTCTTTAATAAAGGTTGTGTTGCGTAAGCGCGCACACAGCTCGCCTCTCTCCTCACAGTGTGCATCTACTGTAGCCTACGATTGACTCAGGCCCACAGAGATTCTACCATAGAGAGGAGCAGAGCAATATCATGTCTACCGGCTCAAGCCTCGCATGTCAATCATGAAGCCTCAATGGTACATCAAGCTGCACGGACTTAACAGAAACTAGCACTGTCACTAGCACTGGTCAAAAGGATGAGTTCACTTTATGTTCAGAATCATACAGTAGATATGACTACTGATGTCAAAAACCAATGGTATACTGTTGTACAAATCTTTCTACAGGGCATATCTTGGCAACCCAGTTAAAAGCTTGGTCGTACACTCAATGAACTGAAAGGAAATCCCTATGCTTGTACCTATGACAGGATCTTTAATGGCTAAAATATAATTGTTGGCTCCTAAAGTATACAGCGGTCTAAGAAGACAGGTTATTGGCTGAGATGTTCCTGAACAAAAAAGCTAATTTGACTATACACTCTGGCAGAACATCGACTGGAGGCAGAGATCCGCGAGATATTCAGAGATGCCCCTGACGAAGGAGTCTAGACCAAATACACATGTATCAACATCAAGTCATCTGTCAGCACTAAGATAAAAGTAGAAACTCTTAAACCGCTGTCATACTCATAATATTTACAGAAATACATCTACAGACACAACAACATAATACATCTCATTCTGCAGAACCCAGACAATGTCCCTATAGGAAGAGAACCCAGACAACCCAGACTATGTCCCTATAGGAACAGAACCCAGACAACCCAGACTATGTCCCTATAGGAACAGAACCCAGACAGCCCAGACTATGTCCCTATAGGAACAGAACCCAGACAACCGAGACCATGTCCCTATAGGAACAGAACCCAGACAACCCAGACCATGTCTCTATAGGAACAGAACCCAGACTATGTCCCTATAGGAACAGGACCCAGATAACCCAGACTATGTCCCTATAGGAACAGAACCCAGACAACCCAGACTATGTCCCTATAGGAACAGAACCCAGACAACTCAGACTATGTCCCTATAGGAACAGAACAGGTGGAGCTGAGGCCATTGTTATATTGCACTATGGAGCCCTGACTCTGTTTACAAGGGATACAATGATTCATTCAGGAGATGAGGTGTGTGTGTGTGTATGTGTATGAGTGTGGTTTTGTGCATCTTCATTGGTCCACCTGTTCAGAAGAACATTAACCCCTGGAACCCCAGACAGATATGATGGGGCGGTTGTTGTTGTTGTTGTTGATGCTGTTGTTGTTGTTGTACTAGTGTGTTTCCAGTACTTACGCCTACTATTCTCATAGATAGCCCTGGACTTCTCATAGAGGTCATAGGGGTCGGGCCTGCTCAGATCAAAGCCCTCGGGGAGGGCAGAGTCTGGGACTGATGCCCTGTGGAGGTGGCGGGTCAGGAAGGGGGCGTTGTGGGGGACAACGGGGGCAGACAGACTGGTCTGGGGGCTGCCCTGACCCCCTCCCTGGCCTTGGGCCGCGTCCCACTGCTCCAACACCTGTAAACACATCAGACATCAGGGCATTGGTTCAGTCTCCACCACCCCTACCATGGTTCTCACCCGGTCCTTACGCACTGACATCCCTAAGGGATGCAAGGGGGCGCTGTCCTGGTACTCTAACAACTTCCTCTTAGACGAACCAAATGAGGTGAGAGCAGGTAGCAAAGCTATTCATAGTATACAGGTGGGGACAGAGGCCTTCATGGACGTCATCGACTTCATTGACCTCTGTCATTCACTACAGCAGTCTAATATTAGTGGGAGTAGTAATGCAGCAAAGCAACATGAGCACCAGCCGGCGGCGACTAATTAAAAGCAACAACAAAGATGAAGAGAGGGGAGGTGAAGAAACGTTTTAAAGGAAATAAAAGATGCCAAGGCTTATTAAAGCAGGTCTGGAAAAGCAGTGTGTAAATTATGCAGAGGGAGAGAGAGCACAGGCACACCAGTTCAGGGCTGCTGGGAGGAAGAGGGAGGCAGGCGGAGAGCATATTAAACATGTCAGTGTGCCACTGTCGTCGTCGAAAGATGGCAAATGGCCAAAGTGGGCACACAGAGGGTACTGGCCCAGTGTAGAGTGGCTACGGCCCAAGACATTCTATGATGGAGACTGTAGTTGATGCTAGAGGGGCATGGTGATAGGAGGAGTGCAAACACACAGCATTCACTCCCCTCAGAGAATCTCTTTGATGAACATGTGTGTGTGTGTGTGTGTGTGTGTGTGTGTGTGTGTGTGTGTGTGTGTGTGTGTGTGTGTGTGTGTGTTCTGAAACTATCATGGAATGTAGATGTGGTGGATAATGTGTGGTGTCTCTATTGTGGAAAACACTATTGTGGCGTCTCCAATACAATGCAGAAAAGCCAGCAGTGCTAATGTCAAAACAGGTTTATTTAGACCCAAATACTCTCAGCAGTGTTGAATCCCAAACCACTCAGTGTGCGTCCAGGAGAAAAAGAGAGAAGTGGTAATTTATGCGGGTGTAAAACCAAACAATGCAGCTAAATGGTTAAGTGCATAAAATATGATTTATCTTCCTATTTGAAATAAGCGCCACACTTATTTGAAGTCATACACACTATGACCTATTTTGACAAGCTGAGCTGCTTTCTTGTGTTGTACAAATGTCAGTTGTCTTTAGAAAACAGAGTGGTGTTGATGAGATAGTGAAGATGACACATTGGTATGTTAGGATCACAGTGAGAATGATAGTTGTCTCTAGTACCACCCCATAAAATGACTTGTTTGATATCAGGAGCTGTATAAAAAGATGCTGCCAAGGCATCTAGTTCCATCGAACCAAGGCAAAATCAAAGTGTTCCCACTCTGTGTTGTTCCACCCATCTCGGCACTCTGTGTTGTTCCACCCATCTCGGCTACTGATCTTCAGTCTTTCCTAACTGGCCCTGAGAGGGATAAATAAAGTTGTTTTGAATTGAATCTTTCCCCCTCATTTAGTCACAGGCAGTCAGGCTCTTTAAGACTGTATGAATGTCTGAGTGTCTGGCCGTGTAATGGCAGGGTGACAGTCAGGGGATCTTATTAAGTCTGGACCAGACTATAGCACTATCACTTCCCCTACTTCCTCCTCCTCCTCCGTCTCTCTCTCCCTCCATCTATTACGCTGTATGTACTAAGTGAAGTATGAAGTATGTCAGTCTTTCCTAACTGGCCCTGAGAGGGATAAATAAAGTTGTTTTGAATTGAATCTTTCCCCCTCATTTAGTCACAGGCAGTCAGGCTCTTTAAGACTGTATGACCTGTGTGTGTGGCTAGAGTATGCTGTTTCCTACACACAACACTCTCAGGTCCGGCCATAAATTGATCCACACCAATAGTACTACATACTAGTATATTCTGTATATTCTGTTTTTCACTGTCATGACTATATGAGAATATACTCATATATGAACAGGCTTTGTTCCAAACTGAATTCAGAAGGCAGGGCATCATTAGTATTTGTGCCAACTTTGAGTCACATTTACAGAACTCCCATAGTCTCTGTTTTTAAACTTTGTATCCATGTTGGAATATTTGGGCCGGGCTTATTTGGGCTACGGGAATCGTCCTGAACTAATGATATCCAATTAAACCTGGGCTGAACTCTGAACTCTGTGTTGGCAGCTGCTGGTGCTCTGAAGCCTGTTCTGCATCATAGCTCAATGTGTGGGGAGGAACAAACACA
Source organism: Oncorhynchus clarkii lewisi (assembly GCF_045791955.1). Lineage (NCBI taxonomy): Eukaryota > Metazoa > Chordata > Actinopteri > Salmoniformes > Salmonidae > Oncorhynchus > Oncorhynchus clarkii. Next base: position 20,283,566 of record NC_092179.1, read on the forward strand.
CGCTAGGGAAGAGAGAGAGAGAGAGAGAGAAAGAGCGGCTTCGGCTGGACCGCCCGCCCGACTGACTGACTGACTGACTGACTGACTCCCAGACACTTCTTCTCCGGGAGCTCAGATTCAGAATTACCATCAATCTGTTTGAAACTGAGAGATTCAACAAAGAGGAGAACAGAAATGAGCTACAATGAGGAAAAATCTATGAGAGGGCTTGAGAGTAGAGCTGGACCGATTATGATTTTTCAATGCCGATACCGATACCGATTATTGGATGACTCTATACCATTTGTATTTCATATACCTTTGACTATTGGATGTTCTTATAGGCACTTTAGTATTGCCAGTGTAACAGTATAGCTTCCATCCCTCTCCTCGCTCCTCCCTGGGCTCGAACCAGGAACACAATGACAACAGCCACCCTCGAAGCAGCGTTACCCATGCAGAGCAAGGGGAACAACTACAACAAGTCTCAGAGCGAGTGACGTTTGAAACGCTATTAGCACGCACCCCGCTAACTAGCTAGCCATTTCACATCGGTTACACCAGCCTAATCTCGGGAGTTGATAGGCTTGAAGTCATAAATAGCGCAATGCTTGAAGCACTGTTTGAATGAATGCTTACGATCCTGCTGGTGCCTACCATCGCTCAGTCAGACTGCTCTATCAAATCAGACTTAATTATAACATAATAACACACAGAAATACGAGCCTTTGGTCATTAATATGGTCGAATCCGGAAACTATCATTTCGAAAACAAAACGTTTATTCTTTCAGTGAAATACGGAACCGTTCCGTATTTTATCTAGCAGATGGCATCCCCAAGTCTAAATATTGCTGTTACATTGCACAGCCTTCAATGTTATGTCATAATTACGTACAATTCTGGCAAATTAGTTCGCAATGAGCCAGGCGGCCCAAACTGTTGCATATACCGTGACTCTGCGTGCAATGAACGCAAGAGAAGTGACACAATTTCACCTGGCTAATATTGCCTGCTAACCTTTCATTTAGCTAAATGCAGGTTTAAAAATATATACTTCTGTGTATTGATTTAAAAAAAGGCATTGATGTTTATGGTTAGGTACGCGTTGGAGCAATGACAGTCCTTTTTTTGCGAATGCGCACCGCATCGATTATATGCAACACAGGACACGCTAGATAAACTAGTAATATCATCAACCATGTGTAGTTATAACTAGTGATTATGATTGATTGTTTTTTATAAGATAAGTTTAATGCTAGCTAGCAACATACCTTGGCTTCCTACTGCATTCGCGTAAAAGGCAGGCTTCTCGTGGAGTGCAATGTAATCAGGTGGTTAGAGCGTTGGACTAGTTAACCGTAAGTTTGCAAGATTGAATCCCTGAGCCGACAAGGTCAAAATCTGTCGTTCTGACCCCGAAAAAGGCAATTAACCCACCGTTCCTAGGCCGTCATTGAAAATAAGAATGTGTTCTTAACTGACTTGCCTCGTTAAATAAAGTTGTAAAAAATTAAATAAATGTTTTTAAAAAATGGGCAAAATTGCCGTCTAAAAATACAGATTTCCGATTGTTATGAAAACTTGAAATCGGCCCTAATTAATCGGCCATTTCGATTAATCGGTCGACCTCTACTTGAGAGAGCTGCTGACAAGCAGGGACTGCTTCTTCTGAGTCCATGGATGTGTGGAATGTTATGATCTGTAGCCAAATGAGCTGGGGTTAGTAGCTGGTTAGCTATATCAGAGCCAAACTAGAACATGAAGTAGCATGAAATGGGATGCGCACACACACACCTTGTTTCTTGGCAATACACCATGTCTAACTCGACTCAGAGAGTGCTCTGAGAGACATTGTAGCAGCTCTTCCTTGTCTGGATGACAAGTGTTTATTGAGTGACAGACAGACAGACAGACAGACAGACAGACAGACAGACAGACAGACAGACAGACAGACAGACAGACAGACAGACAGACAGAGGCTAGGTTTGAACAGAGTGCTGTCTAAGAGGTCTCAGACATCTTTAAAGTTTCAGCTTTCAACATGTTAGTACAATCTGTCTCGACAAAAACTAAAAATACAACATTTGTATATTTTGTCTGATATATATGACATCTGAGAAAACATAGTTATGACAAAAGATGATCAGGAAAGATAGCTAAGTTAGTAGCAGATCAATATCAGCCTGGAGATGAAGGAAGAAGGGAAGAATGGATGAGTGATCATTTCTCGGTATGACTGTTAGAAAAGGGTTCTCTCACTCTCTCTATCAGGGATACAGAGGAGCTGAGAGAAGGATGGAATGTTGAGGGGACCATGCCAACCCAGAATCTGGACCATAGATATAGCATTACTAGAAGAGCATCTGGTCTAGCAGTTTGCATAGACGTAGACTGTCATGTGCATAGACATACACCACATCGAATGACCATCAAGATTTATTTAGATCATGGCCCATCTGGTTCACGGTACGACGAGTCTAGTAATTCTATATCTATGAGTGGGCCACTTAACCCTTTCCTCTGCATGTGACGGCAAGAGGAAGGGTCCAACTCAAGGCCAGGATACAGCAGCAGCCGAGACACGACAACAGCACTACAGTTAGTATAAGGGAAGGGAATAGAATAGAGTAGTCATTCTCAGCTAGTTCAGAAGATATAGATTTAAGGTTATGTAGTAAAGTCAATCAGAGCAGCTCCAACATATATGCACAGTGCAGCCATTTTGTTAACTAAATGAGTCAATTAGAATTAATGGGAGAGCTGAGGCTCGGAAGACAATGCATTTTACCTGTTTAGGGGTCTTCCAGGGTGAATAGTGACCTGCAATAGTGAGAAAACAACAATGTTTAGCCTAGAGAGTAGTGGCAGCCATTACATTAGGTCTGAGCTGGTCTGTCTGTGTCTGAGGGCTACTCCACGATCTAAAGAAAGATAACAAAACTTAAACGGAATAAAACATTAAGAAACCAATGGAAAAATGACAGATTACACTAAAAGCAATGAGAGGGCTGTAAAATAATCCCACCCCAAGTGGTGCGATGCAATGTCCTTGAGAAGCAGAGTCTTGAAGCACCAGAAAGACAATGGGTCAGAGAGGATCTTACAGTTGGTCTCCAAGCCAAGGGGATGTTGAAAACTGCCACCACCACAGTGCACAACACATGAAGAACAGCTGCTCTTTCCATGACATAGACTGACCAGGTGAATCCAGGTGAAAGATAGGATCCCTATTTGACGTCACTTGTTAAATCCCCTTCAATCAGTGTAGATGATGGGGAGGAGACTGGTTAAATAAAAACTGAGACATGGATGGTGTATGTGTACCATTCAGAGGGTGAATGGGCAAGATGTAAGTACGTTTGAACAGGATATGGTAGTAGGTACCAGGTGCACTGGTTTGTGTCAAGAACTGCAACACTGCTGAGTTTTTCACGCTCAACAGTTTCTCGTGTGTATCAAGAATGGTCCACCACCTAAAGGACTTCCAGACAACATGACACAACCGTGGGAAGCATTGGAGTCAACGTGGGCCCAGCATCCATGTTGAACGCTTTCCACACCTTGTAGAGTCCATGCCTCGATGAATTGAGTCTATTCTGAGGTCAAAAGGGGGGTGCAACTCAATGTTAGGAAGGTGTTCCTAATGTTTGGTATATATAATGTTTGGTATACTCAGTGTATTACATACATTACCGTATGTGTTGCTAAATTATCCCAAGTAATTGATAGGGGATCATATTGGAGAAGCCTTTGCCAATATTTCGATAAACATCCAGGCTTGATCTTACAACAGCATTCTCTGTCCTTGAATTAGCCTTACAGGGACAACGCTTGGGAAAAACACCAGAGGTGACAGTCTGATAAAGAAAGAAATGGGATTCACACAGAAGGAGAATAGGTCAATACCTTAGAAAACCCTAAACGCTCCCCTGAATCTAAAGTTGGATTGAACTGATGAGAATGATTCGCTAGGTGATGAGGCTTCACCATTCAACACAATTTCCCATGGACAAATACAGTATAACCTACACAGTAAGTTTCCATGTTAGACTGGTAGATTTTATACAATTCAAGATATACACTACAGCCGTGTTATTCAAACTGCTTCAGCGGGATCCCCATGTTTTCAGCCAAAATTCTGGGGACCTCATTTTTTCCGGAAGAATTTCTTGGGACCCTGCCCCACCCCAAGTCTAATGACACAACTTTGAAATCGGTACATTTACATTTTTACATCAACATATAACCTTCAATGCATCACATTTTCTCGCTCTTATCAAAATTAAAAGAAACCAATAAATACATTTTATCAATAAAATTATGTTTCTCAAAAACGTTTGTATATTGTACCATCTGTCCTCAAAATGTTTGGTACCACATATGTTTTTATTTTGCAACCCCTACTGCAGTTCCCCCGACCCCGACCCCGACCCCAAATCTCACTGCACTACAGTGTACAGAGCCGTGTAGGTCCTGTAATTGTGTGGTTTTAGGAAGTCATTGCATGCACTTAATTACATCATTTGCTAGCAGTCGTATGGACCTCTGCCTTGGGTTGAATCATTCAAGGAACTGTAGTCACAACAGTCACAGCATGTGTGTGGGGTGATGACATATCACAACACTACTGTGCTTGGACCACATACTGCCAGGCCAGAGGGCTCCAACTGTTTCTCGGGTAAATATTCATATTCCAGTTAAAGGTGTCTACTTCTAATATATCAACATGGACTGTGACTTTCGTTAATTGATTGAAGGAATACCAGAAGCGCTGTGTGAATGTGCTACGTTTTGGCCGGAGGGTAGTGTGAATGAATTGACTGTATTAGGAGTAGGTCATGTGTTTTCAATGGGAAAACAGAACCCAATTCTCTCCATATAGCCATCCCCTGAGCACTAACATACACATCTGTAAGCTGTAAATAATATGGTGGAAGATACACCACCACGCTTCTATCTGTCCACACCGAAGGGGAAGGGCGAGTCCCTACCACCATCACTGCCATTTAAACAGGCCCAGCCAACATTTACTCAGCAAATGACAACATTCCACATTCTACTTCAGCCTAGAACACATGATCACAACAAACAGAGTGTAACAGAATGCAGGAATTCCAGAGGTACTCACCCCCGCCAGTGTTCACACACAGAGCTATGCAACGCAAGGCAGCAGTCTCACATCAAAAGACCCAGCTTCATAACACATACGGCCCAAACTATTCACTCCACATCGGCCCCCCCGGAGAAACAGGGAGGAACGTAATAAACAACAAACAAACAACAAACAAACAACAGACTGTCTGTCTACTCTATTCAATTTTCAGCCCCTCCAGGAACAGAACGTTGTGGATGCAAATCGTCGAGGATCGAATTAGCGAGCGGCTGCCTGCGTTACATGCCAGGAGGCTTCCCAGCGCTAGTCTCTTTTTAAGGGCGCAATCACACCGTAAACATGCCCTCCATCACCAACGAGTGGCACAGCAGAAATGGAAAGTGATCAACAAAAGAGAGGGGGTGGTAGAGGATGGAGGAAGGGAGAGAGATGAAGCGACAGAGAAGACATATTTGCAAACTATCAGTCTCTCTCAGTGAGTCATCAATCTGACTGGAGCTTGCCTTGCACAGATCCACGGCTAGAATATAGATTTTTATAGATGGGGAGAAATTACAGCAGCTTATCAGGAACGACTTTAACAATTCTCAAATCCAATTATTTTTTTGGACAGCTCTATCAGCACAGGCACAACATATATACAGATGAGAAAGAAGCCACATTACTGGGTGACACATGAGAGAGCGTTCAGACGGCAGACCTGTTCTTTAATGAAAACTGACTCTCTTCACTTTCTCAAAACAAGGTCAATCAAAACGAGTGCTCTTAGGATGACCTGCTTTCAACCGGCATTACTTCAAGACAGAACAACCTGGGAAAGGCAGAGCAACAACCATCATGGAGGGTACTCCACAGGGTAAATCCATTCATTGTTAACTCAGGCATAGGAGGTGTTTGGTTAGACAGAGATGTCAGTGGTGCCCTTTCCTATGGTAGATCAGTACTGAGATGTATTGAGTGACAAACTCTTGCCTCTGTTCCTGTGAGACCCCATAGCAGAGAACATTACCGAGTCAAATATGTTCTAATACCTGAGCTGCATTTCATTTAGTTTGCCTGGTACAGTAGAACCAATTTTATAGTTCAGATAGTGCAGGGATCTGAGCTAGCGCCACATCTGCAAGTTAACCATGACAGGTCACGTTATCATTAGCCTACAGTACTCGTAGTACAGTAAGCCACCTACAGTGCATAATACTTGCAATGATGACATTCCGCCTGGAGATCTGATAGAGTAGAGATGTCTGAAGTGAGTAATTTGTCACTGAGCAATGGGACAGGACCATGTAAGAGCATTGGGACAGGACCATGTTAGAGCAGCGGGACAGGACCATGTAAGAGCAGCGGGACAGGACCATGTAAGAGCAGCGGGACAGGACCATGTAAGAGCAGTGGGACAGAGGACCATGTAAGAGCAGCGGGACAAGGCCATGTAAGAGCAGCGGGACAGGGCCATGTAAGAGCAGTGGGACAGGACCATGTAAGAGCAGTGGGACAGGACCATGTTAGAGCAGCGGGACAGGACCATGTAAGAGCAGCGGGACAGGGCCATGTTAGAGCAGCGGGACAGGACCATGTAAGAGCAGCGGGACAGGGCCATGTAAGAGCAGCGGGACAGGACCATGTAAGAGCAGTGGGACAGGACCATGTAAGAGCAGTGGGACAGAGGACCATGTCAGAGCAGTGGGACAGGACCATGTAAGAGCAGTGGGACAGGACCATGTTAGAGCAGCGGGACAGGACCATGTTAGAGCAGCGGGACAGGACCATGTAAGAGCAGCGGGACAGGACCATGTAAGAGCAGCGGGACAGGACCATGTTAGAGCAGCGGGACAGGACCATGTTAGAGCAGCGGGACAGGACCATGTTAGAGCAGCGGGACAGGACCATGTTAGAGCAGCGGGACAGGACCATGTAAGAGCAGCGGGACAGGACCATGTTAGAGCAGCGAGACAGGAGAATGTAATGACCAGAGAGATTAGGACCGTGCTGCCCGCCAGTTTTACTGTGACTCTTCTGCTCCAATGAGACCATGCTGACCCACTGCAGTTTCCTGTGGCACCTAATCGATAACCTAGGTGGAGCACTGAACAACTGGGCCTACCCATGGTCCTAATGCCCCTCCGGATATCAGGTAGTGTATATTGTATTAAGGAAGGGATACTGAATTTGGGGGCTTGAGGGCTGAAGTACTGCTGACTTTCTTTTCTACCTTGATTAATTGATTGGCTGGCTGAGGTTTGAATCACTTCCTGATTAGAATAAAAATGATAAATGTCTGATGTAAAGTGTGACTGTCAGTGAGAGGGCTGGCATATTTTCTGTCTACGGCGAGAGAGCTCTATGCTAAATGAATCAGTAACATATAATGGGACTTAGTGCTGTCCCCGTACAGTTAATGAGTTGATTGAATCAGAGCCATACGAGGCCCTGTGTAGATGTAGGTACTTCCAACATGACACGACACACCTGCACACGCGTACACACACACGTGCACATACACACAGATACACTGCACGCACACACACACACTCACAACAGTGAAGAGCACTATAATATCACACCGCCAGGCTAACAGCAGGCCATGTCATTATTTAAATGAGATTTGGATAACACTACGATTTGATGGAATCTTGTATAGCTTATGAATATACATAAAGCCCGCAGGGACGGTTAGCTACTTTAAATAATATCTGCCGCGTGAAAATTGATTTTGATTTTGTTGCATGCTGGTTTCATGTTCCCTCACGTGTTCAATACAGTACCAACACACATCCAGCTGAGGAACAGTAGAAACGACGTGCAGAGAGAAAACGCCATGCTTCAATCCACATTACAGCTCACAACCCAATCATTGTCCCTACTACTCGTATAATAGAATCACACTTTAATCGCACGCTTTAAACACACTCCAAATAAAAGGGCCTAGTTTTGTCAATGGAGCCGTTGAGCCGATCCAGGTTAAGCACCCTACTTAGACTCGCTACACACTTTTGTGAAGCCTTAACCCCTGACTCAACGAAAGTGATCTTAGCACCACTCAACCCTAGATCCCCGCTGGGATCTGACCTGGCTGCTCACCCATAAGCCATTTGGATGTCTCTCCCACCTCCCTCTCTCTTCCTGTTCCTCTCTCCTAGGGCCATTCTGTTTGGCCAAGGATTCCTGCAGTGGCACAAGGCAGTTCTGGATTGGCTCAGCTTTGCATGGTGCATGTTGGTGGAGACAGAGCTGTGAACATGGCTGTTGCTGTTCAGCACTGTGCTGGTCTGGCAGGCAGCCTGCTCTAGCGCCTCTTGCTGTTAGCCAATGAATCACTGTCTGGCTGTGTGCTGAATAATCCCTGTGTTGCTGGGCGGCGCTCATTGATTCAAAGACTCTCCATCCCTCCCTTCTCTCTCTCTTCGTTGTGATAGTCATCTCTGGTCCAGCCTGGAGGAAGATATAGCCATCTTAAAGAGCATTAGGAGGGAACAGGAGGGAACAGGACAGGCCAATTGAGCAAGAAAGACTAGAATGACTCACACACTGGCAGCAACCGTCAAGAGAAAACCTCAGTGAGAGAGTGTACTCGACCAGTAAACAGCTATTCACCATGTATGGGTGTATGAGTATGTGTGTACTGTGTATGGGTTTCTGCTGATGGGTAAGCATGGGTGGGCGAACGTATGTGAACTTCACAATCCTGCCACGTCGAGGCACACTAAACGGACATGTCTGAAATCCTCCAATTAGTGTTGAAGGCAGCTTGGGTAATGGTGTAGATAGGCCTTAATGAGGGTGTCTGCAGCACACTCGCTAATTAGTGGCACTGGTGAGAGGCACGGAGGCTATTTGTATTGGCAGAAACAGGCCAGGAGTCAGCAGGGAGTTGAAGGGATGGCTGAATATCTTAACTTTATTAGGAGAACAGGACCGTTTAAAGGTGATCACGCGTAATTCACTGGATGTTAGGGATGGTAAGTGAGTCCGTTTCTGATCCATGGAGGAGAGAGTAAACGGTGTGGACCTCCTCCATTCCTGACGATGAGCGTTATGGGAATTGATACCAATACAAGTGAAGACTTCAACATAGATGCGCACGCACACACACACACACACACACACACACACACACACACACACACACACACACACACACACACACACACACACACACACACACACACACGCTCACATTGCAAGCTCAAGTGACTGCACTGATAACATACAATTCGCTGTCATAAGGTAGTTATGAAGTAGCAAACCATGAAGCAATAATGAACAGCTATATGACATGAACAGCAGAAAGCTATGGGCTAGAGGCACGATGTAAACACAGACATTACACCCACAGTGCATGTACAGCTAATATATGTCACTTACTAACGTCACTTAGTAAGTGACGTTACTAACGTCACTTCAAATACTATAATATTTGTGGAGACATGGTGTAAAAAAAAAGACACATTCAATGAAGCCTTCACACAGTGACAGTGGTTGCAACTTTCACAGCAACGCTCATTCGTTGAGTACTGGTGACCATGACAACGTGCAACCAGGCTACATCATACACAAACAAGAGCACACACACACGCAATCGCACACAAGTAAGCAGGCACACGCACAGAGTGCTGGGCCCTCTCTAAAATCATACATCTCAATAGTCAATAGCTCCCAGAGATAAGAGCTCTCCCTCTTCCTAGTTAGTGAGGCCTGTGGCCATCCTCTGACAGACAGAGCTGCTGTGGCGTAACTCAGCCCCCACTGATCATTTAGGATCTCACTAACGCTGTCTCTGCCTTTAATGGAGGGGTTGGCACGGCAACCCGCCATAAAAGAGCCACAACAGCGCCGCGAGGCTCTACACGGACAAGAAATCATGAGTGTGTGTGTGTGTGAAAGAGATGAGCGTTTAATAATAAGGTTGTCACAGCTTCCATCTCTGGTGACAGAGTGTGTCAGTACTAAACACATCCACCAGATGGTGCTGTCTCAGTGTGTTGTGAGGCTGGGAGGTGGTAGACTGTAGACACGTCTGGAGCCGTCTGACTGTTATTAGATGATGCCAGTGCTAGCCACACAACCATCTGGCCACCACCACACACACACACGCACACGCACGCTCATACACACACTGCTGCACAATGGACAGAGCCAATGCATAATCAACAAGTTAGCTAGTCCTCCCTCTGCTCTCTCTCGCAGTTTGAGAGTGTTCACCAAATAGATGAGCTGTGTGTATGTGTGTGTGTCTGTGTGTATGTGCCATGACACAAACAAGCCATTTGAGAGTCAATGAGAAGAGAGGACGTGTTTGCTAGTTATGTGTAATGTGGTGAGACAGACAGACATTGGCGATCACCTCTATACTCTCTCTCTGGGCAGTGAGTCGAGTGGAGGCACAGGTCCTCAGGGACCGAGACAGGGGCCATTTTAATTAGAATGTATGGCCTGGGTCCAGTTCCCTGACAGCCCAGCCAAATCGCTGGGCATTAAGAGCTGTAACATCATTTCAATGGAATGGTGACAGTTTTATTAGGGCCGTAATGGCCTGGCTAAACGCTGGAAGCTCTCATCCCTGATTGGTTTGAAGGGATGGAAAGATATTTTTTCTGTTTTCAACCGAAGGAACAGAAGTTAAGATCTGGGAGCCGGGAGGGAGTGTGAGCTATTGGCTGCAGGGGTTGAGGTCATTTCCATTCCAATTCAGTTCAAGTTAGGACATGAGGTGAATTGAAATTCCAATTCAATCACTGAAAAAATCCTAATGGAAGAAAAATTAGTTTATGACTGCATCCCCAGTCAATGTGGTATGGGGGGGGGTGACGGCCATGTTTGAAACAGACTGAATCGTGTCAAGTGACTACTATGACCTTTCAACTTCCCCACCTGTCTGTCACAAGATGTCCGACAAACAAACGTTCCACTGTGGCGTTCTGCCTCAGGGTGGTGGCGTGGAGGAGCTAAATGGTGCTAAGTGGGTTTGATGTAATGTGACTAAATCTACATCAGTTAGCTAGCTGCTTCATGGGCCAGCAGGCAGCACTTCTAGGAGAGCGCACTCCTTTTGACCTCCAGCTCTGCTCGACCGCCAGGGTCCGACTACCACACAGATGGGAGGCTCTCTGTGTGTGTGTGTGTATGTGTATTGGGCATCCCTCATGAGACAAAAGTGACTTAACCCTCTCAGCACCCAATCCCTTTCTCCACTTCCTGGTCTCACATCTTCTGCTTTCTTCTCTCCTCCATTCCCCTGCTTCCTCCTTCCCTCTGTTTTTCATTCTGTTCACATGCACTCTGTGGGGCCCTGGATTACATGCCAGCCTAATAAAGAAAGAAATGTGCAACTGACAGGAAATCAATTCCTAAAATTACATTGACCTTTCTCTGTAAGTTAGTCACAATGGAGCTATCTGCCTGGCTCTGTGACTATTAGTCTTCTACCAGTTGATCAACAATTATTGATGGGGTGTGTGTGTGTGTGTGTGTGTGTGTGGGGGGGGGGTCATTGTGGGGCATTATTGTAATCACTGACTCCACACTTCAATAGGGCAGGAGGATTAATGGGAGCTTCCTGATCACGGTAGGCTTAACTACAACTCATGTCCTGCTATTAACCTCTACGGTGGATGGGATCACTCCCTCTCTCTCTCTCTCCCCTGAATGATACAAAACCATACTGACGTCACATTAAACAAGGTCCATCAAGTAGAGGGTTTCTACCTTATATTAGAAAGGGACAATTTTCTGACTTTGACCAGTGACATTGAGTTCCATATACAATTGTATCAGATTTCCTACCCCAATTCTAGCCCAGGTAATGTACCTGTATAAGCACAGCATTCATATAACTGATCTATCTGATGTGATCCTCTATACAATACAACACTCAAATCATCATTGAGGAAACAAGAGGAGAATCATAGTATGACTCAGATAAAGATGGCTAGCCTGTTAGCAGCCCGTTACATGTTGCCTGTTAGCAGCCCGTTACATGTTGCCTGTTAGCAGCCTGTTAGCAGCCTGATACATGTTGCCTGTTAGCAGCCTGTTACATGTTGCCTGTTAGCAGCCTGTTACATGTTGTCTGTTAGCAGCTTGTTACATGTTGCCTGTTAGCAGCTTGTTACATGTTGCCTGTTAGCAGCTTGTTACATGTTGACTGTTAGCAGCTTGTTACATGTTGCCTGTTAGCAGCTTGTTACATGTTGCCTGTTAGCAGCCTGTTACATGTCGTCTGTTAGCAGCTTGTTACATGTTGCCTGTTAGCAGCTTGTTACATGTTGCCTGTTAGCAGCCTGTTACATGTTGTCTGTTAGCAGCCTGTTACATGTTGTCTGTTAGCAGCCTGTTACATGTTGTCTGTTAGCAGCCTGTTACATGTTGTCTGTTAGCAGCCTGTTACATGTTGTCTGTTAGCAGCCTGTTACATGTTGCCTGTTAGCAGCCTGTTACATGTCGTCTGTTAGCAGCTTGTTACATGTTGCCTGTTAGCAGCTTGTTACATGTTGCCTGTTAGCAGCCTGTTACATGTTGTCTGTTAGCAGCCTGTTACATGTTGTCTGTTAGCAGCCTGTTAAATGTTGTCTGTTAGCAGCCTGTTACATGTTGTCTGTTAGCAGCCTGTTAAATGTTGTCTGTTAGCAGCCTGTTACATGTTGTCTGTTAGCAGGCCTTTCTCTCAGACAAACAAGACGGAAATAAAAGCACTATAGTGCGAATTAGCAACTAGCGGTGGCTTGTTAACATTCTATATCCTGATCAGGTCATCGTCTATTTATTTCACGCTGTAATTCTCTGCACACAAAAGTCTTACATACTTTTTCTAAAAGAAAGGTTGCAGAGCAAATAGAAAACAGACACCTTGAAAATGAGTCAGTGTTTTTATCAAGCAGGAAATTGAATCGGTGACCACAGTGCTATTGGGTTCCAAATAAAATCTTAAAAGGTGCAATATGCAGTAATCGCTCCAACATTTCCTGGTTGCAAAAATTATAGTAATTCACCTTATTTCAGTTTAGGTGACAAAACAAGCAGTCATTGTGTAGTGAATCATTGTACCATCTAAACCGCTATGAAATATATTTTCCATAACCATAACTATAGTTTTTTCAGCTGTTTGAAGCTGGTGTACAAAACCGAAAGTAAAAGAGGCTAAAACTAAACTTAAGAACGGGAAGCATAGAAATAGCGCACATAGAATAGATCTACACTCTATAGCTGTTCGAACACTCATACTAACCGCACTAACCGTACTATTTGTGATGTGAATTGAGTATATAGTATGCTTATTGGTCATAGTATGGATATAGTTAGTATGCCAAAAGTTCCCAGATGTCATAATACATTCTAAATAGGAAATATACAAGCAGAGGACACTATATCTGTACTTTAGGGCCCATAATGCAATTCTTCAGGAAATGGGCATAGTTTTCAGATTTGAAGAGAATTGTGAAAAATATGCAGCCGAAGTACAACGAGAGCGGATACAAATTCATTGCTTTAACTAATTATGACAAATGTTAAGAAAATGTTGAGCAATGTAATAAAGTAATGACTTTTCAAATAAGTTACCTTACATGTTATGTTGGCTGACAATACGAACCACATAGCATATCATTACAGCAGTATGTACCGGTATGTTGTTAGCTAGCTACCTAACGTTAGTTGACTACTAATACATCAAACGTGCCAGTATATTAACTATAGGCTAACTAACTACCCAACGCTTATTGACTTGATTATTCCCTTCATTCTTAGCTTAGCTAAATGGTATAGTCGTTGTCCGCTCTCAATGGACAGTCGGGTGCTTTCGTAAATGCACGGTTGCATAGCAACAGCATCAACTTTCGGTAGACAGGCGAAGAGTTAGTACGCTCAACTGAAAGGATACTGTTCGTTTACAGTATACTAAAATTAACTAATAGTATGTAGTATGTAGTATATACTCACTAAGTATGTAGTATACAGTATGTTAGTAAGGGTAGCAGCTTATATCTTGCTCACGTCATTGTCTTTTTATTTTGGCTGTAATTTTCTGCACACAAAAGTCTAGACTCTGCACACATACTAAACTTTTCTAAAAGAAAGGTCGCAGTACAAATAGAAAAACTTAAAAACCTTTAATGTGAGTCAGAGTTTTTATCAAGCAGGAAATGTAATCAATAAAATCTCTGTTCAGATGCCAAAGAAAGAGCGCAAGCTAAATATGCACAACATGAGTCCTTCAGACTAAACGGAAGGTAAGCACTTTTTCTCCCTAGTAAGTAAAGTAATGTGGAGTAAAGATCACGTGAGAGTAGCTGTGTGTCAGTTAAACACGGCCGTACTGTATAATGGGTTTCTGTGGTCTTAGGACAGGACACACACAGACAGGACACACACACTCACCTGGACCAGGTCACCAGGAAAAGAGAGAGAGAGATATAGAGTAAAAGGAGGATAAAGACAGTGTGAGAGAGCTTTGAGAAAGTTTCGAGAATGACACAAATATTAATTTCCACAGAGTTTGCTGCTTCAGTGTCTTTAGATATTTTTTGTCAGATGTTACTATGGAATACTGAAGTGTAATTACAAGCATTTCATAAGTGTCAAAGGCTTTTATTGACAGTTACATGAAATTGATGCAAAGAGTCAATATTTGCAGTGCTGACCCTTCTTTTTCAAGACCTCTGCAATCTGCCATGGTGTCAATTAACTTCTGGGCCATATCCTGACTGAGGGCAGCCCATTCTTGCATAATCAATGCTTGGAGTTTGTCAGAATTTGTGGGTTTTTGTTTGTCCACCCGCCTCTTGAGGATTGACCACAAGTTCTCAATGGGATTAAGGTCTGGGGAGTTTCCTGGCCATGGACCCAAAATATTGATGTTTTGTTCCCTAAGCCACTTAGTTATCACTTTTGCCTTATGGCAAGGTGCTCCATCATGCTGGAAAAGGCATTGTTCGTCACCAAACTGTCCCTGGATGGTTGGGAGAAGTTGCTCTCGGAGGATGTGTTGGTTCAATTCTTTATTCATGGCTGTGTTCTTTGGCAAAATTGTGAGTGAGCCCACTCCCTTGGCTGAGAAGCAACCCCACACACGAATGGTCTCAGGATGCTTTACTGTTGGCATGACACAGGACTGATGGTAGCGCTCACCTTGTCTTCTCCAGACAAGCTTTTTTCCGGATGCCCCCACAATCGGAAAGGGGATTCATCAGAAAAAATGTCTTTACCCCAGTCCTCAGCAGTCCAATCCCTGTACCTTTTGCAGAATATCAGTCTGTCCCTGATGTTTTTCCTGGAGAGAAGCTGCTTCTTTGCTGCCCTTCTTGCCACCAGGCCATCCTTCAAATGTTTCCGCTTCACTGTGCGTGCAGATGCACTCACACCTGCCTGCTGCCATTCCTGAGCAAGCTCTGTACTGGTGGTGCCCCGATCCCACAGCTGAATCAACTTTAGGAGACGGTCCTGGTGCTTGCTGGACTTTCTTGGGCGCCCTGAAGCCTTCTTCACAACAATTGAACCGCTTTTCTTGATGATCCGATAAATGGTTCATTTAGGTGCAATCTTACTGGCAGCAATATCCTTGCCTGTGAAGCCCTTTTTGTGCAAAGCAATGATGAAGGCACGTGTTTCCTTGAAGGTAACCATGGTTGACAGAGGAAGAACAATGATTCCAAGCACCACCCTCCTTTTGAAGCTTCCAGTCTGTTATTCAAACTCAATCAGCATGAAAGAGTGATTTACAGCCTTGTCCTCGTCAACACTCACACCTGTGTTAATGAGAGAATCCCTAACATGATGTCAGCTGGTCCTTTTGTGGCAGGGCTGAAATGCAGTGGAAATGTTTTTTGGGGAATCAGTTAATTTGCATGGCAAAGAGGGACTTTGCAATTCATTGCAATTCATCTGATCACTCTTCACAACATTCTGGTGTATATGCAAATTGCCATCATACAAACTGAGGCAGCAGACTTTGTGAAAATGTATATTTGTGTCATTCTCAAAACTTTTGGCCATGACTGTACAGACAGAGACAGAGAGAGAGATAGAGATGGGTATATGAAGAAGCTCTGCTACATGGAAAGAAAGACAGGAAGTAGCCAGCCGGTTATGGAGGCCCCAGGGTTATTCTTACCTCCTCCACCCCTCTGGATGACCAGGCTTGTCTCAGCCCCGACGGCACACTCCTTGAGCAGCTCCACCACCTGGGTGTGACTGAGGCCCTGCACTCCCTGCTGGTTGATGTCTACGATCAGGTCCCCCTCACACAGACCAGGACACCCCTGGGGCTCCAGCACCTGCTTCACCCTCTGGCCCGTAGGGCTGTCTGCGATGGTGAACCCGAACCCTTCCGCCCCCTTCACCATGGTCAGCGTCAGCAGCTCTGCCTGCGTCGTCCCCGATGACGCCATGGACACAGAGTCCTCGCCGTGCGGCCCACCGGGCGTCAGGGAGGAGCCGTCCAGGTGGGTGTCGCCGGGGTGCGGCGGCGGAGGGGGTTGATGGTGGTGGTGGGCGTTGAGATGTTGGTCACCGTGCTCCTGGACGAAACGTGCCGTGCGCGAGATGTAGTCCATGTAGCTGTCGTAGTTGGAGCGTCCATTGACCAGGAGGGGGCGCTGCTCCATCAGGCCCAGGGGGGAGAGGAGGGTGGCGCCGGCGCTGGCGCCCGGGTCCTCGGGGTCGTAGGGCAGCTGGTAGCCACGGCAAAGTACCAGGGTTACGCTCTGCCCGATGGGCACTGACTGGAACAGCTTGACCACGTCGGCATGGGTGGTGCCCAGGACACACACGTCATTGATGTACACGATGACATCACCTGGAGGAGGGGAGACACACAGCCAATCAAGGCCAAATAGACTGCCAAAAACAAAGACCTATAGGATGTTCAATAGGGCTTATTCAATATTGTGTAGAACAAGCATGGTTTTTTATCATGCAGAATCTGTCTTTGTCTCAGTATCAATACGCTACATTTCTATCTAAAATGTAATCTGAACGTTGCATTTTACTGAATAGGTTCCAGCATTATTATACCTGAATTAGACGTCAGATAATGGACAAAACCATTAGGCACAGAAATACACTAGTCAGTGAATTGTGTGGTGGACAAACAAGTGAGATTTGCCACACCTCATCACTGTACACTACACACTCGCAGCTATGCAGATAACTCAACTATTTATTGACAATTAATACACACTAGCTCTCTCTCGCTCTGACAAAGTGCCATATCTCGGTCTCCGGTGCTGTATTCAATTTAATATTGTATTTTGTGTTCTGTCAGGTGAGATACGGCTCTATATTTCAAAGGATGTTGATTAAGAGGGAGAACACAAGGTGGCATCCATATTTAATTTCAGTATCGCCAAAACGCACTGCCCAGGTTTATAATGACAATCATTATTTTTCAATTGTAAGCATAATTATTATGCCAATGAGAGAGAAGGAGAGAGAGAGAGGGAGAGAAAGGGAGAGAGAGAGGGAGAGAGAGAGAGAGAGAGAGAGAGAGAGATGTATGCACAATTACCATAGACGTTTCCAACTCAGCACAAACAGACCTGGGAACCAGTCTACTTAGCATACCCTGTCATTGTCATTTCCTTTTTGTGTGGAGACAGAACGCGTTCAGAGTTTAAATGCAGATTCATATTGACAGAGCTAGCGATAACGTATTCCTGGAGGCAGTGTGACGTGCGGAAGCAGGACTGTTTAATTAATCTGGGTAAATATGGACGACATTTGCCTGGAGCCCTGGTGTCACAATCAATAGCTTCACACGCTCCTGGAAAACAAATGATGGCGCCATGACCTCATCATGCCCTGGCCGCAGTGGCCCAAGAAATCATTCTTTATGACGGGTGACGAGGAGGGACACCACTGCAGGATTTCACTCGCATTTTCTCACACACCAAATATGCAGGCGCATACATACGAACACACTCACACAGTGCCACACACACACACACACACACACACACACACACACACACACACACACACACACACACACACACACACACACACACACACACACACACACACACACACACACACACACACACACACACTTTGTCTCTCTGTCTCTATCCTCCGCTTTTATTTGACTTCTAGTTCTTTCTCAAAACAATCACGAACCTCTACTCCACATTACCCTACGTCTTAAATCACCAATGTCCTCCAACCTCCACACTATGACCTGACCAATAGAAACACACTATCTAGCACCAAGGACCATGATGCTTCCATCCCTCCCATCACGCCTATCTCCAAAGTCTAATAACATCTATCTTCTACTAATGGTCGTTCAACAGTATGGAACAGGAGACACCCTCCTCCTGCCAAGAACAGCCCATCATATCATAGTGTTAAAGTGTCCCCAGTAGGGGGGTTCTGACTGCAGTGGGTGCCATATGTGTCCATGGCGCAGGACAGAGTAGCCATCTGGACCATTGGCACATACACACACAGACAGAAAGAAAACGACAGAGAGAGAGATATGGAGAAAGAGAGAGAGGGAGAGAGAGAGAGATGAAGAGAGAAAGTGCGAGAGAGAGCATTAGCACTGATGATGACACAGTGACAACCACAGCACTGCAACTGCACTACTGACCCCACAGCACTGCACTGCTGTCACTGCAGAACAGCTATTTAGTCTATGTGACCCGATTCAGGAAACTAGGCATATGTCGCAAGTCACGACTTGACAAGAGAGACGTTTGAACGTAAAAAAGTATTTGTTTATCAAAATGCCTTCTCGAACCTGTGAACTTTCATGCCTTAATAACAAACTTGTATGCCATTTGTAAATACGAATACATTTTTTAAATTACGAGCCTTGTTGGTTAAGCCGCAGAAAAAGACAGCAATCTTCCCACTAGCCATGATTGGTTGAGATAATGAGGGGGCTGGACATGCCGAGAGAGAAGTTCGGATTGGTCTGTCATATAGAAGGCTTTTGTCTATTTGAGCTGGTCAGTCTGTGTTGGTAATCGTGTCGAACGCGGCTTTTAAAAAACGTATTGTGTAGTGGAGCTGCATACGTGTTGCTCTCCACTTCTGGAGGATCAAGTTTTGAAATCAGTGGAATTAGAGTATGATAGCTAAAGAGATGGAGAAAACACCTGTCTCCGGATTACATCTTCAAACTAAGGGCAACCGTGGCATGGCATCCGTGATAGGGAGACGCATCCATCATGCATAATGATGTATACAAGTAAGATAGTCTAGCGTTAGCTAGCTACATTTTCAGATATTACACATTTCTAATTTTGACAGAAAGTGGTTTCATTTCCAGTTAAAGTGTACTGTTCGCTAGCTAGCTAATGTTAGCTGGTTGGCTCCCTGGCTGACGTTAGTGGTATCCCAGAGCCGTTCGCTTTTATAGTTAGAGCCTAATGTTAGCTAGCTATCATTGAACCTGGTTAGTTAGCTCCCAGCATATTCATACAGAGTAGTAATGACATGATTTGGCACTGTGTTCATTGTTGTTTACCTAGATTGTTGTTTACGTTAGCTGGCTGGCTCGTTAGTGTGTAATCGTACACGCTGTTTACCTAGTTAGGTTCATTGTTTACCTAGCTAGCTAGCTACATGTCTTTAGCTAAAGTGCACAACACCCGTTGAATATGGCCGATGTCAGTAAACGTCCGGAAAAAAAGCGTAATGAAATTGTTGCCAGCAGAGCTGGTTAGGCTGTTTTCATGTTAGATGGGTGGGGCTAAAGCTTAAAAGGGTGTGAACGATGATGAATGGGTGTAGACAAAAAAGATATCATCACTAGATACCAAAACATTCAATGGCCATTTTCTCAAAAGTGAATTTACAAGTTTATCAACTTTCAAAGCAGAATTACTTTCCCATTGTTCCTCAAAAATGCAGTGTATGATATACCATTTTAGTGTATGACACACCATTTTGTTGCTCTACTTGTATCCAATGTAAAATACACAATTTCAAATTTTGCTACATAAGACCGAATCCAGGTGGTGAGTCACCTTTAAGAATTGTAGGTAGCTTCTCTTCACAGGCAGATGCTTTACGTTTTTAGATAAGGGTACGTGTGTGGGTTTAGTTGTGGAAACAAAGGTACGTTGCTATTGGTTTGATTGCATGAACCCAACGCTATGTCAATGGACCCCATCACATACCGTGTCACTTTATCCTCCTCCAATACTGTACATTCCAGGTCACTGTATAAGGTCACTTACTTTACCATGAAATATACTGTGCTTTCCCTCTAACAAATACAGTGTCACATCGAACCACTGTGTCCCCGCTGAAAGATATGGTATCATATGTTTTTCCTCGACACATTTCTCTGGGTCTGCAACCATGTAGCGAAGCAGGCAGAAGAGGCCGTGTGCACAGTGTGAGTGCGAATGCGAGTGTGTGTGTGTGTGTGTGTACGG
Organism: Oncorhynchus clarkii lewisi; assembly: GCF_045791955.1. Taxonomy (NCBI): domain Eukaryota; kingdom Metazoa; phylum Chordata; class Actinopteri; order Salmoniformes; family Salmonidae; genus Oncorhynchus; species Oncorhynchus clarkii. The sequence goes on from NC_092179.1 coordinate 20,304,039, forward strand.
ACAGAGAGCGACAAATAATCCTTCTGAAATGGGGAATTTCACACTTCCACAGGCCTGGTTTCTCTCTCTCCCTCTATTAACGATGAGCTGCTAGAATCCAACACAGCTTAACTAGGCCACTGAGTCTGGAGAGGAGAGGAGAGGAGAGGAGAGGAGAGGAGAGGATGGGAGGAGAACGTTGGGAGGACCACAGAATAGATAGTATACCTAGCTATTAAAAATATTGCCTAATCAGACCATTACTGCTGTTCCAGCTGGCTGATGGACATTATTGCAACCTTTACTTGGCGATACTTCCTCAATTCCTGACTTGGAAGACAACGCATGTTTTCAAAACTTCCATGGATAGTTGCAGGTGGTTTGTTTGAATTTAGAAAATGCTCCGTCATTTTAAAGGTTTTTCTCCATGAAGTAAATACAACAATGTGTACACTGACATCTTGTCTATTTCAAATCTTCTCATTGATCGAGACAGGTGAATGCCATTCAACACGACGATTGATTTCTGAGTCACGCACATGACATAAGACATTTTGGGGTGGACATCCACCTGTCTCAATGAGATTTGAAAATATTTGAAATAGACAAGTTGGCGGTGTTGGATTACATCATGGAACAAAAAAAAATATTTAAATTAATAAGGAAGCATTTTCTAAATTCAACCAGCTGCAACTATCCATGGAAGTTTAGAAGACAAGCGCTATCTTCCAAGTCGGGAATTGAGGAAGTATCGCCAAGAAAAGGTTGGTCGAAAATGGTCTCTACACTACCTAAGTAATAATACCTATCTAGCAGCTGGAAAAGCAGTAATGGTCTGACTCGGCTATAATTTGAATAGCTACATTATAGTGTATCATACATTGTAATACTTCCACATGATATATTGTGGCACATGAAACATATGATCATCTCACAATGTAAAATGTACCATCTAGTCTGACCTGAAATGACCCATCAACTACTGTATCAGCCAACACTATACAGTACAGTATACTACAGTACAGTATAGTATTGTACAGTATAGTACGGTATACTACAGTACAGTATAGTATTGTATAGTATTGTACAGTATAGTATTGTACAGTATAGTACGGTATACTACAGTACAGCATACTACAGTACATTATAGTACAGTACAACCAGGTCAAGGCACTGATGAATGAGTCAGGGAAAATACTGCACTTGGTCCAGTCTAGTAATGCAGAGTAGTTTATAAATACACAGGGCCATGCAGAGTAGTTTATAAATACACAGGGCCATGCAGAGTAGTTTATAAATACACAGGGCCATGCAGAGTAGTTTATAAATACTCAGGGCCATGCAGAGTAGTTTATAAATACACAGGGCCATGCAGAGTAGTTTATAAATACACAGGGCCATGCAGAGTAGTTTATAAATACACAGGGCCATGCAGAGTAGTTTATAAATACACAGGGCCATGCAGAGTAGTTTATAAATACTCAGGGCCATGCAGAGTAGTTTATAAATACACAGGGCCATGCAGAGAGCATTGACAGGACTTCCAGAGTTATATTCCCCTGCTGACTTTTAGTGCAGTTGGCTAGTTTCTCAGTGTGTATGTGTGTGTGTGTCCCATGCAGCCCGGGGAGCACAGGCAGGGCCAGGAGTTATGGTGTTAAGAAACCTTACAGTGATTAATGGACAAACTCAGCCCCGCACGCACACACATATGCACCCAAACAGTCTTACAGGCAAGTTTGCACACACACTGCACCCCACACACATGTGCAGAGAGAGAGAGATGAACTCTCCTGCTGGGTCACCACTATATATATATATATATATATATATATATATATATATATATATATATATATATATATATATAGATAGATAGAGAGATAGAGAGAGATTATCTCTCCTGCTGGGTCACCACTATATACAGTGCCTTGCGAAAGTATTCGGCCCCCTTGAACTTTGCGACCTTTTGCCACATTTCAGGCTTCAAACATAAAGATATAAAACTGTATTTTTTTGTGAAGAATCAACAACAAGTGGGACACAATCATGAAGTGGAACAACATTTATTGGATATTTCAAGCTGTTTTAACAAATCAAAAACTGAAAAATTGGGCGTGCAAAATTATTCAGCCCCTTTACTTTCAGTGCAGCAAACTCTCTCCAGAAGTTCAGTGAGGATCTCTGAATGATCCAATGTTGACCTAAATGACTAATGATGATAAATACAATCCACCTGTGTGTAATCAAGTCTCTGTATAAATGCACCTGCACTGTGAGTGTCTCAGAGGTCCGTTAAAAGCGCAGAGAGCATCATGAAGAACAAGGAACACACCAGGCAGGTCCGAGATACTGTTGTGAAGAAGTTTAAAGCCGGATTTGGATACAAAAAGATGTCCCAAGCTTTAAACATCCCAAGGAGCACTGTGCAAGCGATAATATTGAAATGGAAGGAGTATCAGACCACTGAAAATCTACCAAGACCTGGCCGTCCCTCTAAACTTTCAGCTCATACAAGGAGAAGACTGATCAGAGATGCAGCCAAGAGGCCCATGATCACTCTGGATGAACTGCAGAGATCTACAGCTGAGGTGGGAGACTCTGTCCATAGGACAACAATCAGTCGTATATTGCACAAATCTGGCCTTTATGGAAGAGTGGCAAGAAGAAAGCCATTTCTTAAAGATATCCATAAAAAGTGTTGTTTAAAGTTTGCCACAAGCCACCTGGGAGACACACCAAACATGTGGAAGAAGGTGCTCTGGTCAGATGAAACCAAAATTGAACTTTTTGGCAACAATGCAAAACGTTATGTTTGGCGTAAAAGCAACACAGCTGAACACACCATCCCCACTGTCAAACATGGTGGTGGCAGCATCATGGTTTGGGCCTGCTTTTCTTCAGCAGGGACAGGGAAGATGGTTAAAATTGATGGGAAGATGGATGGAGCCAAATACAGGACCATTCTGGAAGAAAACCTGATGGAGTCTGCAAAAGACCTGAGACTGGGACGGAGATTTGTCTTCCAACAAGACAATGATCCAAAACATAAAGCAAAATCTACAATAGAATGGTTCAAAAATAAACATATCCAGGTGTTAGAATGGCCAAGTCAAAGTCCAGACCTGAATCCAATCGAGAATCTGTGGAAAGAACTGAAAACTGCTGTTCACAAATGCTCTCCATCCAACCTCACTGAGCTCGAGCTGTTTTGCAAGGAGGAATGGGAAAAAATGTTAGTCTCTCGATGTGCAAAACTGATAGAGACATACCCCAAGCGACTTACAGCTGTAATCGCAGCAAAAGGTGGCGCTACAAAGTATTAACTTAAGGGGGCTGAATAATTTTGCACGCCCAATTTCTCAGTTTTTGATTTGTTAAAAAAGTTTGAAATATCCAATAAATGTCGTTCCACTTCATGATTGTGTCCCACTTGTTGTTGATTCTTCACAAAAAAATACAGTTTTATATCTTTATGTTTGAAGCCTGAAATGTGGCAAAAGGTCGCAAAGTTCAAGGGGGCCGAATACTTTCGCAAGGCACTGTATATATATAGATAGAGAGATAGAGAGAGATTATCTCTCCTGCTGGGTCACCACACACACATATATATATATATATATATATATATAGATAGAGAGAGAGAGAGATTATCTCTCCTGCTGGGTCACCACTATATATATATATATATATATATATATATATAGAGAGAGAGAGAAAGAGAGATTATCTCTCCTGCTGGGTCACCACTATATATATATATATATATAGATAGAGAGAGAGAGAGAGAGAGAGAGAGAGAGATTATCTCTCCTGCTGGGTCACCACTATATATATATATATATATATATATATATATAGAGAGAGAGAGAAAGAGATAGAGAGAGAGAGAGAGATTATCTCTCCTGCTGGGTCACCACTATATATATATATATAGATAGAGAGAGAGAGAGATTATCTCTCCTGCTGGGTAACCACTATATATATATATATATATAGATAGAGAGATAGAGAGGGAGAGATATTATCTCTCCTGCTGGGTCACCACTATATATATATATATAGATAGAGAGATAGAGAGAGAGTGATTATCTCTCCTGCTGGGTCACCACTATAGATTGTCCCATTGTTTCAGAGAGACTGTCCCATTGAGACACTCAAGGAGAGGCCATTTCCAGTCCAAACACTCTCTTGCTATCTGTACGTGTTCATGTCTTGTACGTGTGTCGTTTAAGTAAGCATGTACATGTAATGTGTACATTTACCTGTTTGTCAGTATGTATAGAATACATGTGTGTAAACACTGTGTGTGTGTAGAAGTCTGTGTTATGAATGTGTGTGGTTCAATGTGAGTAGACTAGCTCAGTTTGACCTGTGTCCATCTTTTAGACTAGCTCAGTTTGACCTGTGTCCATCTTTTAGACTAGTTCAGTTTGACCTGTGTCCATCTTTCAGACTAGCTCAGTTTGACCTGTGTCCATCTTTCAGACTAGCTCAGTTTGACCTGTGTCCATCTTTTAGACTAGCTCAGTTTGACCTGTGTCCATCTTTCAGACTAGCTCAGTTTGACCTGTGTCCATCTTTTAGACTAGCTCAGTTTGACCTGTGTCCATCTTTCAGACGAGGTCAGTTTGACCTGTGTCCATCTTTCAGACGAGGTCAGTTTGACCTGTGTCCATCTTTCAGACGAGGTCAGTTTGACCTGTGTCCATCTTTCAGACAAGGTCAGTTTTACCTGTGTCCATCTTTCAGACGAGGTCAGTTTGACCTGTGCCCATCTTTCAGACGAGGTCAGTTTGACCTGTGTCCATCTTTCAGACGAGGTCAGTTTGACCTGTGTCCATCTTTCAGACGAGGTCAGTTTGACCTGTGTCCATCTTTCAGACTAGGTCAGTTTTACCTGTGTCCATCTTTCAGACGAGGTCAGTTTTACCTGTGTCCATCTTTCAGACGAGGTCAGTTTGACCTGTGTCTATCTTTCAGACGAGGTCAGTTTTACCTGTGTCCATCTTTCAGACGAGGTCAGTTTTACCTCTGTCCAGCTTTCAGACGAGGTCAGTTTTACCTCTGTCCATCTTTCAGACGAGGTCAGTTTTACCTGTGTCCATCTTTCAGACGAGGTCAGTTTTACCTGTGTCCATCTTTCAGACGAGGTCAGTTTTACCTGTGTCTATCTTTCAGACGAGGTCAGTTTTACCTGTGTCCATCTTTCAGACGAGGTCAGTTTGACCTGTGTCCATCTTTCAGACTAGGTCAGTTTTACCTGTGTCTATCTTTCAGACGAGGTCAGTTTTACCTGTGTCTATCTTTCAGACAAGGTCAGTTTGACCTGTGTCCATCTTTCAGACGAGGTCAGTTTTACCTGTGTCCATCTTTCAGACGAGGTCAGGTTTACCTGTGTCCATCTTTCAGACAAGGTCAGTTTGACCTGTGTCCATCTTTCAGACGAGGTCAGTTTGACCTGTGTCCATCTTTCAGACGAGGTCAGTTTGACCTGTGTCCATCTTTCAGACGAGGTCAGTTTTACCTGTGTCCATCTTTCAGACGAGGTCAGTTTGACCTGTGTCCATCTTTCAGACTAGGTCAGTTTTACCTGTGTCTATCTTTCAGACGAGGTCAGTTTTACCTGTGTCTATCTTTCAGACAAGGTCAGTTTGACCTGTGTCCATCTTTCAGACGAGGTCAGTTTTACCTGTGTCCATCTTTCAGACGAGGTCAGGTTTACCTGTGTCCATCTTTCAGATGAGGTCAGTTTTACCTGTGTCCATCTTTCAGACGAGGTCAGTTTTACCTGTGTCTATCTTTCAGACGAGGTCAGTTTTACCTGTGTCCATCTTTCAGACGAGGTCAGTTTGACCTGTGTCCATCTTTCAGACTAGGTCAGTTTGACCTGTGTCTATCTTTCAGACGAGGTCAGTTTTACCTGTGTCTATCTTTCAGACGAGGTCAGTTTTACCTGTGTCTATCTTTCAGACAAGGTCAGTTTGACCTGTGTCCATCTTTCAGACGAGGTCAGTTTTACCTGTGTCCATCTTTCAGACGAGGTCAGTTTTACCTGTGTCTATCTTTCAGACGAGGTCAGTTTTACCTGTGTCCATCTTTCAGACGAGGTCAGTTTGACCTGTGTCCATCTTTCAGACTAGGTCAGTTTTACCTGTGTCTATCTTTCAGACGAGGTCAGTTTTACCTGTGTCTATCTTTCAGACAAGGTCAGTTTGACCTGTGTCCATCTTTCAGACGAGGTCAGTTTTACCTGTGTCCATCTTTCAGACGAGGTCAGGTTTACCTGTGTCCATCTTTCAGACAAGGTCAGTTTGACCTGTGTCCATCTTTCAGACGAGGTCAGTTTGACCTGTGTCCATCTTTCAGACGAGGTCAGTTTGACCTGTGTCCATCTTTCAGACGAGGTCAGTTTTACCTGTGTCCATCTTTCAGACGAGGTCAGTTTGACCTGTGTCCATCTTTCAGACTAGGTCAGTTTTACCTGTGTCTATCTTTCAGACGAGGTCAGTTTTACCTGTGTCTATCTTTCAGACAAGGTCAGTTTGACCTGTGTCCATCTTTCAGACGAGGTCAGTTTTACCTGTGTCCATCTTTCAGACGAGGTCAGGTTTACCTGTGTCCATCTTTCAGATGAGGTCAGTTTTACCTGTGTCCATCTTTCAGACGAGGTCAGTTTTACCTGTGTCTATCTTTCAGACGAGGTCAGTTTTACCTGTGTCCATCTTTCAGACGAGGTCAGTTTGACCTGTGTCCATCTTTCAGACTAGGTCAGTTTGACCTGTGTCTATCTTTCAGACGAGGTCAGTTTTACCTGTGTCTATCTTTCAGACGAGGTCAGTTTTACCTGTGTCTATCTTTCAGACAAGGTCAGTTTGACCTGTGTCCATCTTTCAGACGAGGTCAGTTTTACCTGTGTCCATCTTTCAGACGAGGTCAGTTTTACCTGTGTCCATCTTTCAGACGAGGTCAGGTTTACCTGTGTCCATCTTTCCGTCCTGTGCAGCGGGGCCGTCAGGTATGACACTCTTGACCTGCAGGAACTCATCTGGCTCGTCTCCTCCAATGATGGTGAAGCCAAAACCCATGTTGCTCTTCTGCAGGGCCGTGGACAGGAAGCTGCCCTTCAGCTGGGTGGCGTCCCGTGTGAACAGGGGCTTCTCTGTAAGGGAGAACACACACATACACACACACACAGACGGAGGGACGGACAGACAGGCACGCAGGCAGACACAACACACACAAGTACAAGTGTGCAGGGACACACACACACACACATATACACACACACACACAATCAATAAACAATATACACTCATACATCATACTTAGACCTTGACAAAGCGAGCATGATACACCACAAATGCTGATGCAAGGCCATTTTATCATTCAATAGGATGGTAGAGGTGAGGCTTGTTTGGTGGAGGGGCTGCATGAACACAGGGATACTCTCTGGGTAGGTGGAGGGGTAGGCAGGGTTAGAACAGTGAGGGTTGGGTGCTGACTTATGCAGATGGGACGGTGTTTGCTCCAGCTCCAAGCTGCCACAGCCAAGGACCTTCCACTGAATGTCTACAGCCATGTAAACTGTCATCACTTCCACTCCAATCCTACCCAAGGTTCTGTTAGCTGAATACACACTCAGAGGCTGGAGCAAAAACACAGTGCAGAAAATAAAGGAATAATCTACATCCATGGGAGTAACTTGGTATATTTCCCTTCTCAAGAGGGGTGAGGAAAGCAAGTGAGAGATCTTCACATTCTGGAACAACATGCTGTTGGAACACTGAAGAATCATGAGCTCGCTTCATCCGCCCAAAAAACAATGCTCAGGGAACCAAAAGGTGGAAGGCCAGGATTCATGAAATAGTCTCTGGCACGGCAAAGGGGAAAACTCAGCCAACGAGGGTTTGCCACACTCAATTCAATCTCCACTCCGTTCACCTTGGAAGGCAAGTAGGGGGCACACACCCGTCTCTCTCTGTTTGCTTAAAGCCAACGTTTGTTGTCAGGCGTCCAGACATAGAGCAGGGTGTTTACAGTTTCTGCTGCCTGACGCCAGACGTAAGGAGGGGAAGACACAACGTAGTGTAGCGCCATCAAACATGTCAAGCAGCGAGTCGAGCGCCTGAGATGAGGAGGGATCCAGCGTGGGTCTGTCGGGGAAGCAGGCATGCTTTGAAAAGAGAGCGCGGCAGCTCAGTGCAAGCAGAAGAAGAAGAAGCCTGTATCACTACTCACTGCCCTACTTACTGAGAGAGCACCACAGGGGGCTGCAACCCACAGCAGCCGGCTCTACCACGAAGGCGTGCAGCGACTGGTGGAGGTGCTGGTGTGGGAAGCACGACGTATCCCTCCGCGCCCGGTGGGGGCGCCGCAGTGGGGAGTTGGTGGTGGAGGCGGGGGGCATGTGGGTGTGCAGGTCCAACAGCGACACCCGGTGGCCCGGAGGGAGGGACTGGGAGAGGTCGCTGAGGCTCTGGCAGCGCTCCGGGGCCGGGCCGATGTGGGCCAGGGTGGCTGTGGGTAACGTGGCGGAGAGTGGAACCTCCTCTACCACTGTGACAGAGATAAAGTAGTCCACTCTCTGTCTGCTGCTCCCACAAGTAAACTTCCTTTCTATCTCCTTGTTTATATGTGAGGAAATATTCATGTTTTTTACCCCTCTCTTCTGTCACTGCCTTCACTTTTCAGCGTACAGGAAGGGTAACCATGGAGACAAACCCCTTCACTCACAGAGGCCAATTTAACACGGAGACAAACCCTCTCAACCTATACAGCATGGTTTACCTCAGACAGCCTCGATGAACTTAGTGGGGTGGTAAACGTGTGCTGAACAGAGAAGCTGGTGTTAGCGAAGTGTTAGCGAAGTGTTAGCGAAGAAAAGGGAGTTGTGAAGAATGAGTGATACACAAACACAAAGATGACAGACATTTCCCTAGAGCTAAAAACATCTACACACAAGAATCATACACAAACTCTTAACACATTGGGTAGAGGTAGAGGGTGCCTTACCTCTGTAGATAGTAGGTAGGGGCAGCGAGGACAGACCCTGCTCTTGCATTTGCTGGTGTTGCTGGACTCTCCTCTTGGCTTCCAAGACTGGGTTCTCAAACTGTGTCCGCCTGTTTATGTGGCTACAGAGAAAGAAAGGTATAACATTCCTCTGTGCTCTCTGTAGTATCCACCTCCTCATCCTCTTCCTCTCTCCCTCTGTAAAAAAGCTGGATGCACAGTGCTGTGCTACGATGATTCATTCAATAGCCTTACTATCCCTAGTATTATGTAATGGAGCTGCAGAATGGCTTGGCTAAGAAAAAATGAACAAATGCCCAATTAGGTCCCATTCTACTGATATCAGCAGCTTCCTGTAATCAGCATTAGGAATCATTTTGTATTTCTGGAGTGGGTTCTGAAAAAAGATGTCTCCTTGAGTGTATTTTCTAAAAACATTCTGTCAGTGCTAATTTGGTACGTCTTCGGGAGCGAGTCGATAATTATAGTCGATAATTATAAATACTGTAATTTGGAAAGTGGGAAGTAATTAATCATCATTTAGATGTGTCCTCCTGGACGGTGCGAGACTGGAGGAATAATGCGCACAGCGTCTGCCCGGCCTACACACCCTCTGTTTCTTCATGAGATATGAGGTCAATTCAACGGTACAGCCAGGCAGTGGGACATACAGTTGAAGTGGGAAGCTTACATACACTTAGGTTGGAGTCATTAAAACTTGTTTTTCAACCACTCCACACATTTCTTGTTAACAAACTATAGTTTTGGCAAGTTGGTTAGGACATCTACTTTGTGCATGGCACATGTCATTTTTCCAACAATTGCTTACAGACAGATTGTTTCACTTATAATTCTCTATCACAATTCCACTAAGTTGACTGTGCCTTTAAACAGCTTGGAAAATTCCAGAAAATTATGTCATGGCTTTAGAAGCTTCTGATAGGCTAATTGACATCATTTGAGTTAATTGGAGGTGTACCTGTGGATGCCTACCTTTAAACTCAATGCCTCTTTGCTTGACATCATGGGAAAATCAAAAGAAATCAGCCAAGACCTCAGACATTTTTTTTAGACCTCCACAAGTCTGGTTCATCCTTGGGAGCAATTTCCAAACACCTGAAGGTACCACGTTCATCTGTACCAACAATAGTACGCAAGTATAAACACCATGGGACCATGCAGCCGTCATACCGCTCAGGAAGGAGATACATTCTGTCTCCTAGAGATGAACTTACTTTGGTGCGAAAAGTGCAAATCAATCCCAGAACAACAGCAAAGGACTTTGTGAAGATGCTGGAGGAAACAGGTACAAAAGTATCTATATCCACAGTAAAACGAGTCCTATATCGACATAACCTGAAAGGCCCCTCAGCAAGGAAGAAGCCACTGCTCCAAAACCGCCATAAAAAAGCCAGACTACGGTTTGCAACTGCACATGGGGACAAAGATTGTACTTTTTGGATAAATGTCCTCTGGTCTAAAGAAACAAAAAATTTAACTGTTTTGCCATAATGACCATCTTTATGTTTGGAGGGAAAAGGAGGATGCTTGCTAGCCAAAGAACACCATCCCAACAGTGAATCACGGGGGTGGCAGCATCATGTTGTGGGGGTGCTTTGCTGCAGGAGGGACTGGTGCACTTCATAAAATAGATGTCATCATGAGGAAGGGAAATTATGTGGATATATTGAAGCAACATCTCAAGACATCAGTCAGAAAGTTAAAGCTTGGTCGCAAATGGGTCTTCCAAATGGACAATAACCGCAAGCATACTTCCAAAGTTGTGGCAAAGTGGCTTAAGGACAACAAAGTCAAGGTATTGGAGTGGCCATCACAAAGCCCTGAACTCAATCCTATAGAACATTTGTGGGCAGAACTGAAAAAGCGTGTGCGAGCAAGGAGGCCTACAAACATGACTCAGTTACACCAGATCTGTCAGGAGGAATGGGCCAAAAATCACCCAACTTATTGTGGGAAGCTTGTGGAAGGCTACCCGAAACGTTTGGCCGAAATTAAACAAATGTTTTTATTTTTTTTATTTAATTTTACCCCATTTTTCTCCCCAATTTTGTGGTATCCAATTGTTAGTAGCTACTATCATGTCTCATCGCTACAACTCTCGTACGGGCTCGGGAGAGACGAAGGTCGAAAGTCATGCGTCCTCCGATACACAACCCAACCAAGCCGCACTGCTTCTTAACACAGCGCGCATCCAACCCGGAAGCCAGCTGCACCAATGTGTCGGAGGAAACACCATGCACCTGGCAACCTTGGTTATCGTGCACTGCGCCCGGCCCGCCACAGGAGTCACTGGTGCGCGATGAGACAATGATATCCCTGACGCTAGGCCAATTCTGCATCGCCCCACGGACCTACCGGTCGCGGCCGGTTACAACAGAGCCTGGGCGCAAACTCAGAGTCTCTGGTGGCTCTTAACCACTGCGCCACCCGGGAGGCCCAAATTAAACAATTTAAAGGCAATGCTACCAAATACTAATTGAGTATATCTTCTGACCCACAGGGAATGTGATGAAAGAAATAAAAGCTGAAATAAATCATTCTCTCTACTATTATTCTGACATTTCACATTCTTAAAATAAAGTGGTGATCCTAACTGACCTAAGACAGGGAATTCTTACGAGGATTAAATGTCAGGAATTATGAAGAACTGAGTTTAAATGTATTTGGCTAAGGTGTATGTAAACTTCTGACTTCATCTGTAACTATTGGACTTGGCAGGGTCAGGTATGGTGCTAGTGTGCGTGTGTGCAATGGCTCAGTGGCTGCCTGGGGATATGGGATTTCTACATGGCAGCGGGAGAAAGGGAGTATAGGCAAGGCAGGTGCAGTGTTCTAGTCTTTCTTGGGGATAGAGAATAGAACACGGCCAGCCAGCCAAACCCCCTCTCCAGCCAGGCTATAAATAGACGTTCCCTCCTCTCCCTGGACTAGGGGGACTAGTGCGCATCCAGCAAGAGAAAGGACACGTCCAGAATAGGAAGGGTACATTTGGTTCAATAGAGAAGACAGAGACACATCACCATCGCACACACACACACACACACACACACACACACACACATAAACTTGCGCATGTAAACAGGTACACAGGTACACACTCACGCAGAGACACACATATACACACACACACACACACTCACAAATGCCTAACAAACAATCACCCACTGACCCATCCACACGGACAGACAGACAGAGATAGAGGTATAAATGAGCAGCAGAAAAACCCACCCTCTGCCTCCTGGCCAAAGCCCTGTGCAGCGTTAATGACTCTGACTAACACAGGACAGTGGAAACACGGGGGAACACTGGAAATCAAAATAGTCATTAAATATTAAAGCAGTGGGTCCAGACTTACTCCACATAGTAACTTCCGTAAATAGGGTCATCGATCTTCTCCCAGCCATACGGCAGCTCTGTGGAAGAGACAAGCACAACAACATACTAGTCAGTCAACAGGCCAGGGGACAGCATGTCGATTCACATAACAATATATTAATCAGGCAATTCTGATCACAACATTATTGTATGGTCCTTTATTACAGAGGATTTGAGGTTAATTATAAAATCTTAATTGACTATGGCAAATCTGAAAATGATGTATTATGCTCTATGGTAACTGTGCTAGTTACTGAATACTTGGTGAGGTCTATGAGCCTCCAGACTTGCAAACACTGTCAAAACATTTGGACAAACTTAAGAGACAAGACACATGATAACCCCATCAGCATTTGCAATCAAAATCCAGATCCAAAATTCATGAGTGTGAAGGAGAATGGCTGTTTATCAAGCAGTGGACCAAAGGTTACTTAAAATCAATGTCAATATGGACCCACAGGTCTACCCCAAACATCTCCTGAACTCTCACACTACACCAAACACACTGATAGATGGAGTGGTTTGAATTGGGGTGATTTTAAATATTCATGTCCTGCCATCCTTTCTATTTTGTAAATATTCTGATATTTACAAAAGTTATGATGCCAGCGATGTTTGGATATAGTTTAAATGTTTGTATCTGGAGCACGTACATAGCTCCTGGGCCCCTTAGCCCACACAATATTTAACTAGAACACATTACACCATTACATTGGGGTCTCAGAATAGACTGACTGTGGATCTAACATAGTAGCTGTCAACTGTCGTGGTCCCAAAATAAACCTTTGAGTGGAACGTAGAATGTCATAACTTCAGTCATGTCGGTGTTGATGGTGCAAGTGTTCCTACACATTGTTTCTACTCTGATATGAAGAGCCACCACTGTGGCATCATGAGAAGTGTTATAAATAGGCTTGGGCAGTATCCAGGGAGTTATACCTTCATACCGACTTTGTTCCATCCCAGGATATTCGATAATATCGGCAATGAACACTATTCTCAATTCAAAGGTTAGCAATGCTAACAAGTACATGTAAAATCCAATAGCGAATGCTAGCTAAATGCTAACTATTTCATACAGTCTCTGACATAAGCTATTTACAGGATAGACATCCCAGCTGATAAAGTTATACAAGTAACTCAAAAATGCTACTCAAAGTTTGCTGCACGCACAAAACAAATACTGTCTCTTGATCAAGGAGGGAATTATCTGCTGTTACCAAGAGGAGCTTGATTGCAAGAAGCTAACCACTTAGCTAGCTAGCTAGATAACCAGCTACTAAGTTAGCAAATCAAATGCACAACTGCACAGCTTTAGCACATTTTAGAAAGTTAACTTAATAGTTATTAGATATCTAGCTGGCAAACATTTAGTTGTGAATTCCATAGTGTAACTACATATATCAGTATATAGATCACCTAGTGAGTGCTGCACAACAGTGAGTGACTCATCATTTTAAAAGTTGAGGTAGGGCCTGCTGAGTGGCACAGCAGTCTAAGGCACTGCATCGCAGTGCTAGAGGCGTTACTACAGACCCGGGTTCATTCGGGCTGTGCCACAACCGGTTGTGGCCGGGAGTCCCATAGGATGGTGCACAATTGGCCCAGAGTCGTCCGGGTTAGGGGAGAGTTTGGCCGGTGAGGCATTACTTGCCTGCGGGCTGAACCCGGTCGCCAGTAGAACGGTGTTTCCTCCAACGAATTGGTGCGGCTGGTTTCCGGGTTAAGCTGGCTAATGTTAAGGAGTGTGGATGGGCGGGTCATGTTTCGGGGGACACATGACTCCACCTCCTCCTCTCCCGAGCTCATTGGGGAGTTGCAGCGATGAGACCAGATCCAAAATTGGGGAGAAAAAGGTGGTAAATAAAAACCAAAAAAAGGTAAAAAGTCACTGTAAATATGTATAAAAAATACATCAAAGATTCTAGTTAGTTTCAACAGTATTGAAAAACCCTCCTGTGGTTATTTCCAAATAGCCCATATATGGTATATACTGCCCAAGCCTAGTTATAAATACAGATATGATCATTATTTTTTTACCTTTATTTAACTAGGCAAGTCAATTAAGAACCAATTCTTATTTTCAATGACAGCCTAGGAACAGTGGGTTAACTGCCTTGTTCAGGGACAGAACGACATATTTTTACTTTGTCAGCTCGGGGATTCGATCTTACAACCTTTCGGTTACTAGTCCAACGCTCTAACCACGAGGCTACCTGCTGCCCTGACTAAGCCTAGGAAAATTAAAGGAGTGCCGCACACTCTACGAGCTCAGATGCAATAATTTAATAACCAACAGACAGACAAGCTGTCTTCATCAGGGTATAATGACAAACACTACGGGGTGACTAGTTTATATAGTGTCAAAGGACATACACAGGTGTCTGTAATCATGGCCGGGTGTGGCCTGATATCATTGGTTAATCTTCAAATATAAAAATAACATACCAAAAACATGACTGGATAGCATACGATCATAGATACAATTTAGACTACATAAGCCAACAAACATTTACCACAGCAATATCCCAACAATCACAAGAATGGCTTCAGGTCAAAGTCTATGTTGAGACCGGAGGGAGGAAGGGTCTTTAAATTAAAGATTCAGGCAGCCTCTCATTTTAACAATACATTACCAAGGTCACCCCCTCTCCTAGGGAGGGTGACATGTTCGATGCCAATATAACATAGGGACGAAATCGAGTGGTTTGCTTCCAAAAAGTGGGCCGCAACTGGATAAGTCGAGTTTTTGCACCTAATGGTGCTACGATGCTCTGAGATACGTACTTTTAATTTGTGCTTTGTTTTACCCACATCATTTTTACCACAAGGACAAGTTATAAGATAAATGACTGCCTTAGTGCAGCACATAATAACACCTTTGATTGGGATCTGTTTCACTGTTTGGGGGTGTTTGAAGGATCTACATTTATAAGTGCCATTGCATTGAGCACAGCCATTACACTTGTAGTTTCCATCCAGTAGGGGTGCAAATAGACGTTGTGCAGGGATATCTTGGGGTGGTAAATCAGAGTATACCAGTTGATCTCTGAGATTTCTGCCCCGTGAGAATACGACCAAGGGAGGGTTCGAAAACACATTACCGATACTGTCATCGGATCTTAGAATGTGCCAATGTTTGTGAACGATTCCATTAATTTGTTCAGAGCATTTTGAATAGAGGGCATTTAGAAAGCAAGAATGCTTCTTTTTGCAAGGCTGTCCTTGAAAAAGGTCATGTCTCGGTTTGTTTTGAATTTTCTCAATGGCAGTATTAATTTGACCATTTTTGTAACCCCTCTCCTTGAATTTTCTTTGAGTCTCAGACATATTTCTGTCAAAATCTGATTGTTTTTTGCAAATTATTTTGATTCAACAGAATTGGCTGTAGGGCAAATTGCTTTTCAAGAGAAGCAGGTGACAACTATCAGCCCTCAACAAACTGTTACGATCAGTAGGTTTCCTGTAAAGATCAGTATAGAACATTATCTTCACACAAGGAAACTGATTTGATGTGTGTCAGATTGCATAGTAAATCTCAGATGCTCAGAACAAGAGTTAAGAAAAGCATGGAACGCCTGGAACTCTTTTGCATCACCTCTCCATAGAACAAAAATTGACTGAGAGGATTGAAAGAGGATGACAATTGACTGTTTCTTCATGTAACCCACATACAAATTAGCATAGTTGGGAGCCATGGGGGATCCCATAGCAGTACCCTTTGTTTGAATAAAGAAATCATTTAGAAACATTAAGTAGTTGTGTTTGAGTACTATTTCAGCCAATGTTATAATGCAGGCACTGGAAGGTAGTTCATTAGGGTCACGTTGCAGAAGATAATGTTCCATAGCTTCAATTACCGCCCTCGTGTGGAATATTTGTGTATAACGACTCAACATCAAAAGTAACTAACAAAGTGTTTTCAGGGAGAGGATCAAGAGATTCAATGATAGAGATAAAAAACTGCCACTGGAAGCGGATGAGGCGCTGTTTTTAGAGCGTTGGTCAGATGGAGAGGATAGAAGTGAACGCCATCCCTCCTGCGTCTGTCATAGAGGGGAGGAGCAGGACCTCTTTTATCAGAGTTTCTCCAGAAGTAGACTTTGTCCTCGGCCTTGTCTTTTTTGTCTTGGTTGAATTTCTTAATTTTAAGTTCCTATATTTCTGTAGACGACTTGAAACTTCATGACCTAACCAGGAAAACTCAATGTGAAACTGATTTATAACTCACAATATAGAGGGTGGAGGGAGCTGCGTCCATAGAAATATAATTACTAGAACGGTAAAGCCCCTCACACCACATCAACATTACTGGAACACTCGTGGGTACACTCAATATGGCTGAAAGTAACTATTTATATGGCTTAGTGCTTGGGCTAAAGCTGACTCACACTATAGAGGTCACTAACCCAACCTCCACTCCAAGTGCATCTTCATCAGGGAATTGTTTGATCCAGGGGGACTGGTGCATTGACAGCTGGCCTGAGCCTGATTCCATTTAAGGCTATGAGGTTGTGACCAGTGTGGTGGTACTGAGACTGGTCCAGAGTGAGAGCCGCTCTAATCAGAGAGAGAGAGGAGAGGAGAGGAGAGGAGAGGAGAGGAGAGGAGAGGAGAGGAGAGGAGAGGAGAGAGCTGGACTAATCAGGAGAGTGGAGATAATATCTCCTAACCACACACATCAGTCAGAATGGGTCTCTCAGGACCTCCATGGTGATTCAGAAATATCAGGTTTCTGGAGACACATGGTCCTTTATATTAACATCCCTGGCTCCATCGTCATACAGATGCACAGTAAGTCACAATACATCAATACAAGCACATGCATGCCATATGTCTCTCCCTTTTACTCACACACATACACTGTTCAACACACGGAAGCCCCCCCCCCCCCCCCCCACACACTACCACACACCACTCCCCGCCCCCACCAGCCACAAAAACACACCCACTACATGTGCTGTGACTGATATGTGAGTCTGCTAGGAGTGGGTTGACAGCCCTAAGGAATATCTCCTCTCAGTGCTCCTCTCCTCTCCCTTCCTTAGCCCCATCTTCACTCATTAAATATGAAAGAGGCTGGTTCATGTTCTCACCTCCACTGAGCTCCACACACAGAAAAACACCACACAGATCAAAGTCCTGCCATGTATTTCTGCCACGCACCACTCCGTCTAATGAAACACCCTTCTATTAAAACCACCTGAGCTTCAGAGCTAGGCAGGCAGTCTGTCTGTCTGTGTCTTCAGCAGAGCTTCAGAGCTAGGCAGGCAGTCTGTCTGTCTGTGTCTTCAGCAGAGCTTCAGAGCTAGGCAGGCAGTCTGTCTGTCTGTGTCTTCAGCAGAGCTTCAGAGCTAGGCAGGCAGTCTGTCTGTCTGTGTCTTCAGCAGAGCTTCAGAGCTAGGCAGGCAGTCTGTCTGTCTGTGTCTTCAGCAGAGCTTCAGAGATACACACAACACCACACTGCAGGTAGCCAATATCTCTAGATTCCTACTGTTTGTTTCAATGTCACTGTTTTTGGCTTAAAAGGTTGTGTAGAGCACATGCATACAACACACGCAGAAGCATGCTCACACACACACACACACACACGCACACGCACACGCGCACGCACGCACGCATACACACGCACCCCCCCCACACACAGCAGTGAGTATGTTTATGTGTGTGTGCAGTAAGTGTGTTCTAAATGCTGAACTCCAGAAGACTCTCGCTCCACTAAGCACAGTCACAGCCCCTGTCAGTTAGTAGCGTGGGAGGAATGATTCCATGGATCTGGGAGAGACACAGAGAAAGAGAGTTGTGCTGTCCATTAGCCTGCAGCGCTGAAGAGAAGGGCCACTTTGTCACTGTAACAATTTGTGCTCTTTATAGGGCCAACACAGTCTAAACGCTGCTGTTGAGGAGCTGTCAACTCCCAGGAAGCCTAAGGAAGGATACATCTGAAGGAGCTCCAGTGTTAAATGTGGTATAGTGTTTTAGAGTACATCCCTTGTCCCAGGTCAATTCACCTTACATTAGTGACAATTATAATGGTAAAGAACAGGTATTCCCAAACTGGGGTACGCGTATCCCTGGCAATGTTGTCGGGGGTACACCAAATAAAAATGTGATTCGCATTTAAATAATTTTAAAAAGTCAATTTTCAAACAGTCCATTTAGTAAGGCCCATAGAGACACATACCAGCTCTACTGGTAGTACTGCTACTACCAGCAGCTGCTACTACCAGCAGTACTAGACCTGCACCTGTCGACGACACAAGTTGTTCTGCTTCCATGAGCTGCTACTGCTACTACCAGCAGCTGCTACTACCAGCAGTACTACACCTGCACCTGTCGACGACACAAGTTGTTCTGCTTCCATGAGCACATCCAATGCTAGCATCAGTAATTCTACATTTGTTGTTAGCCCAGCTAGCACGGACACTGAAAGTTGTGAATCTGATGCAGCTGAAGAGCTACTACCCCCTTACCTGGGAAAGCACCGAACAACAGACAGGGACGATAGACCATTGAAGAGGCACAAATATGATGAGAACTATATTGATTGGGGTTCACTTATATTGGGAGTAGTGCCTTTCCTCAGCCACAGTGTGGTATATGTGCAAAAGTACTATCTCACAACTCGATAAACCTTCACTCTTGCGCATAATAATGATTACTTTTGAGTAGTAAGACATGTATAAAAGCAACAGATAGCATTAATAAGAAGGGGCTAGAAGTGTCTTATATGGTGAACTACCGAGTGCCTAGGACAGGCAAGCCCCATACGATTGTGGAGGACTTCATTCTTCCTGCTGCCTCAGAAATGGCTGGGACAATGCTGGGGGAACAGGCCAAAACAACTATACAGACAATATCTTCATCAAACAACGCATCAGTGACATGGCAGGAGATGTTTTGAAACAATTTCTGCTTCACATACAAGCAAGCCATTGAATTCTATGCTTTACAGCTGGATGAGTCAAGAGACGTGGAGGGCCTGGCACAGCTCCTGGTATATGTCCGTTACGTTTATGGGGGGTCAATTAAGGAAGACATTCTCTTCTGCAAACCACTGGAAACCAGGACGACAGGAGAGGATATTTTTAAAGTACTGGACAGCTTTGTGACACCAAATGGACTTTGGTGGTCAAGATGTGTTGGTATCTGTACTGATGGCGCAAAAGCCATGACAGGGAGAAATAGTGGAGTGGTAACGTGCGTGCAAGTAGTTGCTCCCGACACCACTTGGGTACACTGCAGCATTCACCGAGAGGCTCTTGCTGCCAAGGGAATGCCTGACAGCTTGAAAGACGTTTTGGACACTACAGTGAAAATGGTTTTCACTTGTCTGACTGCATGCATGATGACGACTGGCCTATCTGGGTGATGTTTTTTCTCGCCTGAATGATCTGAATCTAGGATTACAAGGACGCATACAACTATATTCATTGTGCGGGACAACATTGAGGCTATGATTAAGAAGCTGGAGCTCTTCTCTCTCTGTATTAACAAGTAC
Organism: Oncorhynchus clarkii lewisi; assembly: GCF_045791955.1. Lineage (NCBI taxonomy): Eukaryota > Metazoa > Chordata > Actinopteri > Salmoniformes > Salmonidae > Oncorhynchus > Oncorhynchus clarkii. The sequence goes on from NC_092179.1 coordinate 20,323,930, forward strand.
AACACAAAGGTCTTTCCATCATTGTATGATTTTTTGTGTGCAAATGAACTCAAGCTTATGGACAATTTTAAATGTAATATAGCAAAGCACCTGAATTAGTTGGATGCGCAACTACGCAGGTACTTTCCCGAAACGGATGACACAAACAACTGGATTCATTATCCCTTTCATGCCCTGCCTCCAGTCCACTTTACCAACATCTGAACATGAGAGCCTCGTCGAAATTGCAACAAGTGGTTCTGTGAAAATGTAATTTAATCAGAAGCCACTGCTGGATTGGGCTGCGCTCAGAGTATCCTGCCTTGGCAAATCGCATTGTTAAGACACTGATGCCCTTTGCAACCACATACCTATGTAAGAGTGGATTCTCGGCCCTCACTAGCATGAAAACTAAATACAGGCACAGACTGTGTGGAAAAGGATTTAAGACTGAGACTTTCTCCAATGCAACCCAACATTGTAGAGTTATGTGCATCCTTTCAAGCACACCCTTCTCATTAACCGATGAACAAATAAGGTTTTATATGTAAGATGGCTAAATAAAGAGCAAAAATGATTGATTATTATTATATTATTATTTGTGGTCCTATAAGAGCTCTTTTGTCACTTCCCACGAGCCGGGTTGTGACAAAAACTCACACTCATTCTTATGTAAATGTATCGTATAGTGTGTGTGTGGCAGGCTTACAATGACAGAAAAAAACAACATTTGAGACGCTGACCCTGGTGCTAGAGGGGGTACGCAGCTGGAGGTTGAATGTTTGAAGGGGGTACAGGACTATAAAATGTTTGGGAACCACTGGTATAGAGCAAAGAGACTGAGTGTTGAAATAAAACAATGGGTTTTCCCACAGGGTTTACCATGCAGTCTGAGAACTGTCGACATCAGTAGGCTAGGCCTCAGTAAATGTTCCTTTGGTTTATTCCATTTTGCTTTCAGCAGGGGGATTCTCTAAGCTCTCCCCATTCTTTCACTCTCTCCTCCTCTATCTCATTCCCTGTTCGGCCATCCTCTCCTCTCCTGTCCGCTCCTCTCTCCCTGTTTGAAGAGCTCTAAAGGAAAACACTTTAAAATGCACTCGTACAGAGAGACTTTTTGAAGTAAAGTTTCATGCTCTCATGCTCATGCATATTTCATCTGGCCTTTCTAATTCTGTCTGAGGAGAGGAACAGCCCATGTTACCCATGTTCCCCTGCTTTCCCTTTTCCTTTCTTCGGGGGAGCAGCTGGCTGAAGTGAATTCAGGTCACCTGCAGCACATGGGGATGCCTCTGATGTCGCACCCCCTTCCCACTGGTGCCTGCTTAGACAGGAGACCAATACATCTCAACTTTTTCCTTCAGCCGCTTCCTCCACTCGCTGAGTATCTCTCCAGGGTATTCCCACTGAGAGTCAGGTGTGTAAACACCCCAAGGGCCTTATTCCAATACTGGGTTGGAGTTAGCAAAGTTATGCCCTTAGGCCTCTGTTTTGAAGCCCTCATTTGAAGTGTTTTCTAGAATAGCCTCGCCAGGTCTGATCCCCCACAATTCTCTATAATCTCCACTTCACTTGATTCACTCTCCAAACAGCTATCGTTGTTTTGGAATGAACTGAGGAGAGAGCAACTAAGACGGGAGCCAGTGAAGGAAAAAGGAAAACGGGAATTGAACTAGTGTGTGTTGTCACAGTGATAGCACCACCATGCTGAGACAGAGGTAATATAAGTCAGACTGCTGCTGAGAATGAGGAGGAGGAGGAGCAGGAGGAAGAGGAGGAAGTGATTTGCTGGGTTTATTCTCTTTCCTTGATGAGGTGGTTGCCAGATGGAACAGAGGACATCTATATAGCCCCTGACACACTGAGATATACTGTATATTAACATGACAGCCCCAGTCCAGCTGAGTCACAACAGCACACAGTATCCGTCTTAAACAGAGTCATAAACCGAAACAAGTCTTAAGAAAGAAGACCTTGAAGGACCTCAAGTAAACCTTCTCCTTACACTAGGCAGCATTCAATTGACCTAGGTTAATTCGACAAAAGCAATGTTGCAAAAAATGTAATTGCAACACGTGTAATGTAAACAGCAGATATAGGAGACATTTTCTAAAGATTGACGACATTTGTTTCCATTCGACAGGGTGGATTTGTTTTTTGTGTTGCTGTATTGCGACAAATGATGATGGAAACTGTTTTTCCAATAAATTATGATAGCAGAATCTTTTTAAGGTACGCTGGGCCCGTGATGTCATGGCCCAAGCATTTGCAAACAAATCATTTTTCTGTACTAAATCCATAAGACGGCCTAATTTCTAAACAGGCTGACAGTGAGTTGTGAGCAAAATAACCAGGAGGGAAGTTGACAATGGCTATTAATAGGCATAAATAAATAGTATTTCTATTGTTGCAGTCCTCAAAGACAATCGCATTGAATCAAATGAATCAGATCCATTTACCGCCCGTAGGTCGGGGTGCCGACAGTCTAAAATAGATTTTTTTCAAATATAAAAATAAATGTTTTCTTTGCAGGACAAGGATTTTTCTGACTTTCTAGAATGCCTGAATCACCTTGCTTTTCTGGTTGGCTGGATGGAAGTTTCACCATCCGATGATTTAAAATCTACAGGAGTGCAAATTAAACTATGGCACAGACCGTGGTGATATGTTGGCACATGAGAATTATACGAATATGGCAAATATTAGTCAATTCTTGCATTCCATCCATGCTGGCTTTCGCGAGCTACCTACGACAGGACACCAATAGGTGGGAGAGCATACAGACTGTCGGCAATTTATTAATGAGCAATTTGCCTAATAGGGTAATGGAAACACTTCAACTAAATAATTTGTAATCGACCCTGCAGGTTTATTTTTTAAGGTGGGACGTCATTACGTCCAGCTGTTTTAATGACAAAAGATAGTTAAATGGAAACGCACCGCAGTGGGCAATTGTCACATCTATTTTCTATGCAAACTTTCTAAATGTCGACCAAAAAAAAATCGCTGGACAAGTTAATGGAATCATAGCTAATGTTTCCATGGTAACCTGTGGAGGAGTAAGTGAGGGACGTATTTTGGGCTGAGTAGAGGGGCTGTCTGATGATGGTGGGCCATTTGGACTACTAATCCTACAGACACGTTCCCCTTCTATGCTGCTGTACTTGACCCCTGACCCCTAACTGCACCCACTCAAAATAAGGAGTGGAGTTAGCAAAAGTATTCTCTTAGGCCTAGTTTTTACTCCGCCGCCACTGTCGCCACCGGAAATGAGCACACCGTTAATGAGCACACCGTTAATTTGAACTCAATATGAAAAAATAATTAAATTAAAGGAGAAAGGTTGCTGTTCTGGCATTTACCAAGGACGTAATAACTAACACAATCAATATCATCATAGAAACACGCAGTTTTCACATAATGTACTTAGACACTGGTTTGGAGATAATGAATTTTCCAACTTGTTTGAACTACCGATTGTGAATCCCAATTCTAAGACTATAACAAACACAGTGGATTGGGGAGCTTAGGTGTGACTATAAATCAAAGGAAACCTAGAATTTGGATTCACATCAGTAGTTCAAACAAGTTGGGAAATTCATTATCTCCAAACCAGTGTCTAAATACATTATGTGAAAACTGTGTGTTTCTATGATCTGTGGTTAAAAAGATATGCTGAAAGTAAGAAACAAAATTGCTCTTCTATGACATCACAGGGTAGGATTAAAAGTAAAAAAGGTGATTTTCAAAAGCAGCAATGAGTTTTTAGCCAGAGGGTTAGGGTATTTTATTTCTCCCCATATCAACGCAGCCATTTTAAAAATCACTGTTTAACTTTTGTTTAACTTCACTGTTTAACTTTTGTTTAACTTTACTGTTTCCCTTTTGTTTAACTTCACTGTTTCCCTTTTGTTTAACCTCACTGTTTAACTTTTGTTTAACTTCACTGTTTCCCTTTTGTTTAACTTCACTGTTTAACTTTTGTTTAACTTTACTGTTTCCCTTTTGTTTAACCTCACTGTTTAACTTTTGTTTAACTTCACTGTTTCCCTTTTGTTTAACTTCACTGTTTAACTTTTGTTTAACTTTACTGTTTCCCTTTTGTTTAACTTCACTGTTTCCCTTTTGTTTAACTTCACTGTTTCCCTTTTGTTTAACTTCACTGTTTCCCTTTTGTTTAACTTTACTGTTTCCCTTTTGTTTAACTTCACTGTATCCCTTTTGTTTAACCTCACTGTTTACCTTTGGTTTAACTTCACTGTTTCCCTTTTGTTTAACATCACTGTTTAACTTCACTGTTTAACTTCACTGTTTAACTTCACTGTTTAACTTCACCGTTTCCCTTTTGTTTAACTTCACTGTTTCCCTTTTGTTTAACATCACTGTTTAACTTCACTGTTTAACTTCACTGTTTAACTTCACTGTTTCCCTTTTGTTTAACATCACTGTTTAACATCACTGTTTAACTTCACTGTTTAACTTCACTGTTTAACTACACTGTTTCCCTTTTGTTTAACATCACTGTTTAACTTCACTGTTTAACTACACTGTTTCCCTTTTGTTTAACATCACTGTTTAACTTCACTGTTTAACTTCACTGTTTAACTTCACTGTTTAACTTCACTGTTTCCCTTTTGTTTAACTTCACTGTTTAACTTCACTGTTTAACTTCACTGTTTAACTTCACTGTTTCCCTTTTGTTTAACTTCACTGTTTAACTTCACTGTTTAACTTCACTGTTTCCCTTTTGTTTAACTTTACTGTTTCCCTTTGGTTTAACTTCACTGTTTCCCTTTTGTTTAACTTCACTGTTTAACTTCACAGTTTAACTTTACTGTTTCCCATTTGTTTAACTTCACTGTTTCCCTTGTGTTTAACTCCACTGTTTCCCTTTTGTTTAACTTCACTGTTTCCCTTTTGTTTAACTTCACTGTTTAACTTTTGTTTAACTTCACGGTTTAACTTTTGTTTAACTTCACTGTTTCCCTTTTTTTTAACCTCTCTGTTTCCCTTTTGTTTAACTCCACTGTTTCCCTTTTGTTTAACTTCACAGTTTAACTTTTGTTTAACTTCACTGTTTCCCTTTTGTTTAACTTCACGGTTGAACTTTTGTTTAACTTCACTGTTGAACTTTTGTTTAACTTCACGGTTGAACTTTTGTTTAACTTCACTGTTTCCCTTTTTTTTAACCTCTCTGTTTCCCTTTTGTTTAACTCCACTGTTTCCCTTTTGTTTAACTTCACAGTTTAACTTTTGTTTAACTTCACTGTTTCCCTTTTGTTTAACTTCACGGTTGAACTTTTGTTTAACTTCACGGTTGAACTTTTGTTTAACTTCACAGTTGAACTTTTGTTGAGGTCTTTTACCTCGTTTTTACCTCTTACTTTTTCTACAAAACATAGAAATGTGCCGTTTTCAGATATGTAGACACTGGTAGTGTGCTGAAGATAATGCAAATGAGGTTGAAAAGTGGTGGAGTTGCCCTTTAAGTTCTTCAGGAAAGCTAAGGGAGTTGGGTTTGTCCGAAAGCAATGATGTTCAAAAGCCATCTAAGCTCAGCTGATCTCTCCCTTCACAGCGAGGGTAAAACAACCAGTGAAGCAGAGCAGGTGACTTACTCAGGTAGAACAGCCTATTACTAGAGTGGATTTAGGTGCTGTGGAGGGAGGATGCAGAAGAGAGGAAGGGAGGGGGAAGCATGGATGGTTGAGGATGATTAACCATTAAGTGTGTCTGGAGTGGGGCGGAGTGTGACTGGGCTACTGAAGGACTCCTACCTCTCCTCTTCAGCCTCTCCTCTCAACGGGCTGGGAGAAGGACACACACACCAGCCATGCATTCACCCGTGCACACGCACAAATACTCCGGAAGTTATTCACCATCTCACGTATGGGACATTATCATACACAAACACACACCAAACTCTGCGTCTTCCTCCTCATCTTCAGTCCTCAGGCATCCTCCAGACGAGGATCTTCTCAGAATATACCCATCAATCATGTCACACAGTCCCTCCCTTCTCCTCTCCTGCTGGAGACTCAAGGTGAGGGAGGACGCCACAACATTTACTCAACACACACACGCACAAGATCACACACACACGCTCACACGCTCACAAGATCACACACACGCACAAGCACACGCTCACACACACACACGCACGCACAAGCTTACACACACACGCATGCATAAGCTCACACACGCACACGCTAACGCATGCACACACACACACACACACACACACACACACACACACACACACACACACACACACACACACACACACACACACACACACACACACACACACACACATCTATCTGAGCAGCACTGAGAGGGGTGAAGCATAAGGTCAGTGTCCTCAAACCACTCCCTACACCACACCAACCTGATGTGTGAGTATCTGAGTATGTGAGCACAACAGAAAGACAAGCCATCAAATAAGGCCATTAGGAAAGAACATGTCGACCTTTCAACCCTAAAAGCCTTCCCTCTTCCCTGCCAGTCTCATCTGCACACAGAAATAGGTTTTTACAGCCGGACAGAAAAACAAGTGCTGCTATTTCCCCCGGAGACTGTTTTCACTGGGAGGAGACGAGAGAGTGAGCTCTGCGCTAACGGGTGAGACACGATGATGACTTTGTCTGGTGCGTCTCAGGCATGCTCCGTTTTACATGACTAGAATATAATTACCTATGCCCTGGCCTTGTCCCCCCCCCTCTCCCTCTCTCTCTGAGGCCTCAATCTCTTCACAGAGATGACGTCAAAACAGACAAGACATAAAGAAACACAATGGAACAAAGCAGCCATTTAAAACCTTCAACCTTCAACCTCCTCCCAATGCCATCACAGCCCAGATCCCTATCAGTCACACCAGTCCCTCCTAACCAAAGCCTTTCATTGGTTACACTGTATTCTAGATAGGATGTGTGTTGTGCGACAGCTTCTTAGGATAGAACTAACCCGACTTTTAAATGATGAAATGCATTGAAATAGTGACGACCGACAGGCAGGCAGGGTGGATTAGTTTTCTTGTTTTTTCCTTCTACGTATCAGGGGGATTCTGTTGGCTTCTCTGAAGGCACAGTGAGCTAGCAGACAGGTTGTATGTAGAACAGGAGAGAAAGAGACAGAGACAACTCTCAAAACAGGGGAGCCTGTTCTGTCTTCTCATCCAGCAAATATGTGGTAAAACAGGAAAACAAGCTGGCTTTGAGGGAGAACGAAGGAAGACAGAATTAAACAGCAGGCTTTGATTTGAAGACGGTCCTATTCCTCTTTCCCTCAAGTAAAAAAACTAAAGAGGACAGCAGGAAGATACAGGAGAGAGAGAGAAAGAGAGATAGAAGGGGGGAGAGAGAGAGGTTATGTAAGCAAGCCATTGAGCTCCTCTGATGATGAGATCTCTCTCTATTATCACTGATGTGCCTTTGAACAGGGGGAATCATCTGACAACCACTCTGCTGCTGGTGCACCCCCCCCCCCCACACACACACACACCCACCCACACACACAGGTAGCAGACATATGCCTGAATAATTGACAGATCTGCATGTATAAGTTGTTTATAGATCAGAATGAATGTATATTGCTGTTTCTTCAGTGTGTGCTCCTTCCATCCTCAGGGCTCCATGTCTCCCTGTTTGGTGGGTCTCTCCTCCTACCTCTCGTCTGTTGTTCAGAGACAGACTTTAGACCCCACCCAGTGATCCTGTTAACGTTCACCAGAGCGTGGGCACACACACACACTACACCCCTGCTCCACATGCCTCCTAATCAATACACAATATACAGCACCAGCTCATCTCTCCTACACATCTCTCAGGGAGGCCTGCTTCGCTGCTACCCAGCTGCCAGCTAGTGAAACATGGGCAGATTCTCACTAACGTTCTCCTGATTATAGCTCCTAGCCCTGGCGTGGGCCCTGGGGATCCCCTCTTAGATCCCCTTCTCCAGCTGGTTGAGGCTCTACATTGGAACCATATGTTCTGTATCTCCCAGGGCCAGCGATCACTGGATGATCTGTCCAACTAGATCAATATTAATCTCCTTCACATGCATTACATCACATCTCGTAGCATGGGACGTCCTGACTGGAGGAATGGGATTGGAGGTACCCAGATTAACATCTCGTAGCATGGAACGTCCTGACTGGAGGAATGGGATTGGAGGTACCCAGATTCACATCTCGTAGCATGGAACGTCCTGACTGGAGGAACGGGATTGGAGGTACCCAGATTAACATCTCGTAGCATGGAACGTCCTGACTGGAGGAACGGGATTGGAGGTACCCAGATTAACATCTCGTAGCATGGACCTGACTGGAGGAACGGGATTGGAGGTACCCAGATGAACAAGATCAGGGATGGGCAACTTTGATAGGGGTGGGAGCCACAAAAAACGTGAACTCATCATGAGTACCCCTGCGTATCCACATCCATACTGCCCCCTCACACATATTGTGAGCAGAACATTTTAGTGGCCCCCCTTTTGACAGCGGAGATCATTTGTTTGTTTGTTTTAAAGAAAAGTGCAGTTCTACATATTTTGCCATGAGGCGGAGAGAAGATTGAGCAATTTTATAACAAATTTCATGTAATTCTACTCATTTTGCCATGAGGCAGAAAGGAAAATTAGCTGCTCTCAGGTTTTAATATGATATCTGAGTGAGACGGACTAACAAAGTCAATGGGGGCCCCCCGGCCGGTAATTCAACCATGATAGCCTGCCTCTAAACTAACCTAGCAATCCATTTTTGTTTTGCTGACATTGACTGACAATCAGTGACTGACATAAGAGAAAAAGTGATCCGAGGGCTTCAAAAGGGAGGCTGCCAGTTGCCCATCCCTGAACTAGACCAAGATGGTTTCCTGTGATTCATCTTCCTAAGACATTCTCTTTGTTTCCTCTTTCTTGTCATCTTCCAAAGTGATCAACTATCTTCCTGTCTCCTCCATCCTCCTAGTTATCTTTTGCATGGCCTGAGAAGACTGGAGCCCTACTGTCTGTGTATATACAGTATGTGTGTGTGTGTGTGGGGGGGGGAGGGGGCAGGTCAGAGTGGTGAATGTGATTGTGAGAAAAACTGTGGCTGTGTGAGTAAGTGTTTATCAGACAGACATGATTGACTAAGCTGGGCTCACATAGGATGATTCTCTCCACAAATGAGACCTCATCTCGAACCTGCTGACTGTCTCTGTGTCTGATATGAGCTCCATTCGCCTCAGCCTGACTGTCTCTGTGTCTGATATGAGCTCCCTGTCTCTGTTTCTGATATGAGCTCCATTCTCCTCAGCCTGACTGTCTCTGTTTCTGATATGAGCTCCATTCCCATCAGCCTGACTGTCTCTGTTTCGGATATGAGCTCCATTCTCCTCAGCCTGACTGTCTCTGTTTCTGATATGAGCTCCATTCTCCTCAGCCTGACTGTCTCTGTGTCTGATATGAGCTCCATTCTCCTCAGCCTGACTGTCTCTGTTTCTGATATGAGCTCCATTCTCCTCAGCCTGACTGTCTCTGTTTCTGATATGAGCTCCATTCCCATCAGCCTGACTGTCTCTGTTTCGGATATGAGCTCCATTCTCCTCAGCCTGACTGTCTCTGTTTCTGATATGAGCTCCATTCTCCTCAGCCTGACTGTCTCTGTTTCTGATATGAGCTCCATTCTCCTCAGCCTGACTGTCTCTGTGTCTGATATGAGCTCCATTCTCCTCAGCCTGACTGTTTCTGTTTCTGATATGAGCTCCATTCTCCTCCACCTTATAACGCTGCCATACTCCTGTCTACTACTCAACAGATAAATCTCACCCAGACGAGGGAGAGATAGAGAGATAGAGAAGAGGTGAAAGAAGAAAGATGGAGGGTGAGACTGATGGGGAAGATAGAGCGGGAGATAGGATGAGATAGAGAGAATGAGACAGGGGAACAGAGAACGATGAGAGTGAGAGAGAAAAGAGGTAGAAGAGAGAGAGAGAGGGAAGCCAGAGTGGGAGTCAGCGGGGGAAGACAGAGAGAGAGAGAGAGAGAGGTATAGAGAGAGAGAGAGAGAGGGAAGCCAGAGTGGGAGTCAGCGGGGGAAGACAGAGTGGGAGAGAGCGGGGGAAGACAGAGTGGGAGAGAGCGGGGGAAGACAGAGTGGGAGAGAGCGGGGGAAGACAGAGTGGGAGAGAGCGGGGGAAGACAGAGAGGGGGAGAGAGCGGGGGAAGACAGAGTATAGAGAGAGAGAGAGAGAGGGAAGCCAGAGAGAGCGGGGGAAGACAGAGTGGGAGAGAGCGGGGGAAGACAGAGTGGGAGAGAGCGGGGGAAGACAGAGTGGGAGAGAGCGGGGGAAGACAGAGTGGGAGACAGAATGGGAGACAGCAGGGGAAGACAGAGTGGGAGAGAGAGAGAGAGAGAGAGAGAGAGAGAGAGAGAAGCCAGAGTGGGAGGCAGCGGGGGAAGACAGAGTGGGAGAGAGCGGGGGAAGACAGAGTGGGAGACAGAGTGGGAGACAGCGGGGGAGACAGCGGGGGAGACAGCGGGGGAGACAGCGGGGGAGACAGTGGGGGAAGACAGAGTGGGAGACAGCGGGGGAAGACAGAGTGGGAGAGAGAGAGAGAGAGAGAGAGAGAGAGAGAGAGAGAGAGAGAGAGAGAGAGAGAGAGAGAGAGAGAGGGAAGACAGAGTGGGAGACAGCGGGGGAAGACAGCGGGGGAGACAGCGGGGGAAGACAGAGTGGGAGACAGCGGGGGAAGACAGAGTGGGAGAGAGCGGGGGAAGACAGAGTGGGAGACAGCGGGGGAAGACAGAGTGGGAGAGAGAGAGAGAGAGAGAGAGAGAGAGAGAGAGAGAGAGAGAGAGAGAGAGAGAGAGAGAGAGAGAGAGGGAAGACAGAGTGGGACACAGCGGGGGAAGACAGAGTGGGAGACATAACTGGAGAGAGAGAGAGAGAGAGGGAAGACAGAGTGGGAGACAGCGGAGGAAGACAGAGTGGGAGACAGCGGGGGAAGACAGAGTGGGAGACATACCGGGAGAGAGAGAGAGAGAGGGAAGACAGAGTGGGAGACAGCGGGGGAAGACAGAGTGGGAGACATAACGGGAGAGAGAGAGAGAGGGAAGACAGAGTGGGAGACAGCGGGGGAAGACAGAGTGGGAGACAACGGGAGAGAGAGAGAGAGAGGAAGACAGAGTGGGAGACAGCGGGGGAAGACAGAGTGGGAGACAAAGGGAGAGAGAGAGAGAGGGAAGACAGAGTGGGAGACAGCGGGGGAAGACAGAGTGGGAGACAAAGGGAGAGAGAGAGAGGGAAGACAGAGTGGGAGACATAACGGGAGAGAGAGAGAGAAAGAAAGAGAGGGAGAGAGACACAAGAGATAGAGAGAGAGAGACGAGAGAGAAATAGTGTGTGAAAGGGGCTTCAAGGTTGGAGAGATAGCGCGGGACTCTGAAGCAGAATCCTCTATCAATGCCGGAGATCACTCAAAAGCACATTGCCAAATGGAGAAAAATGAGAGAGAGATTTTTCATCCAGAAGGATGCAAAAACATCGTATTCCTCACCTCATGGTCATAGGCTGTATCTCTTCCGCAATACTATATTATTGCATAGCCTCTTCTTTCCCCATCTGTCTCCTTTCTCTTCCTGTCTTAGTCACACCATCTAAATTATACTCGCTCTCCTTCCCCTCTGCCGCCTGTGTGTGTATGTGTGTTTGTGTCTGTGTGTGTAGTGTCCATTCTGTGGTGGTGCATAGCTCCCTACTCCCAGTGGGGGATAAAGAGGTCTCTGTTAACCACCCTACCCACTCCCCCAGTCCCTCTACAGGGGCTAAAAGTAGCACCATCTCCACACAGGTCAGGTAACAGAACACGGTTATAAAGATACTGTACACATCTACAAGTGTCAGACAAAGACCCCAAATAAACCACTGTCCTCAGTGACTGATGACTATTCATATATAATGGTATACGGCAACACCCATCCTTTCAGCTTTCGGATCAAAACACTGAAGATATTGCAAACCGCCATCAGACGATGAATAGATGCTAATGATTTGGACCCAAAAAGGAATTCAAAGGGAGAGAGTTGAGTGACTTTGAGAGAGCGAGAGAAGAGAGACACTTACCGTCCTCTTTGCATTCTTCTGGTGGCTTCGCCTTCTTCGCCAGCCGCGGGTCCAGCCACGACGTCGTCTTGGTGTTGTGGCTTGACGAGAGAGAAAAGGAGAGACAGTGACAGGAAGAGAGAGAGAGCCAGTGAGGGAGGAGATTCTCAATTCAGCATCATTTAAGAGAAAAAGAGACGTTCCCCTGTGTGCCCACCCTCTAAACTGTCTGGCGAGAAGAAAAACCCCTTTAGGTTAACAAAATGGCAATCGATACTTTTAATTTGCACACTGTTTCTCATTAGTGGAGGGAAGGATGGAGGGATGGCGGGAGAAGGGGAGAGGTGTGAGTGATAGAGCTGAACAGCTGTGGGCTTGGCAGGATCAACACTGCGGGCTGGAAAACTGGGCTGTGATCAGATGAGAGGCGGTGCCAAGGAAACTTCAATGGATCTCTTTATCGCATCTGAGGACATAATGCCCTCCCTTGAAGAGATGACAGGACAAGAGGGGGAAGGGAGGGAAACGTGGCTACAGGAAGGCGGGATTATCCCCGAATCCACCCTTGGGAGGAGGGGACACTGTGAGCACTAACTGAAAATCTTGGGTGATGAAATGCCCCTTCCTCCCTCTCTCTCTCTCCCTCCTGTTTCCTTTTGATTCTGCCTTTCAATCTCTTCCCAACCCTCTCTCTTTCCCACTTTCCCTTCTTCCTTCTCCCTCTCTTTCCATCTCTCTCTCCCTGTATCTCTCTCTCTCTCTCTCTCTCTCTCTCTCTCTCTCTCTCTCTCTCTCTCTCTCTCTCTCTCTCTCTCTCTCTCTCTCTCTCTCTCTCTCTCTCTCTCTCTCTCTCTCTCTCTCTCTCTCTCTCTCTCTCTCTCTCTCTCTCTCTCTCTCTCTCTCTCTCTCTCTCTCTCTCTCTCTCTCTCTCTCTCTCTCTCTCAGAGGAGGATTCTGGATAAACAAATTGATGGAATCTGGAGACAAATCAAAGGGAGCCATCCCGTTGGCATCTGGTACCACCTTGGCACCGCATCATTTACTTTTCCCAAAACGTACAGCTACAAATTCGGTGGCTAAACGCGTTAGCACACAACGTTCCAGATTTATTCATCTAGATGTAGGAACACTCAGGGCCTGGGTGGACGAGACATAGAGACCTAGTCTAGTCTGCAGTGGCTGGAATTAACAGTCTGCCTCTGTGGAGGAGAGGATACACGCTGACTGGCTGGCTGACCGGCTGACCGACTGGCTAACTGACCGGCTGACTGACTGGCAGACAACTACATTAAAACTAACCCTGCTGGATGTTTTCTCTGCTACTCTATTATACGACACAATGAAAGGCAGTCCTCTGGGAATCAGATGATGTTTCTGTCACATAAATTCAAACGATTGTTTAATTTCCAAAAGGATTCTGTAATAACCTGCCTATCGATTGATGTACCTACACAGACAGGCACATACACACTCACACAGTCAGAAGACGTTTAAATATTTTTCAAAAGGAAGAGAAAGACAACTCACCTCTACAATTATATTGTAGCAGTAAAAATCGAACAGAACTGTTGTAAAATACCTCCAATACAGCTAGCCACACAGAACAATAGAATTCATTACAGTGGGAGTGATTGTGTGTGTGTGTGTGTGTGTGTGTGTGTGTGTGTGTGTGTGTGTGTGCGCGCATGTGTGTGAAAGCTGCTTAAAATGCTTGGGCAACTTTTACCTTCTATTCTCCCTGGCGAAATATTGCATGGACAAGAACCTCTAAATCTCATTACAACAACAGTCAACTATTTGGCTGCTGTTGGCTGTATGTGTGTGTGTGGTGTGTGTGTGTGTGCGTTGGGATAATTTGACACCGTTCTCTTCAGCGCAGACACTTACTCGATAAAGTACACCTCTCCCTTCTCTGTGTAGGCCATCTCCCAGTTGCCTGGCAGGGGGCCAAGCTCACTCTCATTCTCATCTGGTTTGGGGGGTGACTTGGTTAGCTCGCCCCCCTCCTCCTGGGGGACCTCGTTGTTAGGGTTGGTGGGGGTCTCGGTGGGGGGACAGGTCTGGGGGGGGACGTCCCCCGAGGAGACATCTGTACTCTTGTCTTCATGTTCGCTGGACTCTGAGAAGGAGAAGAGAATTACAGAGTCAGAGCTGACATTACTACTGGAGGAACAGGGGAGGGAAGAGGGGGGAAGGTGAGAGGGAGAGGGGAGGAGGGAAGGGGAAAGGGGAGAGGGGAAGAGGGAAGGGGAGAGGGGAGGAGGGAAGGGGAAAGGGAGAGGGGAAGAGGGAAGGGGAGAGGGGAAGAGGGAAGGGGAGAGGGGAAGAGGGAAGGGGAGAGGGGAGGAGGGAAGGGGAGAGGGGGGAGGGAGGGAGAGGGGAGGAGAGGGGAGAGGGGAGGAGGGAAGGGGAAAGGGGAGAGGGGAAGAGGGAAGGGGAGAGGGGAGGAGGGAAGGGGAGAGGGGAGGAGGGAAGGGGAAAGGGAGAGGGGAAGAGGGAAGGAGAGAGGGGAAGAGGGAAGGGGAGAGGGGAGGAGGGAAGGGGAGAGGGGAGGAGGGAAGGGGAGAGGGGAGAGGGGAGAAGGGAAGGGGAGAGGGGATGAGGGAAGGGGAGAGGGGAGGAGGGAAGGGGAGAGGGGAGGAGGGAAGGGGAGAGGGGAGGAGGGAAGGGGAGAGGGGAGAAGGGAAGGGGAGAGGGGATGAGGGAAGGGGAGAGGGGAAGAGGGAAGGGGAGAGGGGAGGAGAAAGGAGAAAGGAGAGGGGAGGAGGAGGAGACGGTAGGTGGGAAAAGTAGAAGGGAGAGAAGAGGAGGGAAGGGGAGAGGGGAGGAGGGAAGGGGAGAGGGGAAAGAGGAGGAGGAGAGGGGAGGTTGAAAAGGTAGAAGGGAGAGAAGAGGAGGAAAGGTAAGAGATGAGAGATGAGGAGGGAAGGGGAGAGGGGAGAGATGAGGAGGCAAGGGGTGGAGGGAAGGGTCAAGGGAAGAGAGGAGGGGAGGGGGGAAGGCGAGAGGGGAGGAGGGAAGGGGAGAGAGGAGGAGGGAAGGGAAGAGAGGAGGAGGAGGGAAGGGGAGGAGGGAAGGGTGGAAGGGAGAGAGGAGGTGGTAGCGGGGAGAAGGGGCAGTGTGATTGAGTGCCAAGGAAAAAGAGATGGAACGGGATAAAAAGAAAGATAGAGAGGATTTCAAATGGGGAGAGGGTGGCAATTACACAGGGACAGAAATAGAGAGATAGATAGATAGATAGATATATAGAGCGAGCGAGAGAGAGTAAGGATACCGAGCAGAGAGAGATGGACGGTGATTGAAAGAGAGAGGGAAATAGACAGAGAGAGCAGAGTGAGAGAGGTGGCAGGCAGAGGAGATTGAGAGAGAGTGGAGGAGCTGATGATATGTCCTAGTTTGAGTTGTGGCGCTTGGTTGGGCCGTCCCAGAGGACAGCCACAGCAGGCAGAGGGAGGGAGGGAGAGTTCATCTATGAGCTATCTACTCACATCACACTGTCTACTGCTCTCTCTCTCTCTCTCTCTCTCTCTCTCTCTCTCTCTCTCTCTCTCTCTCTCTCTCTCTCTCTCTCTCCCTCCCTCTCTCCCTCTCTCCCTCTCTCCCTCCCTCCCTCCCTCCCTCCCCTGTCGACCTGTATATACACTCAAAGATCCACTATATACACTCAGTAAGCTACAGCTGCTACATTGCAGCTCTAGGCTGAATACTCGACATCGAACCTTTCTCAGCTTTGTTCACACAGCCCAATGAATAGCAGAGCTACTATGAGAAATTACAGCAACATGAGACTACTCCAGTCCTATAGCTCAAGGGCATTTATATGGGTTACCTGACCAGAACATACAGTACAATGCCAGAAATCTTGCTTGTTTGTAGGTGACCAAATACTTATTTTCCACTTTTTCTCATTTAGTCTGTCATAGTGTACCTATGATGTAAATTACAGGCCTCTCTCATCTTTTTAAGTGGGAGAACTTGCACAATTGGTGGCTGACTAAATACTTTTTTGCCCCACTGTATAATGTAAAGCCATTCTCTAAAGGTCTAAATAACTACCGTAACTGTGTCATTTATTTTTACATTAACAAATGTCAAGTCAAAATGAATGATACTATTTTGTTTCATGGCTTACATAGGGTTTCTCTGTTCTTATATTAAGTTAGACAACCAGCATCTTTGCTCCTAGTTGAGAGTAATGACTGTGATGTGGCTTGCATTGATCCAGTAAATCTGCTTAGTGGAACCCCACGCTTGATTTGATCACACCTCCAGGCGATGTTTCTCTGTGTCGGTGCGGGGGGGGGTGGAATCTAGCCTCTGGCCATGTGACGTAGTCTGACTGTACTGTGGTCTGATCTAGTGACTGGGAGACTGGATACAGTGTAAGGCTGTTGTCTCTGAACACTATCAGTCATGTTACATGGGATGCTTGGGGGATGTACTTATGCTATTTACAGGCACTAGAACTCTCCAGTTTTTCATTTAGACTATCTATGATGATGATGCTGATGATCTGAGCTCCCTGGGAAGAGCTCCCTGTAGGCAGTAGGGACTTGTATCCATCCTTTATTATGTTATTGTATGGGTCTGACTGAGAGCTGGTTGCTATGATGTAACCTAGACGATAGACTGTTGCTATGTTGTCTGATCAGATCCCAGGGGTCGGTGCTATCTCATTTCAGCGGTGAACTTGTTGTCATGACGAGGATCTATAGTTGCACATCAACACTATGTCTGCGTTGGAACCTAACCTGGGGTGATGCCATTGCCGTTGCCATTGACAACGGGTCTCTCCTCCTCCTCATCCTCGGGTGGTTCGATGCCGGCCTTCTCCATGTTGCTGACCGACTTGTTCCGTTTCCTCTTCCCCTTGGAGCTGGGTCGGGCGCCCGGCAGGAGCTGATCTGTTACATTTAGCAGCAGAGGGCTGGGCTCGCACGGGGGCTTGGGGGTACCGTAATAGTTCTCTAGAGAAGGAAGGAAGGAAAACTTCACATTAATGATCATTTTATATACTTAGTCAGTCATACACACATCATGTTATACTTAGGTGCTGGTGGGTGAGGTTAAAGAATCAAAATGGCCAATGTGACAGATTGATGGTTGAACTGAGGTCTCTCCATGAGACTGTGTTAGCCCCCATGAGACTGTGTTAGCCCCATGAGACTGTGTTAGCCCCCCGAGACTGCGTTAGCCCCCCATGAGACTGCGTTAGCCCCCCATGAGACTGCGTTAGCCCCCCATGAGACTGTGTTAGCCCCCCATGAGACAGTATAAGTCCCCCATTAGACTGTGTTAGCCCCCCATTAGACTGTGTTAGCCCCCCCATGAGACTGTGTTAGCCACCATGAAAATGTGTTAGCCCCCCATGAGACTGTGTTAGTCCACCATGAGACTGTGTTAGCCCCCCATGAGACTGTGTTAGTCCCCCATAAGACTGTGTTAGTCCGCATAAGACGGTGTCAGTCCCCCATGAGACTGTGTTAGCCCCACGAGACTGTGTTAGCCCCACTAGACTGTGTTAGCCCCACAAGACTGTGTTCGCCCCCCACGAGACTGTGTTAGCCCCCCACGAGACTGTGTTAGCCCCCCACGAGACTGTGTTAGCCCCCCACGAGACTGTGTTAGCCCCCCATGAGAATGTGTTAGCCCCCCATGAGAATGTGTTAGCCCCCATGAGATGTGTTAGCCCCCATGAGACTGTGTTAGCCCCCATGAGACTGTGTTAGCCCCCATGAGACTGTGTTAGCCCCCATGAGACTGTGTTTTTCTCCCATGAGACTATGTCAGCACCATGAGAATGTGTTAGTCCCCCATGAGACTGTTATCCCCATGAGACTGTTAGTCCCCCATGAGACTGTGTTAGTCCCCCATGAGATTGTGTTAGCCCCCCATGAGACTGTGTTAGCCCTCATGAGACTGTGTTAGTCCCCCATGAGACTGTTATCCCCATGAGACTGTGTTAGCCCCCCCATGAGACTGTGTTAGTCCCCCATGAGACGGTGTTAGCCCCCATGAGACTGTGTTATCCCCCATGAGACTGTGTTAGCCCCCATGAGACTGTGTTAGCCCCCCATGAGACTGTGTTAGTCCCCCATGAGACTGTGTTAGTCCCCCATGAGACTGTGTTAGCCCCCATGAGACTGTGTTAGCCCCCATGAGACTGTGTTAGCCCCCATGAGACTGTGTTAGCCCCCATGAGACTGTGTTTTTCTCCCATGAGACTATGTCAGCACCATGAGACTGTGTTAGTCCCCCATGAGACTGTTATCCCCATGAGACTGTTAGTCCCCCATGAGACTGTGTTAGTCCCCCATGAGA
Organism: Oncorhynchus clarkii lewisi; assembly: GCF_045791955.1. Taxonomy (NCBI): domain Eukaryota; kingdom Metazoa; phylum Chordata; class Actinopteri; order Salmoniformes; family Salmonidae; genus Oncorhynchus; species Oncorhynchus clarkii. Next base: position 20,342,313 of record NC_092179.1, read on the forward strand.
TTGTGTTAGCCCCCCATGAGACTGTGTTAGCCCTCATGAGACTGTGTTAGTCCCCCATGAGACTGTTATCCCCATGAGACTGTGTTAGCCCCCCCATGAGACTGTGTTAGTCCCCCATGAGACGGTGTTAGCCCCCATGAGACTGTGTTATCCCCCATGAGACTGTGTTAGCCCCCATGAGACTGTGTTAGCCCCCCATGAGACTGTGTTAGTCCCCCATGAGACTGTGTTAGTCCCCCATGAGACTGTGTTATCCCCCCATGAGACTGTGTTAGCCCCCCATGAGACTGTTAGCTCCCATGAGACTGTTAGCCCCCCACGAGACTGTGTTAGCCCCCCATGAGACTGTGTTAGCCCCCCATGAGACGGTGTTAGTCCCCCATGAGACTGTGTTAGCCCCCCATGAGACTGTGTTAGCCCCCCATGAGACTGTGTTATCCCCCCATGAGACTGTGTTAGCCCCCCATGAGACTGTGTTAGCCCCCCATGAGACTGTGTTAGTCCCCCATGAGACTGTGTTATCCCCCATGAGACTGTGTTAGCCCCCCATGAGACTGTGTTAGTCCCCCATGAGACTGTGTTAGCCCCCCATTAGACTGTGTTAGCCCCCCATGAGATTGTGTTAGCCCCCCATTAGACTGTGTTAGCCCCCCATGAGACTGTGTTAGCCACCATGAAAATGTGTTAGCCCCCCATGAGACTGTGTTAGTCCACCATGAGACTGTGTTAGTCCCCCATGAGACTGTGTTAGCCCCCATTGAGACTGTGTTAGCCCCCCATGAGACTGTGTTAGTCCCCCATAAGACTGTGTTAGTCCGCATAAGACGGTGTCAGTCCCCCATAAGACTGTGTTAGCCCCCCATGAGACTGTGTTAGCCCCACGAGACTGTGTTAGCCCCACGAGACTGTGTTAGCCCCCCACGAGACTGTGTTAGCCCCCCACGAGACTGTGTTAGCCCCCCACGAGACTGTGTTAGCCCCCCATGAGAATGTGTTAGCCCCCCATGAGAATGTGTTAGCCCCCATGAGACTGTGTTAGCCCCCATGAGACTGTGTTAGCCCCCATGAGACTGTGTTAGCCCCCATGAGACTGTGTTAGCCCCCATGAGACTGTGTTAGCCCCCATGAGACTGTGTTTTTCTCCCATGAGACTATGTCAGCACCATGAGACTGTGTTAGTCCCCCATGAGACTGTTATCCCCATGAGACTGTTAGTCCCCCATGAGACTGTGTTAGTCCCCCATGAGATTGTGTTAGCCCCCCATGAGACTGTGTTAGCCCTCATGAGACTGTGTTAGTCCCCCATGAGACTGTTATCCCCATGAGACTGTGTTAGCCCCCCCATGAGACTGTGTTAGTCCCCCATGAGACGGTGTTAGCCCCCATGAGACTGTGTTATCCCCCATGAGACTGTGTTAGCCCCCATGAGACTGTGTTAGCCCCCATGAGACTGTGTTAGTCCCCCATTAGACTGTGTTAGTCCCCCATGAGACTGTGTTATCCCCCCATGAGACTGTGTTAGCCCCCCATGAGACTGTTAGCTCCCATGAGACTGTTAGCTCCCCACGAGACTGTGTTAGCCCCCCATGAGACTGTGTTAGCCCCCCATGAGACGGTGTTAGTCCCCCATGAGACTGTGTTAGCCCCCCATGAGACTGTGTTAGCCCCCCATGAGACTGTGTTATCCCCCCATGAGACTGTGTTAGCCCCCCATGAGACTGTGTTAGCCCCCCATGAGACTGTGTTAGTCCCCCATGAGACTGTGTTATCCCCCATGAGACTGTGTTAGCCCCCCATGAGACTGTGTTAGTCCCCCATGAGACTGTGTTAGCCCCCCATTAGACTGTGTTAGCCCCCCATGAGATTGTGTTAGCCCCCCATGAGACTGTGTTGCCCGCTGATCTAAAGCTTAGGCTATTCCTCCTACAGTGCATCCACTAATAGCTACAAGGCTCAGATTGAAAATGATCTGAGGAAGTTTCACCTCACTATTAAACGTGATATATGAGCAATTTAGAGCATTTTTGCTATCTTTTCATAATAGTTATCTGTACCAGAGGACCGAGACACACATTCAGCAGTTGAACCTCAAGTCACATGGGTGAGCAGTGAGCACTGCCACTGTACAAACCTGCTTAATATGCAACACGCCTGAGTTTTGGACACATTTTGTGTGCCTTTGATGATGTGTACATAAAAATATTTGCTTGGATGTTTTTCTCCTCTTGTTACAAGTTAATATTCAATCGCTAAAGTAAGGATCCCAGTAGACAACACAGGCACAAACGGAACATTAAATTAAACTGACTATTTAAAGGGAAATATATTGTATAATGAAATATTGAAAGGGAGAGAGCAAGTGAGAATGTCACGCGGGAAGATGATGTCATTATTACATAACCCAATGGGACCAGGACCAGGAAGTGGAAGGTCAGTTGACGTCCTGGGAGTTAAAGTTCACATAGTTCTTAAAAGTTCATACGTAAGTCTCAAGGCACGTCAAGGGGAGGTACTCAAACACAGTCACACACTCCACAACACATATACCTACAAACACACCCACCCACATGACTTCATATTGGTAACTAAAGCCTGACACTGTCTGGCCCACACCCCAGGCATCTTAACTAACATCACTGTTAGCTCTTTTGTGTCTGCTGGCAAATCATTGTTATCCACCGCACATCAATCAAACACTAAACCATGCACAGATTCCTAGTGATTGAGTGAGTGTGTGTGTGTTGTAAATAAATAAAGAAGAAGCCTGTCTCTCTCTCTGTGCTCTGGGCTCTGTGCTCTGTGTGGTCGTCCCGTCTGTCTCCCCAGGGCGGAGTCGCCAGCTCCCAGCATGCAGAGCATTTCTGGGTTTGTTCTGAACATGCTCCCCTGGGCTCCTCCTCGCTGATGCTTTCACACATCACCCACTCTGATCCTCCAGCTCCTGAGTCTGCTAGCAGAAGACTGTCTGCTAAGATCTCCTCCACACACATAGGCATGCATGCACGCAAACATCCCTTGCAACAGCTTTAGCCCAGAGATACCTGGCAAAGTCCAGAGACAGCGGATGTCCTTGTTAAGCTGATGTGAGATCTGATTAAGTGTTTGGTCTCCACTCTCTGTAAATATTGTGTGAAATGGACTGGGGGGAGATATGATGTTGCCACAGCAATGGAACCAAGTTTCCTTGAGAGCAGGCTTCAAGGCACTGCCTCTCCACTGAAGATTAAGTTCTGAAGCTAGAGAGGGTTTCTTTGAGAGTGATATGGGCGCCAGGGTAGCCTAGTGGTTAGAGCGTTGGACTAGTAACCGGAAGGTTGCAAGTTCAAATCCCCGAGCTGACAAGGTACAACTCTGTCGTTCTGCCCCTGAACAGGCAGTTAACCCACTGTTCCTAGGCTGTCATTGAAAATAAGAATTTGTTCTTAACTGACTTGCCTGGTAAAATAAATAAAATATTATCCTGCAGTGGTGTTTTCGTACTTCTGGAGGAGAAACCATACCATACCCAAAGATATTTTGAAATCCTTTGAGATTGTTCTAATCCTGGGGATTAAGTATGAAAATGATGAACCCCATCAACACGTATGCCGCAGACAGTTGAAGGACCATGGAGAAAATAGTAGCTGGAAAGTCCTGTTGGTTTGTATCTCAGATATTTGCTGTGGTTAGAAAAAGGACCTGTGAATTTTTGTTCGCATTTCTGAGTACACAGTGAGTGACTCAAATGAAAAAACATTGCTGTAAAAAAGCTAATTGAATGGAAAGGCTTAAAACCACAGACCACAGACTATTTTACCCTACTGCTGCCTAAAATCTAAAAGCAATTTAAGTCAGACTTTCCTGGGAAATCAAATCTAAATGCACAAAAACAGCATGCCGCATTCTTCAAACCTTTAAACATTCCTAGACAAACTGAAGACAACCTCCAGTAGTATGCTACAACGCTAAATTAGTTGCCTACCTAACTATTAGCTAAACGAAAGCCAAGAGACACACTGACCCAACCCCTGACTTTCCAAAGCAAGGCTCTTGTAATGATGAAAATCCAACACTGTGGATAACATTAACCTGGCAGTGTAGGACCTGACAGACAGATTGGCTTTTTCTCCGCCTTCCTCACACAAAAGAAAACAGGGATCTCTCCATCTCTATCGCCCTGCATCCCTCTCCCTCTCTCTCTATCTCTATCTCTCTCTCTCTCTCTCTCTCACCCAGTAGATATGAGAGTTTATCAAAATTGAATTTGCTTTTCCAATTCTTTGTGGGTCTGTGTAATCTTAGGGAAATATGTGTCTCTAATATGGTCATACATTTGGCAGGATGTTAGGAAGTGCAGCTCAGTTTCCACCTCATTTTGTGGGCAGTGTGCACATAGCCTGTCTTCTCTTGAGAACCAGGTCTGCCTACGGCGGCCTTTCTCAATAGCAAGGCTATGCTCACGGAGTCTGTACATAGTCAAACTCTCCTTCTCTAATTGAGCATTACATAATAAAAAGGTAAATGTTGGTGGTACAGCAATGCAGCCACCGAGAAGAGAAGAAGGGTTCTCTCTACGGAAGACCACATCCTCGGAGAGAGAATCTAACATCGCTCCTGGCAACCAACCGTTAAATTGACCATCTGCAATTTATTTTTCTGCCATGACAGGCGCGAGGCTGAGCGGGAGGGCTCGCGAGGGAGCTGACATGGAGTTAATGCATTATCTGTCTGTGTGGTGGAGTCCCCTGTATCTGACAGAGTGGAGAGCCAGTAGTTTAGTACATCCAGCACAGAGCCACACAGACCAGGGCAGATGGAGAGAAATTGGAGTCATGTTTATTATAGAGCCATTAGGGCTCAGAGGAGAGCCAGCATGAAAGAGAGTGTAGTGGTGTTGTGGTGTGTGTGAGAGTGTGAGAGTGTGTTTTCATTCTTCTCTGTCAGAGAGTGGAAGGATGGTCGATAAACAAGCAGCTACATAATACAATTATTACAACAAGCAAAATCAGGAAAGCCCCCCCCCCCAAAAAAAATATGATACACCCCCAAAAAAGTGAAAAGCTTGCTTTTACCTTCATAAGTTCCGCTCTCTAGTAAGGCTCCACTTTTCTCCAAATCCATAAACTGATCAACAGTCACAAAGTTGTAGTCCACCCCCGGGACCTCTCCCTCCTTGGGCTGCCTGGTTGTACCTATCAGAGAGGAGAGGGGTTACAGTTACAATCAGGGAACGTACTAAGAAACTGTGCATACAGGAGAGAGGAACAGTATGAACTGTGTGCACCGTAGAAATAGAATGAAAGAATTGTAAATATTTTTTTTTTTTTACCCCTTTTTCTCCCCAATTTCATAGTAGCTACTATCCTGTCTCATCATTACAACTCCCGTACGGGCTCGGTGGAGACGAAGGTTGTCATGCATCCTCTGATACACAACCCAACCAAGCCACACTGCCATCCAACCTGGAAGCCAACACCGTGCCCCTGGCAACCTTGGTTAGCGCACCACAGGAGTCACTGGTGCGCGATGAGACAAGGATTTCCCTACCGGCCAAACCCTCCCTAACCCGGACAACGCTGGACGCAGCATTGTGCAAGATGATGCAGCATTGTGTGCCAATTTAGTCTGGTGCCACAAGCTCTTATCGCCTGTCACATGTCATTATGATGTAACAGCGGTGACAGGAGGTGCTGGATTGGTGCAAACTGAATGACCCCACGCCTTCTGTCACGACAGTCACAAAAGCTGTGAGATACTCTGTGCTTTTCTTCAGTAAGTTGATTTTGGACTCCGCCACCCTATCTCTCAACGCTGCTGACAGAGAGTCCAAGTGTGAAATAAATGAAAGAAAAGAAAATGACTCCACCAAGGCCATTAAAGCCCTTGCCAACGTTGTCTTAACGCTCAATGTTGATGAATCTGTCCTTAGATGGGAAAAGCAAACCGTTGGAGATGTCAACAGATACCATGCAACGGAAACCCAGAATTCTCTCAGAGTTCAGCATCAACATCAAACCATGGTGCTCCACATCAAAACACACCAGGCTGAGAGAGTTCTAGGTGAGGGTTGACAGAGGAGTGGAAGGGGGCTGGTCTAGGGGCGTGAGGATGGCACATCTGAGCCATGTTGATATGTGGTGAGGAGATGCTAGTGAACACACATACAGTGTGTGTGTGTGTGTGTGTGTGTGTGTGTGTGTGTATCTATGTGTGAGATACACTATGGCACTTCCAGTGCTACCCTGCATGAGGCCTGCGTAACGACAACAGATTACACCTCCCGACCGCGCTACAGAACGGCCGACACACAGCACAACACTTCAAAAGGAACCTTTGATGTCATGGAACTACTGTATAATTAGCACCGTCTTCCAGTGGGGACTTTTCTGTGGCGACACTTTCTAAGAGGAGCAACCTATAAGGCATGAAAGTGGTTTTCTGTACTTTCAGAGTTCTGGGTCATCTGTTAGATTTGACATTAGTGTAACATCCAAGCTGGTTTAAGAGAGACATTTGTAGTGACGATTCCCTATAAAAAGCCACTGGCACAGCAGAGAGATGTCCATAACACGTCCACAGAAATTGCTTTCTAACCGTAACTATTTTCGTTCCCATTTTATCGATCCAATACAAATATTAGCATATAAAAGGTGAGCATGCTCTGTGATACAGTAAGAATTGTATGCCCTCTCCTCTTCCGTCTCCGCCAACCCTTCCTGGTCACCTGTGCTACATGTGACCAGTGAACCATGACCCCAACATATTGTGCCCTCTAGTGGACAAATAAGTTATAATAACCATTGACAGACAGCATATACAATGCCATATAAACAGGCCAAAACGGCTCCTACACACCGGCCCCTATGGTTTGCAATGTAGAAATCACCACTTAGCATGATGAGTATACACTTCCATATGCGGTAACACATCCTCGATAGACAAAAGGTTATTCTTCTTCCCTAGTGACTGATCTAAGAAGCCTATATTTATCTGTAATTTACAAAAGCCCCAATGGTATACATTTACAATAAATTAGGGCCACATACCTAATAAATCAAGCTGACATACTGTAGGTGCTTTGCCCCTAGTGGGTATTTTCAAGGCTGTTCCCAAGGGAATTTGGGCACCTGGGGCATTTCTAGAGTGCTGATAATTTACACTAAAGCTGTGTATTGTACAGGAAATGATTTTTCATGTTCAACAAACATCCTACTTATTAATCTCCTGTTCGATGGGAGGTGAAGCAAAGAGAGAGAGAGAGATGGAGAGAGAGTGAGTGAACACAGACGATTCATCAGAGGGGAAGCCAGGATTTTCACTGGAGCAATCTGCAAACAAAGCCGAGAATAACACAAACAGATTACCAGAGATAACTGTGGCGAATACCCAGCTATTTGTCCCGCGGTACAATGCTGTAATGACTCAGAAGCGGCTGTCGTCTTTCCACGTACAAAATGTTCCTTGGAACTCCTGGGGAGCGGAGAGGGGAGTAGGGGATAAGAGAATAAGGGAGAGAGAAAACAATAATGATGTCTGAACATCTCTTCCTCTCCGCTGAGAGAGAGAGAGAGAGAGAGAGAGAGAGAGAGAGAGAGAGTGAAGGGTCTGTGAGAAGAAGGCGTGGAGATGAAGCATGTCTCATGGAGTAGACTAGAGTTGCAGCGTGGGCAGTAGAGCTGCCGGCCAGCCAGGCCTCTACTACTCTCCCATCTCTCTCTCCCTACACTACAGTTATATCCATCCATAGGGTTTCATAGCCAGGGGCCAATAGATCAGCTCTTAACACATCCAGCTTAGTACCATTGTACAGTAATGGATCCCAGGTCAGGGCATCTAGCCTGCCTCGTTTTAAATCCAAACCCATTCAACAATGCACTTCAGTGGAATAAATGTACCCAGCCAGAAGGGCAGCCATCTGCGCATTGCGCTTCATGTGTCATGCATTAGCATGACCCTTAAGTATATCTACACTGTTTAACATCGCTGATTGGCAGAGGCATCGGTAACTGGATCACAACTATGTGAATCCATGTGTGTGTCCCAAATGGTACCCTATTCCCTATATAGTGCACTACTTCTGACCAGGGCCCTATTCCCTATATAGTGCACTACTTTTGACCAGGGTCCTATTCCCTATATAGTGCACTACTTTTGACCCAGGCCCACTGGGCCCATAGGGCTCCGGTCAAAAGAAATGCGCTACATCGCAGCCCAAGACTGTTAAATGAGTGTGTCAGACCATCTGCAAGTGGAAATATTGGCTCCAACTTCAAACACTGCTGGGATGGCGGTGCAACAGAGGTCAGGTTCAGTGAGTGCATATCCCCAGGCTTTGGAGAGAAATAGTAAGATATACTACGTCCGGACTTCAATCTCTCTCCCACGATACCATATCAACCCTCAAGCAGCTATGATCAAGCCTGAAAATCCACAGCTACTATGGCAAGAGGCAGAAAAGCACAGGGAGAAATATCCCCTTCTCTAAGTGTGTAGAGAGTGTGTAGAGCTTAGAGGGACACTGCCTATATAGACCACAAGTCACTTCACAGGTCTCCAGCCATCCATCAATCAGAGGAGAGTGAGAAAGACACCACATGACCAGAAGACCCTTTCAAATCATCATTATTGCACATCCCTGACCCCTCTCAGTCTGACCTCTCCCCCTCCCTCCCTCTCTCCATCTTGGAGAGCAGCTATTACAGTCAGTGTGGTTTTAGAACTAGCCAACGTGATGTGACAGACTGCAGAAGAAGACTTGAGGCTGTACCTCTGTCCACCCTGCTTACCTTCCCCCGCTCCTTACACATATGCTAGCCTTCAGACTGCATTAAAAGACCACATGATGCCAGCAGCAGCGGCTATTGCTTTCACAGCTAGTCGAAGGCCTAGCTTACTGAGATACAGACACACAGAGACAGGCTTGACCTCTTGACCTCTGAATCTCATATACTTGTTGTACTCTGTCCCTGACAAACAACATGCAGCGAGTTTCAAAACAGCCTTGAGTTTCACTTAGCAAGCCACTTCTGGGAGAAACTGTTCCATGTCAAACTGAAATCTCCAGCTCCACTGCCTCCAGTAGTCAGACCCAGTGTGTGTGTCAATGGGCTGCAGTGCATTGAAGGGGCTGGGATAGAGGGACTGTGTGGGCAGGAGCTGGTGATGGGATCAGCTTCCGCTTGGCTGGGTAACGCCCCTCTAGGTCCAGTGTGTTGTGACAGTGTGTCAGTCAGGTCTGTGCTGTGGTCCCTCTGGGGCCCTCTGGGGCCCTCTGGCCGGAGGTGCTCAGTAGCTCCCTCTATTCACTTCCCTAATCCCCCTGTTATGACAGCGAGAGATGGCGACAAACGCCCCATTGTCCAGATCTTAATCTAACCCTTTAGCCAATTAGGAAATGGCCGGCCTTCCTAATGCCTGGGAATTAGTGGGATGGATTGCGGTGCCATTCAGTGTTGTCCGGCCGCCACGGGAGACCGGGAGTCGGGTAACGTGGGGTGGAGAGGGCTGAACGAGGGCACTGACGAAAAGCTGCATTCGCCTGCACTTTCTGTTCATTGGTGGCAGTGGCAACGCATGGTCACTTAGCCGTGGATGTGCTTAGTCACTGTTGTCATAGACGGCTGCCTTAATCAACCCTGATTAGATGTCTGATACACTTTAATAAACCTTCATTGAACTAAAAGAGAGAGACAAAGAGAGAGTGAGAGAGACAGAGAGAGACAACGAGAAAGAGAAAGACACAAAGAGAGAGAGAGCCAAAGAGAGAGAGAGAGAAAGAGAGAGAGAGACAAAGAGAGAGCGAGAGACAGAGATCAAATCAAATCATTGGACAGATACACATGGTTAGCAGATGAAATTGCGAGTGTAGCGAAATGCTTATCCTTCTAGTGCATTAGTATCTAACAGGTAATATTTAATAATTCCACAACAAAACCTAATACACACAATCTAGTAAAGGAATGGGATGAGAATATATAAGTATAACATATATGGATGAGCGGTGACAGAGCGGCTAAGATGCAATAGATAGTAAAGAATAGATCGTGAAGTATACAGTATATACATATGAGATAAGTAATGCGAGATATGTAAACATTATTGAAGTGGCATTATTAAAATGACTAGTATTCCATTTATTAAAGTGGCCAATGATATCAAGTCTGTAGGTAGGCAGCCACCTCTCTGTGCTCGTGATGTCTGTTAAACAATGGCCTTGAGATAAAAACTATTTTTCAATCTCTCTGTCCCAGCTTTGATTCACCTGTACTGATCTCGCCTTCTGGATGGTAGTGGGTGAACAGGCCGTGGCTCGGGTGGTTATTGTTCTTGATGATCTTTTTGGCCTTCCTGTGACATCGGGTGTTGTAGGTGTCCTGTAGGGCAGGTAGTTTGCCCCCAGTGATGCGTTGTGCAGACCTCACTACCCTCTGGAGAGCCTTGCAGTTGTGGGCGGTGCAGTTGCTGTACCAGGCGCTGATACAGCCCGACAGGATTCTCTCAATTGTGCACCTGTAAAAGTTAGTCTTTACAACCTCAGCCTTCTGAGGTTGAAGTGCATGGATCATTTCAGTATGTCCGTGATGTGTACACCGAAGAACTTCAAACTTTTCACCTTCTCCACTGCTGTCCCGTTGATGTGGATAGGGGTTGCTCCCTTTGCTGTTTCCTGTCCACGATCATCTCTTTTGTTTTGCTGACATTGAAAGAGGGCCTTTTCCTGACACCACACCTCCTCCCTGTAGGCTGTCTCGTCGTCGTTGTTGATAAACAGGCCTACCACTGTAGTATCATATGCAAACTTGATGATTGAGTTGGAGGTGTGCATGGCCATGCAGTCATGGGTGAACAGGTAGTACAGGAGAGGGCTGAGAACGCACCCTTGTGGGGCCCCAGTGTTGAGGTTCAGCGGAGTGGAGATGTCGTTTTCTACCTTCACCACCTGGGGGTGCCCCGTCAGGAAGTTTGGAGGGTGCTATGGTGTTGAATGCTGAGCTGTAGTTAATGAACAACATTCTTACATAGGTATTCCTCTCTTCCAGATGGGATAGGGCAGTGTGCAGTGTGACCTATTGGGGTGGTAAGCAAATTGGAGTGGGTCTAGGGTGACAGGTAGGGTGGAGGTGATATGATCCTTGACTAGTCTCTCAAAGCAGATAGCGAGAGAGAGAAAGACCGAAAGAGAGAGAGAGAGAGAGCAATATGTGAGAAAGAAGGTTGCGTTTTCATTGGGGGATACAGCAGCACAAATGATTAACAGGCACATATCCCTATCCCATTACACACAACAGAGTGCTGTTGTCCTCATGCGCAGTGAGGAAAAACACACGTGGTGGCCCTCCTTAAACATGTTTCCTAAACTAGTCTTCCTATTGATGATCAGTAATGTGGGATTGATTAGGAAGAAAGGAGAAAGAGAGAAAGACAGAAAGATGGAGATTGAGAGGAAGCACTGACTGGATCATCTCACTGAAGTCTGTAAAACCTGCAGGGCCAGAGGTATGAATCTGCCAGCTCAGATGCAATCACAACTAATCATACACACAGGAACACTATTACTACCTAGCATTGTACCATCACACAGGAACACTATTACTACCTAGCATTGTACAATCACACAGGAACACTATGACTACCTAGCATTGTACCATCACACAGGAACACTATTACTACCTAGCATTGTACCATCACACAGGAACACTATTACTACCTAGCATTGTACCATCACACAGGAACACTATGACTACCGAGCATTGTACCATCACACAGGAACACTATTACTACCTAGCATTGTACCATCACACAGGAACACTATTACTAACTAGCATTGTACCATCACACAGGAACACTATTACTACCTAGCATTGTACCATCACACAGGAACACTAATACTACCGAGCATTGTACAATCACACAGGAACACTATTTCTACCTAGCATTGTACCATCACACAGGAACACTATTACTACCTAGCATTGTACCATCACACAGGAACACTATTACTACCTAGCATTGTACCATCACACAGGAACACTATTTCTACCTAGCATTGTACCATCACACAGGAACACTATGACTACCTAGCACTGTACCATCACACAGGAACACTTTGACTACCTAGCATTGTACCATCACACAGGAACACTATTACATAGCATTGTACCATCACACAGGAACACTATGACTACCGAGCATTATACAATCACACAGGAACACTAATACTACCTAGCATTGTACCATCACACAGGAACACTATGACTACCGAGCATTATACAATCACACAGGAACACTATGACTACCGAGCATTGTACAATCACACAGGAACACTATGACTACCGAGCATTGTACAATCACACAGGAACACTATTACTACCTAGCATTGTACCATCACACAGGAACACTATGACTACCTAGCATTGTACCATCACACAGGAACACTATGACTACCGAGCATTGTACAATCACACAGGAACACTATGACTACCTAGCATTGTACCATCACACAGGAACACTATGACTACCGAGCACTGTACAATCACACAGGAACACTAATACTACCTAGCATTGTACAATCACACAGGAACACTATTACTACCTAGCATTGTACCATCACACAGGAACACTATTACTACCTAGCATTGTACCATCACACAGGAACACTGACTACCGAGCATTGTACAATCACACAGGAACACTAATACTACCTAGCATTGTACCATCACACAGGAACACTATTACTGCCTAGCATTATACCATCACACAGGAACACTATTACTACCTAGCATTGTACCATCACACAGGAACACTATTACTACCTAGCATTGTACCATCACACAGGAACACTATTACTACCTAGCATTGTACCATCACACAGGAACACTATGACTACCTAGCATTGTACCATCACACAGGAACACTATGACTACCGAGCATTGTACAATCACACAGGAACACTATGACTACCTAGCATTGTACCATCACACAGGAACACTATGACTACCGAGCATTGTACAATCACACAGGAACACTATTACTACCTAGCATTGTACAATCACACAGGAACACTAATACTACCTAGCATTATACAATCACACAGGAACACTAATATCTAGCATTATATCATCACAAAGGAACACTATTACTACCTAGCATTGTACCATCACACAGGAACACTATTACTACCTAGCATTGTACCATCACACAGGAACACTATTACCAACTAGCATTGTACCATCACACAGGAACACTATGACTACCTAGCATTGTACCATCACACAGGAACACTATGACTACCGAGCATTGTACAATCACACAGGAACACTATGACTACCTAGCATTGTACCATCACACAGGAACACTATGACTACCGAGCATTGTACAATCACACAGGAACACTAATACTACCTAGCATTGTACAATCACACAGGAACACTATTACTACCTAGCATTGTACCATCACACAGGAACACTATTACTACCTAGCATTGTACCATCACACAGGAACACTGACTACCGAGCATTGTACAATCACACAGGAACACTATGACTACCGAGCATTGTACAATCACACAGGAACACTAATACTACCTAGCATTGTACCATCACACAGGAACACTATTACTGCCTAGCATTATACCATCACACAGGAACACTATTACTACCTAGCATTGTACCATCACACAGGAACACTATTACTACCTAGCATTGTACCATCACACAGGAACACTATTACTACCTAGCATTGTACCATCACACAGGAACACTATGACTACCTAGCATTGTACCATCACACAGGAACACTATGACTACCGAGCATTGTACAATCACACAGGAACACTATGACTACCTAGCATTGTACCATCACACAGGAACACTATGACTACCGAGCATTGTACAATCACACAGGAACACTATTACTACCTAGCATTGTACAATCACACAGGAACACTAATACTACCTAGCATTATACAATCACACAGGAACACTAATATCTAGCATTATATCATCACAAAGGAACACTATTACTACCTAGCATTGTACCATCACACAGGAACACTATTACTACCTAGCATTGTACCATCACACAGGAACACTATTACCAACTAGCATTGTACCATCACACAGGAACACTATGACTACCTAGCATTGTACCATCACACAGGAACACTATGACTACCGAGCATTGTACAATCACACAGGAACACTATGACTACCTAGCATTGTACCATCACACAGGAACACTAAGACTACCGAGCATTGTACCATCACACAGGAACACTATGACTACCGAGCATTGTACAATCACACAGGAACACTATGACTACCTAGCATTGTACCATCACACAGGAACACTATGACTACCGAGCATTGTACAATCACACAGGAACACTAATACTACCTAGCATTGTACCATCACACAGGAACACTATTACTACCTAGCATTGTACCATCACACAGGAACACTATTACTACCTAGCATTGTACCATCACACAGGAACACTATTACCAACTAGCATTGTACCATCACACAGGAACACTATGACTACCTAGCATTGTACCATCACACAGGAACACTATGACTACCGAGCATTGTACAATCACACAGGAACACTATGACTACCTAGCATTGTACCATCACACAGGAACACTAAGACTACCTAGCATTGTACCATCACACAGGAACACTATGACTACCGAGCATTGTACAATCACACAGGAACACTAATACTACCTAGCATTGTACAATCACACAGGAACACTATTTCTACCTAGCATTATACCATCACACAGGAACACTATTTCTACCTAGCATTGTACCATCACACAGGAACACTATTACTACCTAGCATTATACCATCACACAGGAACACTAATACTACCGAGCATTGTACAATCACACAGGAACACTATTTCTACCTAGCATTGTACCATCACACAGGAACACTATTACTACCTAGCATTGTACCATCACACAGGAACACTATTACATAGCATTGTACCATCACACAGGAACACTATTACATAGCATTGTACCATCACACAGGAACACTATTATATAGCATTGTACCATCACACAGGAACACTATTACATAGCATTGTACCATCACACAGGAACACTATTACCTAGCATTGTACCATCACTGATGACTGGGGGCCTTGGAAGTGATATTTACAGTGTAAGACAAATGACAGTATGTACATTACATTACGTTCCCTTTAGGAGTAGCTGCAAGACATCCATTGATACATTTGTTGCGAGTTATCTGACCATTGAGATATTCTTTGAGTGGAAGGCTGTTACAGTACAATCCCCATGTCCATCTCCAACCTGCGTCTCAGTCCATAACCATGCTATTGTAATGGTCTGTAATAGAGGTCGACCGATTATGATTTTTCAACACCGATACCGATGAATCTGACGATTTTTAAAATGTATTTGTAATAATGACAATTACAACAATACTGAATGAACACTTATTTTAACCTAATATAATACATCAATAAAATCAATTTAGCCTCAAATAAATAATGAAACATGTTCAATTTGGTTTAAATAATGAAAAAACTAAGTGTTGGAGAAGAGAGTAAAAGTGCAATATGTGCCATGTAAGAAAGCTAACGTTTAAGTTCCTTGCTCAGAACATGGGAAACTAATGAAAGCTGGTGGTTCCTTTTAACAGGTAAGAAGTTTTAGGTTGCAGTTATTATAGGAATTATAGGACTATTTCTCTTTTTTCCATTTGTATTTCATATACCTTTAACTATTGGATGTTCTAATAGGCACTTTAGTATTGCCAGTGTAAAAGTATAGCTTCTGTCCCTCTCCTCGCTCCTACCTGGGCTCGAACCAGGAACACAACGACAACAGCCACCCTCGAAACAGCGTTACCCATCGCTCCACAAAAGCCGCGGCCCATGCAGAGCAAGGGGAACAACTACTCCAAGTCTCAGAGCGAGTGACGTTTGAAACGCTATTAGCATTTATCACCCCGCTAACTAGCTAGCCATTTCACATTGGTTACACCAGCCTAATCTCGGGAGTTGATAGGCTTGAAGTCATAAACAGCTGCTGGCAAATGCACGAAAGTGTTGTTTGAATGAATGCTTATGAGCCTGCTGCTACCTACCAGCGCTCAGTCAGACTGCTCTATCAAATCATAGACTTAGTTGTAACATAATAACACACAGAAATACGAGCCTTAGGTCATTAATATGGCCGAATCTGGAAACTATCATCTCGAAAACAAGACGTTTATTCTTTCAGTGAAATACAGAACCGTTCCATATTTTATGTAACGGGTGGCATCCCTAAGTCTAAATATTCCTGTTACATTGCACAACCTTCAATGTTATGTCATAGTTACGTAAAATTCTGGCAAATTGGGCGGCCCAAACTGTTGCATATACACTGACTCTGCGTGCAATGAACACAAGAGAAGTGACACAATTTCACCTGGTTAATATTGCCTGCTAACCTGTATTTATTTTAGCTAAATATGCAGGTTTAAAAATATATAGTTCTTTGTATTGATTTTAAGAAAGGCATTGATGTTTATGGTTAGGTACACATTGGAGCAACGATATGCACCGCATCGATTATATGCAACGCAGGACACGCTACATAAACTAGTAATATCATCAACCATGTGTAGTTTAACGAGTGATTATGATTGATTGATTGTTTTTTATAAGATAAGTTTAATGGTAGTTAGCAACTTACCTTGGCTTACTGCATTCGCATAACAGGCAGGCTTCTCGTGGAGTGCAATGTAATCAGGTGGTTAGAGCGTTGGACTAGTTAACTGTAAGGTTGCAAGATTGAATCCCCCGAGCTGACAAGGTAAAAATCTGTCGTTCTGCCCCTGAACGAGGCAGTTAACCCACTGTTCCTAGGCCGTCATTGAAAATAAGAATGTGTTCTTAACTGACTAGTTAAATAAAGATTAAATAAAGGTGTAAAAATATATATACAAAATATCGGACAAATAGTTTTCCAAAAATACAAATATCCGATTGTTATGAAAACTTGAAATTGGCCCTAATGAATCGGCCATTCCGATTAATCGGTCGACCTCTAGTCTGTAATGGTCTGCATAGCAGCAAATGTCTGAAGCCATTACCGCCAGTGGAAGCTCTTTCACTGGCGGTAACATATCAGTCTCTTGCCACTGAGATGAAAGACCAAGGACATGGTAGAGGACTCAGGTACACTGGGGTTTGTGTCTGATACAGACAGCAATGTGCTAGCTGCAGAGATAACACTGACACCAATAGGATTGTCCGTCCTCTACCAAAAAACTAAATTGAAAGTTATTTTAAGTCCAGTAAAAAAGGCTTCATCTGAGTCCGGGAAGTCCCAGAACACATCACATTCAGATCTCTCACTGAAAGATCCAGCTAAAACTACTGAAGCCAAGAAGAGTGGAAGTGAAGTTTTCACTAGTCCCTCTAGCTGTGCCTGTGAATCTGGGGAGCTAGCCCCACTCAGGCAGCAGTCAAACAGAGACGTGAGTGATGAAGCAACCTGGAGACGTTGACAGTGACAGATTGGTTATTCATCCAGCTTGTCATCAGAGGCTTCTCCAGTACTTAGTGTGCTTCATCATCAGTGTTTTGGAGGAATCTTAAGTCTGATACCAAACTCTCTCAAGTAACTGTCTACAGTACAAACTAGAGGTCGACCGATTATGATTTTTCAACGCCGATACCGATTATTGGAGGACCTAAAAAGCCGACACCGATTAATCGGTCGATTTAAAATATATATATATATTTGTAATAATGACAATTACAACAATACTGAATGAACACTTATTTTAACTTAACATAATACATCAATAAAATCAACTTAGCCTCAAATAAATAATGAAACATGTTCAATTTGGTTTAAATAATGCAAAATCGAAGTGTTGGAGAAGAAAGTAAAAGTGCAATATGTGCCATGTAAGAAAGCTAACGTTTAAGTTCCTTGCTCAGAACATGAGAACATATGAAAGCTGGTGGTTCCTTTTAACATGAGTCTTCAATATTCCCAGGTAAGAAGTTTTAGGTTGTAGTTATTATAGGAATTATAAGACTATTTCCCTCTATACCATTTGTATTTCATTAACCTTTGACTATTGGATGTTCTTATCGGCACTTTAGTATTGCCAGTATGACAGTATAGCTTCCGTCCCTCTCCTCGCTCCTCCCTCGGCTCGAACCAGGAACACAATGACAACAGCAACCCTCGAAGCAGCGTTACCCATGCAGAGCAAGGGAAACAACCACAGGCTCAGAGAGAGTGATGTTTGAAACGCTATTAAATCAAATCAAATCCAATTTTATTTGTCACATACACATGGTTAGCAGATGTTAATGCGAGTGTAGGGAAATGCTTGTGCTTCTAGTTCCGACAATGCAGTAATAACCAACAAGTAATCTAGCTAACAATTCCAAAACTACTACCTTATAGACACAAGTGTAAGGGGATAAAGAATATGTACATAAAGATATATGAATGAGTGATGGTACAGAGCGGCATAGGCAAGATACAGTAGATGGTATTGAGTGCAGTATATACATATGAGATGAGTATGTAAACAAAGTGGCATAGTTAAAGTGGCTAGTGATACATGTATTACATAAAGATGCAGTAGATGATATATGATGGTACAGAGCGGCATAGGCAAGATACAGTAGATGGTATTGAGTACTGTATATACATATACATATGAGATGAATAATGTAGGGTATGTAAACATTATATTAGGTAGCATTGTTTAAAGTGGCTAGTGATATATTTTACATATTAGCGCGCTAACTAGCTAGCCAGTTGATAGGCTTGAAGTCATAAACAGCGCAATGCTTGACGCACAACGAAGAGCTGCTGGCAAAACGCCCGAAAGTGCTGTTTGAATGAATGTTTACGTGCCTGCTGCTGCCTACCACCGCTCAGTCAGATACTTAGATACTTGTATGCTCAGTCAGATTATATGCAATGCAGGACACGCTAGATAATATCTAGTAATATCATCAAACATGTGTAGTTAACTAGTGATTATGATTCATTGATTGTTTTTTATAAGATAAGTTTAATGCTAGCTAGCTTGGCTTACTGCATTCGCGTAACAGGCAGTCAGTCTCCTTGTGGAGTGCAACGAGAGAGAGGCAGGCCGTTATTGCGTTGGACTAGTTAACTGTAAGATTGGATCCCCGAGCTGACAAGATGAAAATCTGTAATTCTGTCCCTGAACGAGGCAGTTAACCCACCGTTCCTAGGCCACCATTGAAAATAAGAATGTGTTCTTAACTGACTTGCCTTGTTAAATAAAGATTAAATAAAGGTTTCCAAAAATACAGATTTCCGATTGTTATGAAAACTTGAAATCGGCCCTAATTAATCGGCCATTCCGATTAATCGGTCGACCTTTAGTACAAACAACATTCCTTGTAACTAAACAAGCCAAACAATGTAGAGCAAACATTTCACAATACAGCACCAGCATATAGCCAACTCGCTGTAAAAGTAATAGTTTTCTGACATGGAAATGTTATATTCCACATTCCACCGTGTACATTTCCTGTACCGTACCTACCCCTAACGAAATACTTGATCATGGTGTCTGTGTCCTTGTGGAACAGGCTGACGCTCAGAACATGTATTCTCCTCCTCTCCTCCTTCCAGGGTTCTGTACTCTTTCATCACATTTCAAACATCCCTTTGGTCTCGCTCCGCATCTGAGCCTCGAGAGAATCAAAGCAGTCACTTTTGGTGTTACAGTGTGACACAGTAATTCTGCAACCTGGAGACACTTGACAGCAAATACAGAGGTGCTTGGAGGCGCTAGGCATCCACTCAAACCAGTCCCTTTAATCTGGGGAGATCCAAAAACAAGAGAAAAGACAACAACGCTTTCTTTCCCCTCACAGCTGTTTCACTCTGTATCCATGGACGACAGGAGCCTCGTCATTCACACACAGCCCAACCCAGGTAGGTATGGAGAAAGAGGGGGAGATAGATGGAGAGAGAGAAAGAGAGGGATGGAGAGATAGACATACACCCACACATACACACACACACACACACATACACAGATTAGGGGCGAGCTGATGTCATCCGTTTGGATGTGTGGCCCTGGGGTGTGTGTGTGTGTGTATGCGTTTGCATGTGTGCCTGTGTCTCTGTGTCTCTGTGCAGTCCAGACACAGTGGGACTGATGGTGGATGTGAAAGTGCTGCTGTCAGCTTAATCCTCACACTGCAGCCAGAGATGTCCCTATCTCGGCCAGAGACCACATTACCACCCAATGACACAATCTGTTTGTCAGGGACGCCTGCCTGCCTGTCTCCATGGCTGTCTACCTGCCTGCCTACTCTGATTCAGTTATAACGCCCTATCACAGCCAGTTAGGTCTGAAGCTTAGGGCGGCCATACTAGCAGACAACAGGTCCACATACCATCATGACCCTATTTGGTGCCATGGCCGAGCTCTGGATTGTTCCATTGTTATCTGAAGTGGTTTTCACCCAGGTCGTTTATTTGCTACAGCCCTACTGTCCTGGGAGCCATTTTGTCAGTTTGGATTGAAGCGTTAGTCTCTTGAGTCCTGCTTGGGATTTGAACCCATAACCGTGTTGGGTCAGAGGTGGAAATAATCAGTACTCTACATGGTGGCAATCATCCACACAGCAACCTCTGACCCTTTAAATTCAGAGGTTGAGCCACACCAGGAACCTCTATCACCACCAGCTGTGTTGTGTGTGAGTGTGTGTATTTGCTATTCATGTTTGTGCATTTTCTGTATGTGTGCGTGTGTACTTACAATGTGTGTGTGTGTGTATTTACTGTGTGTGTGTGTGTGTGTGTGTGTGTGTGTGTGTGTGTGTGTGTGTGTGTGTATTTACTGTGTGAATGTGTGTGTTTACTGTGATCATACTAGTAGTGGGAGATGTGGCAGGTCTGTAAACTAGAGGGGGAATTCACATCATACTAGTAGTGAGAGATGTGGCAGGTCAGTAAACTAGAGGGGGAATTCACATCATACTAGTAGTGGGAGATGTGGCAGGTCTGTAAACTAGAGGGGGAATTCACATCATACTAGTAGTGAGCGATGTGGCAGGTCAGTAAACTAGAGGGGGAATTCACATCATACTAGTAGTGAGAGATGTGGCAGGTCTGTAAACTAGAGGGGGAATTCACATCATACTAGTAGTGAGAGATGTGGCAGATCAGTAAACCAGAGAGGGAATTCACATCATACTAGTAGTGAGAGATGTGGCAGGTCTGTAAACTAGAGAGGGAGGGGTTTAACAACATACATGGCATCCCTTTACAATGAGAAGTGTTCCCTGTCGTTCCCTGACATCTGTTTAATGGCTGCTCCAATTAGAGAGGAGCGAGGTGACCACCCCCCACACACACAGGAGCATGGTGGAGTGGAGAGGTAGAGAGTAGAGATACATGGTTCTCCCTGAAGCCCTCTCCTGTCTCTAGTAGCTCCAGCATAGCAACCACAGACTATCAGAGGTGTATATGTAACAGCATAACTTTAGACCGTCCCCTCGCCCATATCCGGGTGCGAACCAGGGACCCTCTGCACACATCAACAACAGTCACCCTCGAAGCATCGTTACCCATCGCTCCACAAAAGCCATGGCCCTTGCAGAGCAAGGGGAACTACTACTTCAAGGTCTCAGAGCAAGTGACGTCACCGATTGAAACGCTATTTAGTGCGCACCACCGCTAACTAGCTAGCCGTTTCACATCCGTTACATATACAGGATCACTTCAGAGAAGGAAAAGCCATTCATTGCATACCACCTCCCTTGTGTGACTGGAGTTTATACATGAGTGTAACCGGTGTGAAATGGCTAGCTAGTTAGCAGATAGATAGGTAACAATGCTTTTAGGGTGATGGTTGGCGGTAGGCGATGTGTTCAGAGGGTCCCTGGTTCGAGCCCAGGTTGGGAGAGGGACAGAAGCAACACTGTTACATGAGCAACACACACAACTTGAAAGACGGAATTCTTGGTGATGATTTCAAACGGTACTTGGCATGATTGAGGTATACAAGTATGTGACATTTAGATCTCAGCATACACTGCTATACACCACATCAGTAGTATACTGAGAATACATTGAGTCAATTTACACAAAGTAAATGCAAAAACACTGATTTTGCTGATAGTTGCTCTATTGAGGAATGTTTGACGTACCTTGACTGTGATATGGGGTTGTCCCACCTAGCTACCTGAAGTTGAATGCACTAACTGTAAGTCGCTCTAGATGAGAGCATCTGCTAAATGACTCAAATGTCAGTGTGATGTAATGGCTCCTATCATCTGAAATGAAACCAGGCTACATGGCGTGAAACAACGAAGAGTAACTGACCCCAAACTTAGTCACCAGTTCTCCAAATGATACTCAAGTTAATAGGAAAATCATAAATAATAAAGACATTCCATGCATTATTCATGACATTTTTCTTCCCTCGCAGCTCTCCTACTTCTCGCTCGCGGCACAAAATGTGTTCTAGAAATGTACTCACCAACTTGCTGTGCGGAGTAAATAATGGCTTGAGGTAAACGTTTTATAGAAATAATCATGAAAATGAAATACATATTTACAGAGAAGAAGGTGGGGTTTATGTGTGTGTGTGTGTGTGTGTGTGTGTGTGTGTGTATGGGGAGCATGAGCACAGGCAGTCAGATGGAAAAAGGGGTTGAATGAGGGGGGTTTCCATACACTGCGTATATTCACCGGTAGTGTAACAACGTGTCTGTGTGAATTACACTCTATCGCACAAGGCTATTTTCCTTTCCCTTCCGTTCTCTTTAACACACGTAACTTTAAACGTGACATAATAGATAAACAGGGAATACAATGTATATGTAAATGGATGCTTGGCTTTCCTAATGAACAAATATCTGAAGAGTTTTGTGTCTCTGATTGGTTAAAGTCCTTAATTCATCACTGTGGTGTTGCCAGCGAATCAGGAAAGTCAATTACTGATGCGGTTCCTGTTTAAACACACATCAACAATAGATCCGTGGACATACAGTATAAAGCAGAAGGCTACTGTACGTCCTGTATGAGCAACATCTGAAAGCTTATGAAGAATTCACATCCAAACAGATCTGAGGGACACTGTTTTCTCTAAAGCAGGGCTCTCTTTCACGTCTTGTCTAATCATCAGATAAATTAAGGTGGCAAGGAGAAGTAATCACCTTTATAAAATTAATACATTTGGTAGGTAGCCTAGCGGCAGGTAGCCTAGCGGCAGGTAGCCTAGCGGTAGGTAGCCTAGCGGCAGGTAGCCTTGCGGCAGGTAGCCTAGCGGCAGGTAGCCTTGCGGCAGGTAGCCTTGCGGCAGGTAGCCTAGCGGCAGGTAGCCTAGCGGCAGGTAGCCTAGCGGTAGGTAGCCTAGCGGCAGGTAGCCTAGCGGTAGGTAGCCTAGCGGCAGGTAGCCTAGCGGTAGGTAGCCTAGCGGCAGGTAGCCTAGTGGTTAGAGTGTTGGGCCAGTAACCGAAAGGTTGCAAGATCAATGTCCCCGAGCTGACAAGGTAAAAATCTGTCGTTCTGCCCCTGAATAAGGCAGTTAACCCACTGTTCCTAGGCTGTCATTGAAAATAAGAATTTGTTCTTATTAACTGACTTGCCTAGTTAAATAAAGGTACAATTTTAAATGATTTTGACCTCCCCACAATATTATTGGAAGAGGAAGTGTAAACTCTAACATTGCCTATTAGTTATAACGTTAACTCCAAACACATTTTCCCTAATAGCAGCTGTTAAGCTGATTGAACAAAGGTTAGCCATGTGTTGGCAAAAATGTATATCCAAGTCAAGAAAGTTTACCAGCAGCACTTGCCGCGCCTGGTAGTCGTGTGTGCTTTGGTAGTTGTGTGTGCTTTGGTAGTCGTGTGTGCTTTTTCAAAGCCTGTGACAGACACTCCAGTGAGTGTAATTAGCTCAATGTTAGGAGTATAGGAGTAAAGTTGACAGCATTAGAAAGATATACTCCTCTTAAATACTGTAGGTATATCATTGAAAATGTGTTTATTGTGTTGTTGCTAGCGATATTCATAAAAACATTGAGGACCCTAGGTGACATACCCCTTCTCTAGAGTGTTCTCATTTTCATCCGTTCTCTTTTCCTCTCTCTCTTCCTCCCCCCAGCCCCTCCATCTCTCTTCCTCCCCCCAGCCCCTCCATCTCTCACCTCCCCCTAGCCCCTCCATCTCTCTTCCTCCCCCAGCCCCTCCATCTCTCACCTCCCCCCAGCCCCTCCATCTCTCTTCCTCCCCCCAGCCCCTCCATCTCTCTTCCTCCCCCAGCCCCTCCATCTCTCACCTCCCCCCAGCCCCTCCATCTCTCTTCCTCCCCCAGCCCCTCCATCTCTCACCTCCCCCCAGCCCCTCCATCTCTCTTCCTCCCCCCAGCCCCTCCATCTCTCACCTCCCCCCAGCCCCTCCATCTCTCACCTCCCCCCAGCCCCTCCATCTCTCTTCCTCCCCCCAGCCCCTCCATCTCTCACCTCCCCCAGCCCCTCCATCTCTCTTCCTCCCCCCAGCCCCTCCATCTCTCACCTCCCCCCAGCCCCTCCATCTCTCTTCCTCCCCTCAGCCCCTCCATCTCTCACCTCCCCTGTCTCCTACTTTCTCTCTCTATGTCACGTCCTCTCATGGCAGCATGGTTTTCTGTCCCTCCCTCCCTTTCCCTCCCATCCCCCTCTCTCCTGTCCTCTCACTGTCCCTCATGGTATTTCCTCTTTCCTTCATCATTTTCCATTCATACTGGATCCAACCGTCCCATACCGTCCCGCTCCGAGGCCCTTCCCGCCTGTGGCCCCTCTCTCTCTAACAGCCCAGCCACATCCATAGCACATCCATCTGAGGGCCACCATCTCTCGCCCTCCCTCTCTCTTATACGTCCTCTCTCTCTCGACTGTCACTTTCTCTCTCCCTCTCTCTCTCTCTGTCCCCTCTCCCTCAGTCTCTCTCTCTTTCCCCCTCTGTCTGTCTCTCTAACTATCTCCACCTCTCTCGATCTTTCTCTCTGCTACCAATAATCCATCCAGCCTTCCACAACGGGACTGCCAGCTCTGCACAAACTCTAATTGGATCATTTTAAAGGTGCTCACCATGACCACTCTCACCAATGTAATTATGTTTTTTCCTCCTCCTTCATTTAATGCTGTGGGCTGGGACAGACGGGAAGAACTCAGTGCCCTTCTACAGAACGGCTGAAACACTTTGGGTTTTACAGTAGGGCTAATCCAATTTCACCCACAGAGAAATCATCCCATGCCATATATATATACTTTTCAACAGGCTTTTTTATGGGCCACCGTAAAAGCCATTCAAGCAGTATTGAATATCCCGGCCTCATTGATTTCAAATAGTGAAAAAAAGGGGTCTTTGTGTCTGTCTGTCTGTCTGTCTGTCTGTCTGTTTATACATATATATGTGTCTCTCTCTTTCTCTAGCCACAGCTGGTTTCCCTTCTAAACCCCCTTCCAAACTCTCCTCTCCTCCGCCACCTGTAAAGTCATTCCGGAACGCTCTCCACAAACTCTCCTGACAGAATGCAAATTAGCAGATTTTTCTAGTGATTCATTCCAGCACTTTTGAGGCGATTAGGGGAAGTCAATCAAAACGCCACAGTGTGACTATCAAAACGCCACAGTGTGGGGCAGGAGGAGAATGGAGGGGGAGGTGCCATCAGCAGCTTAGTGACAATAAACAATACACACTACACCTCTGTGTGCAGGACAGAGACATGGGAGAGGACACGCTACACCTCTGTGTGCAGGACAGAGACATGGGAGAGGACACGCTACACCTCTGTGTGCAGGACAGAGACATGGGAGAGGACACGCTACACCTCTGTGTGCAGGACAGAGGCATGGGAGAGGACACGCTACACCTCTGTGTGCAGGACAGAGACATGGGAGAGGACACGCTACACCTCAGTGTGCAGGACAGAGACATGGGAGAGGACACGCTACACCTCTGTGTGCAGGACAGAGACATGGGAGAGGACACGCTACACCTCTGTGTGCAGGACAGAGACATGGGAGAGGACACGCTACACCTCTGTGTGCAGGACAGAGACATGGGAGAGGACACGCTACACCTCTGTGTGCAGGACAGAGACATGGGAGAGGACACGCTACACCTCTGTGTGCAGGACGGAGACATGGGAGAGGACACGCTACACCTCTGTGTGCAGGACAGAGACATGGGAGAGGACACGCTACACCTCTGTGTGCAGGACAGAGACATGGGAGAGGACACGCTACACCTCTGTGTGCAGGACAGAGAAATAGGAGAGGATTGTTGGATGTTGAGTGGAAACTAGACTAAGGACACAGACACTTGGGGCAAAACCTGCACTGTCTCCAACAGGTGAAATTCAATTCTAGTCCGTTCCATTCAATTCAGCATTCCTCAGTTTGCTCATTCCTCAGAAATATGCCTACAATAGAAACAACTGTTAGTGAGTTGACTGGCAGCATGAGTCTGCTCATTCCTCAGATATATGCCTACAATAGAAACAACTGTTAGTGAGTTGACTGGCAGCATGAGTCTGCTCATTCCTCAGATATATGCCTACAATAGAAACAACTGTTAGTGAGTTGACTGGCAGCATGAGTCTGCTCATTCCTCAGATATATGCCTACAATAGAAACAACTGTTAGTGAGTTGACTGGCAGCATGAGTCTGCTCATTCCTCAGATATATGCCTACAATAGAAACAACTGTTAGTGAGTTGACTGGCAGCACTCTGGAGTTTAAGACCTAACTGCATAGTCTGAGGGACAAAAAAGCTATCATATGAATGCACCTATCTGATCCAGGAGAGGTGACGGTGAGAACAGCAGTCTATGAGGCAGCAGCACAGAGACAGGTGATGGTGAGAACAGCAGTCTATGAGGCAGCAGCACAGAGACAGGTGACGGTGAGAACAGCAGTCTATGGGGCAGCAGCACAGAGACAGGTGACGGTGAGAACAGCAGTCTATGGGGCAGCAGCACAGAGACAGGTGACGGTGAGAACAGCAGTCTATGAGGCAGCAGCACAGAGACAGGTGACGGTGAGAACAGCAGTCTATGAGGCAGCAGCACAGAGACAGGTGACGGTGAGAACAGCAGTCTATGAGGCAGCAGCACAGAGACAGGTGATGGTGAGAACAGCAGTCTATGGGGCAGCACCACAGAGACAGGTGACGGTGAGAACTGCAGTCTATGGGGCAGCAGCACAGAGACAGGTGACGGTGAGAACTGCAGTCTATGGGGCAGCACCACAGAGACAGGTGATGGTGAGAACAGCAGTCTATGGGGCAGCAGCACAGAGACAGGTGACGGTGAGAACAACAGTCTATGAGGCAGCAGCACAGAGACAGGTGATGGTGAGAACAGCAGTCTATGGGGCAGCAGCACAGAGACAGGTGATGGTGAGAACAGCAGTCTATGAGGCAGCAGCACAGAGACAGGTGACGGTGAGAACAACAGTCTATGAGGCAGCAGCACAGAGACAGGTGATGGTGAGAACAGCAGTCTATGAGGCAGTAGCACAGAGACAGGTGACGGTGAGAACAGCAGTCTATGAGGCAGCAGCACAGAGACAGGTGACGGTGAGAACAGCAGTCTATGAGGCAGCAGCACAGAGACAGGTGACGGTGAGAACAGCAGTCTATGAGGCAGCAGCACAGAGACAGGTGATGGTGAGAACAGCAGTCTATGGGGCAGCACCACAGAGACAGGTGACGGTGAGAACTGCAGTCTATGGGGCAGCAGCACAGAGACAGGTGACGGTGAGAACTGCAGTCTATGGGGCAGCACCACAGAGACAGGTGATGGTGAGAACAGCAGTCTATGGGGCAGCACCACAGAGACAGGTGACGGTGAGAACTGCAGTCTATGGGGCAGCAGCACAGAGACAGGTGACGGTGAGAACTGCAGTCTATGGGGCAGCACCACAGAGACAGGTGATGGTGAGAACAGCAGTCTATGGGGCAGCACCACAGAGACAGGTGACGGTGAGAACTGCAGTCTATGGGGCAGCAGCACAGAGACAGGTGACGGTGAGAACAGCAGTCTATGGGGCAGCACCACAGAGACAGGTGATGGTGAGAACAGCAGTCTATGGGGCAGCAGCACAGAGACAGGTGATGATGAGAACAGCAGTCTATGGGGCAGCAGCACAGAGACAGGTGACGGTGAGAACATCAGTCTATGGGGCAGCACCACAGAGACAGGTGATGGTGAGAATAGCAGTCTATGGGGCAGCAGCACAGAGACAGGTGATGATGAGAACAGCAGTCTATGGGGCAGCAGCACAGAGACAGGTCTGACTTCCTCTCCTCCTCAGCAGACCTGAGTAACAGAAGGAAAGAGTCGTCTGACATCCTCCCCTCCTCAGCAGACCTGAGTAACAGAAGGAAAGAGTCATCTGACTTCCTCCCCTCCTCAGCAGACCTGAGTAACAGAAGGAAAGAGTCATCTGACTTCCTCCCCTCCTCAGCAGACCTGAGTAACAGAAGGAAAGAGTCGTCTGACTTCCTCCCCTCCTCAGCAGACCTGAGTAACAGAAGGAAAGAGTCGTCTGACTTCCTCCCCTCCTCAGCAGACCTGAGTAACAGAAGGAAAGAGTCGTCTGACTTCCTCCCCTCCTCAGCAGACCTGAGTAACAGAAGGAAAGAGTCGTCTCTGCTTTTAGTCTGTGTGCTCTGTCACATGATAACAGGGTCTCTTACACCTGGTAATGCGTTTAATGTTCATTTTATAGAGGTTGTAGCTCAGTGTAATGGACTAAATATACCATCACAGACGTCGTGTTGATGACTGGGCTGTACTTACAACATGAGTCAACAGGTTTAATTGAATCCATTCCATTTAACATTTGCTTGTGTCCAGCCAGTAACCCGAGGACAGTAGCAGCTGTGTGGCGGTAAGGAGACGTCCTACATCACGTCAGTAACCAACCCCTTGGTAGAAGTAGAGTACTAGAATGAATGGCCGTGTGAGTCATTACTGGGGCTATTTGAACCTTTCTGTGTCTTCCACCTGCCGCGCTCCGCAAGCATTCATCTCCCTACCTTCAAGACCAATGATATCGGAATGCACTGCGCGGGTTGAGCATTGCGCTGCTTGTGTGTGTTCGTGTGTGTGTCAAACAGGGAGTAGCAGTACTGAGTGGATGTGCAGCGGTACGAGGTTATTGAGGGAGCCATGTACATACTGTGTAACTAGAGGTAAAGTAACTAGGCAACATGACAGATCTGTGTGTGTGTGGGAGATAGCCACGCGGTGAAGTCTGTACCTGCCCTGACAGTCCCTGAGCCCAGGGGATGGAAGCCCCTTATCAGGCGTACTCAGTCCTGCAGTGGAGAGGTGCATCTTTTCACACAGAAACACCACCGCCAAGGAAATATAGGGGGAATAATTAAATACACTGGGGAGGAAAGACACTGATTTATGTGTGTGTGTGTGTGTGTGTGTGTGTGTCTGGCGTGTGCGTTTTTGCCTGTGTGTAAACCTTAATCACCGTATTTGTAGTCCCTCTGCGAGCGGTACTAGACCAGGGGGAAATAAAAGAGAGACTACAGAGGGAGAAAAGAATTCTCAGGAAAATAATAAGTCTCGGTTCCGACACAAATATTACTCCGCTGTGATGGATGATAGTTGAAAGCCGAGGAGAGAGAAACTTCAAAGACTTCTTTACAGTGGCAGAGAAATGTTGGGAAGAGGACAAATTGAACTGGGTGTCTTTGTGTAAGACCCAATAACAATCCAAAGAAGGTTGTGTGTGTGTGTGTGTGTGTGTGTGTGTGTGTGTGTGTGAGATTGAGTGAGTGAGAGAGAGAGAGCGAGAGAGAGAGAGAGAGAGAGATGGAGGGAGAGAGAGAGAGAGATGGAGAGAGAGAGAGAGAGGGAGATGGAGGGAGAGAGGGGGAGATGGAGAGAGATGGAGGGAGAGAGAGAGAGGGAGATGGAGGGAGAGAGAGATGGAGGGAGATAGAGAGAAAGGGAGAGAGATGGAGGGAGATGGAGGGGAGAGAGAGAGAGAGAGAGAGAGTCATGGCCATAACTAAAGTAGTCATGCAGTAGACAGATCTCACACTGAGCAGTCATCAATACTCTGGTGTTGACTGACAGGCAGGAAGACATGCGACATCCATAAACTGTAGTGACTAAACATTGCTGACTGACATCTCTGTAATGTAATGAGATGCTGAACACTAGACCATGTGAGGTCAGATGAGGAGTATTCACAATTCCCAATCGTTCACACCCTCTTAAGCCTCACATATTCACATGTGAGGTCATGTGGTAGACAAAGAGAGTAAGGTAGTGTAGTACACAATCAAAGATTTCAAGACTAATAGTGGTGAAAGTAGGACTCTACAATAAGGAAAAACTACAGGTAAAAATACACTTTATCTAGTCCTTGACCTATATGCAAATATGACTTTGGTGCTTGCGTCACGCCCTGACCTCAGATATCTCTGTTTTTCTATATATTTTGGTTAGGTCAGGGTGTGACTAGGGTGGGTACTCTAGTTTGTGTATGTCTAGGTTTTTTTTCATCTCGGGTTTTTGTATGTCTATGTTGGCCTGATATGGTTCCCAATCAGAGACAGCTGTTTATTGTTGTCTCTGATTGGGGATCATATTTAGGTAGCCATTTGCCCCGTTGTTAGTTGTGGGATCTTGTCTATGTTTAGTTGCCTGTCAGCACTAGTTTGTATAGCTTCACATTTCGTTTGGTTGTTTGTTGTTCATTCATTAAAAAGAGAATGTACGCATACCACGCTACGCCTTGGTCCGATCCTTATGACGAACGTGACAGCATGTTGTTCTTCACATTACCGTCTCTGGTAAACACACACTATATCAGATAACGCACAGGATACAGAAGGTGTAAATGGTACAGTGAAATACTTACTTGCATATATACATAGCAGCAATATGAAAAATAGAAAGATAAAATAGTCCAGATAAACATATTGTGTAAATATTTTATAATTATTAAATGTTGCTTACTCAGACACTAGGGGTGTGCCGAGTAGTAGGACAGTATCATAACGGATATGAGTTATTTTCAGGATACGATTATTTTGCAACTATCTGTGTTGACCCTGCTGCTCTGATTGGATAGAGTGTAACTGTATTTCTCCGTCCACTCGCTTCATAGTTTCACCCCATCCCTTTTCCTTTAATGTTTTTGGTCATACCCGTGGTATACGGTCTGATATACCGCGGCTTTCAGCCAATCAGCATTCAGGGCTCGAACCACCCAGTTTATAATTGCTATCAAGCTATCAATGTGCATAATATCTAAAGAGTGGGGCAAGGGTAGGGCAAAAAGATGAAACGCTAATGCGCATTCTGACTGAGTGACAGTAAACCTGGCTGCCCTCTGCAAATTGAGGACACACAGACACACACACATACACACCTACCCCTCTGTGCGCGGTTCCTAATCTGAAGCTTTTTTTGTAGTGAGAACGTGCAGGGAGATATTTTGCCAACATCTATTTAGGCATATTAAAACGTTTACGTTTTTCAGATCAAGAGTAACATCCAATACAACTATCTACTGTCAATTTACGGATACGATTACGAATGTGGTCATTGTCGGCACACCCCTATCAGACATAATTGTCACAATAGCTAAGTGGATGGGTCACTATTGTCTAGACATGTACACATGTTCATGAAATACAATAGATGACCTTAATCACCCCCAGACACACCTGGCTAACTTGATGGGTCCTGTAATCATGATCTGGCGAAGTGGAGACCTTTGTTTAGACATGTAGCTAGCTAAACAATAAATCATAATCCTAACCCATACTACTAGCAATACAAACTGATTGTCATAGCTAGCCCCCGTACATGAAATGCTGTAGTATGAATCTGCAGGTAGCTAAAGCTAACCAACTAGGTTCAATGTTAGCTAGCTAGGTTACATTAGGCTAAAATTAGCAACGCAAATGCCTTTCTGAGATACAAATAATATTACTACACAGATCATACACATTACGTTAGTGAGCCAGAAAGCAAACGTTCGCTAGCTGGCTAACAGTAGGCTTTAACTTGCAATTCTGACAGAATTAGAAAAGTATAATATCTGCTAATGTAGCTAGACTCTTACCCGTATACATGTATCAACGCTTCAAGGCAGACTAGAACCCCTTTAACTATGTTTTGTTTGCACCGCTTGTTTTAACCCACATGGTTTCAAGTCACTCCGGTTGACCGTGTGCAGAAAGTAGTCCATCACAACTGTTTCCCACTGATCTTTGTCGATAGTGCCTGCTATATTAAGGGCAGCAATGCTGTTGAGAGCAGTAACAACACCTTTGCAGTTCTCCATGGCTAACATTATATCTTTAAAAAAAAGCAGCGGTAGCAAGGATTATTTATACATATTGGGCAGCTCATGTTATAGACAGAAGCATGCTACATGGCAGACCAACACTCATCTCTCGGCATGTCCAGCCCATGCATTATCTTAGCCAATCATGGCTAGCGGGAAGTTTCCTGCCTTTTTCGATTGCTAAACAAACTAGGCTCATAATTTAACAATTTGATTCGTATTTACAGATGGCATACAAGTTTATTATTTAGCACATGAAATTTCACGTTCCAAAAGGCATTTCAGCCCCCAAAAATATTTAAATAAATGTTCAAATGCCTCTCCTGTGAAGTAGTGACGTGCGACATACGCCTAGCTTCCTGAAACGGGTCACGAATGGCAGAAGCGCTGAATGAATGTTTTCTCATAAGCATGAACTGCTGTTTTAGTACGCGGGTTACTCAAATTTCATTGGGTAAGACCTTCAACACACTGCCGTCAACGTGGCTCACATTACTTGACAATCACCTCACATTAATATATTTCCCATCGGGCCTGGTGTCAAATCAACGAGGGGGCGACAATGAAAAAGCGTGTTAGCACCTGGAGATTAGAAAAACGTGGAGGGTCTCAACACACTAGCTTAACAGTCCTACCCGTCATAGTCAGGGGCTGTTTGAGTGACAGGTGATAATGTCTCGGCTCCTGTGACAACGGTAAACTGATGGATGATGTGATGATGATATGGGTGGGAGTGTGTGTGTGTGAGTGTGTGTGTGTGTGTGTGTGTGTGTGTGTGTGTGTGTGTGTGTGTGTGTGTGAGGTGCTATGGCTATACCTCCACAGAGAACATAGCAGCGGATCGACAGAGAAAGCTCATTGAAACTAGTGCTTTAAGTGTGAATCTGTCACAGCCAATCAAATGTCCCAATCTTAGAATAATAAAGATGACTTGAAGGCTGAACTACTGAAGCCAGTCTGAAAAGTGAATGCAATAACACAGCTGAATAATGTGGCGCGAGAGAGGGAATGAAGGATGGAGAGAAGGAGGCGAGGAAGAGTGTTAATGACCTCTGTGAAGCATTAGTACTGAGGTCATTAAAGCATTCATTAGAACGTCATTACGACGTAATTAAAACGTCATTCCCCCTCGTTACCCCGAGTAGAGAATTTTTATTTTATCAACTTTCCTGTAATGCAGGACATTTAAAACGTATTTAAGGTTTAAAAAGGCTTTAAAAAGTTTCTAATTTCCAATTTCAAAATGTCAGACTTGATTTTCCCATACAAAAAATATATTAACCCCTACAAAAAATGTCCATTAATTATAATCCACATAATAATTCAAATGTTCTGTTGCTGCAGGATTATTTTCCTACTGTAGCAAACTGGCTCAAAGATCATACATCTGTAGGCTAACTCCCACCCCGGCTGCTTGCACAGGATGGAAGAAAGAGAAAATACCGACACAAACCCAGTCTGAGATCTACAAGAAAGGATAGGAATACATTCATTGAGATTGGGTGGAAAGGCAGGCACTGAGAAGGTTACATTTATCATAATACTGTATGAATCCAAGTGCATTGCAGAATTTTTCTCCAGGAAATTGTTCTTCTCCATACCTGATTAAACACAACGTCCCAGACACCTGCTTTCAGACTAAAACCTGTTCCCCTACAAAACCTGGGTTGTATTTATTTGGCACACCGTTGCGAAACATTTTTGCAACAAAATAATGAATGCGAACGCTTCTTATTGGACAGGTAGTCCCTCCCAGTTTTGTCCTGTTTGTCTTCCGTTTGGCACTTAATGAATACAACCCACTAGATCCAGGTTTATATTGAATCAGTCTTTCTGTGACGTGACGCATAGAGCCTGTGTCTTCTCCTGTCCATATCTGGCCCTGGCACCTTCTCTCTCTCCCCTGTGTGTCTAAAGGTGAGCCTAAGACGAAGGGGCTTAGACTCACGTTCAGTCAGCAGATCCAAGGGAGGAGAGGAAGGAAGGAAGAGTGGGGGATAAAGGAAGTGGAAAGGCATTATCCCGACAGGATGGTAATGCATATTTATGCCTCAGCCATATTGTTCCTATTACTCTAGGTACTCCACAGTATGTTGTAATAGACTGGTGTCAGGGAAGAGATGCTCTAAACGCTCCTGTTTTACCATGGCCTGTCTGCTCTGTAGTGTGGGACAACACCTGTCTTATCAAGCTTATTCAATAAGTGCTCTAGTTAGTGTGGGTGTGTGTGAGTCATCAGTGTCTGACTATATTGAAGTATGGTAATGTGTATGTAGTGTTTGGGCGATGGCATGTGTCTCCTGTGGTATGTCAGCAAACACAAGAAAAGCAAGGTTGCCTACAGTGCATTCTGAAAGTATTCAGACCCCTTGACTTTTTCCACATTTTGTTATGTTGCAGCCTTATTCTAAAATGTATTAAATCCTTTTTTTTGGTTCATTGATCTACACACAATACCCCATAATGACAAAGCAAAAACAGTTTTTTTGACATTTTTGCAAATCTATAAAAAAAAAACTAAAAACTGAAATAGCCTTTTCTCATAAGTATTCAAACTCTTTGCTTTGAGACTCGAAATTGAGCTCAGGTGCATCCTGTTTCCATTGATCATCCCTGAGATGTTTCTACAACTTGATTGGAGTCTACCTGTGGTAAATTCAATTGATTGGACATGATTTGGAAAGGCACACACCTGTCTAAGGTCCCACAGTTGACAGTGCACGTCAGAGCAAAAACCAAGCCATGAGGTCGAAGGAATTGTCCGTAGAGCTCCGAGACAGGATTGTGCCGAGTCACAGATCTAGGGAAGGGTACCAAAACATTTCTGCATTATTGAAAGTACCCAAGAACACAGTGGCCTCCACTGACTGACCTCAGACTGATGTGAAGGTTCTTCTTCCAACAGGACAATGACCCTAAGCACACAGCCAAGACAATGCAGGAGCGGCTTCAGAACAAGTAACTGAATGTCCTTGATGGCCCAGCCAGAGCCTGGACTTCAACCCAATCCAACACCTATGGACAGACCTGAGAATAACTGTGTAGCGATGCTCCCCATCCAACCTGACAGAGCTTGAGAGGATCTGCAGAGAAGAATGGGAGAAACTCCCCAAATACTGGTTTGCCAAGCTTGTAGCGTCATACCCAAGAAGACTCAAGGCTGTAATCACTGCCAAAGGTGCTTCAACAAAGTACTGAGTAAAGGGTCTGAATATTTATGTAAATGTGATATTTCAGTTTTTTCTTTCTAATAAATTAGCTGTTTTTGCTCTGTCATTATGGGATATTGTGTGTAGATTGATGAGGGGGAAAAAAACAATTTAATCAGTTATATAATAAGGATTTAACGTAACCAAATGTGGAAAAAGTCAAGGGGTTTGAATACTTCCCGAATGCACTGTATGTCATGTATCAACTTTGAATAAAGGAAACACAAACATAAAGTGTCTTAATAGGGAATCTACGAGCCAGAACAGCTTCATAGATTCTACAAGCATAGATTCTACAAAGAGAGAGAGAGAGAGGGGTAGAGAGAGAGGTAGAGAGATAGAGAGAGAGAGCGAGAGAGAGGTAGAGAGATAGAGAGCGAGAGAGCGAGATAGAGAGAGATAGAGGTAGAGAGAGAGAGGTAGAGAGATAGAGAGAGAGAGAGGTAGAGAGATAGAGAGAGAGAGAGAGAGGTAGAGAGAGAGAGAGGAGAGGTAGAGAGAGAGGAGAGGTAGAGAGAGAGGAGAGGTAGAGATCTGGGCTGTAAAGGTTAAATACTTCCGTCCAATAACAAAGGAGGAGGAGGAGACATACTGAGCTGAAAAGAGATTCAAGAGAGAGAACAGAATGAACCCATTAAAGCTCTGTTCCCTTGAATCCTTTCTCTAATGGACCACACACACCGCACCGAATTTTCAACTGCCACTCGTCTGCCATCCATCTGCTGTTCGTTCTGTGCTGTGTGTTTAACACCGGAACCGCTGGGCCTCGAGGTGGCCCCCTTTGAGCTAATGAGTATTCTGACTGCAACATCCTAATAGTGTAATTACTACATATATGCTATTGCAAAAACAGTCATTTGGTTTTGTTTATGAAGGTCTTGCTTAAAATTAATACTAGAACCTGTTCCCCTACATTTTCTTCAAATGACACAAATAACACCATAGCAGTTTATGTTAGTGTATGTTACTGTAGGCTATACCTTATTTGTGGAGTGCCTTAGTTACAACTTGTAAAAGCTTATTTTTATTATAACGTCAAAATAAAACAATACTCCAACCACCAAGACGCATGGTCAGCAAGACTTGCGATCAAATTATGAAATCATTCATAGCCTAAACATCATTATAAGCGCCAAGTGTGCTTGATAAATAGTACAAATCTGCACAAAAGCAGATATGACAGCAGTCAAAAATAGTCAATGATTGTCTGCTTTTACATGGTAAAATGTCACATAAACAACGAAAGCTAGTGAGTGCGTTGCTGTTGTAGGGCCTGATCTCTCAGTGATGGCATTTTGTTGTGCTCATAATCAACAATACTGTAGCATTGTCACCAGCTTGTTCTATTCAAATGGTGCCGTCCTTCCTCTCTCCTGTCTCACCGTTTCATTTGGTGGTGGTGCGGGTTCCTGCTCAGTGCACACCGTTCTGGCTTTTAGCGCTTAGGCCTCGGAGGTTCAGACTGAGGGTCAGAATCAGAAGAATAATCATCAGAGGTGTCATGACTCATTTCGGTATAGTTTTGGTTCAGTTGCTAGGAAACTATCGGGGTGATTATAAACTGGGCACGTCACCTTCAACTGTCGGGAGAAGGAGGTGAGCAGGCCCTACTATCGGGAGAAGGAGGTGAGCAGGCCCTACTGTCGGGAGAAGGAGGTGAGCAGGCCCTACTATCGGGAGAAGGAGGTGAGCAGGCCCTACTGTCGGGAGAAGGAGGTGAGCAGGCCCTACTGTCGGGAGAAGGAGGTGAGCAGGCCCTACTGTCGGGAGAAGGAGGTGAGCAGGCCCTACTGTCGGGAGAAGGCCCTACTGTCGGGAGAAGGCCCTACTGTCGGGAGAAGGCCCTACTGTCGGGAGAAGGAGGTGAGCAGGCCCTACTGTCGGGAGAAGGCCCTACTGTCGGGAGAAGGAGGTGAGCAGGCCCTACTGTCGGGAGAAGGCCCTAGTGTCGGGAGAAGGCCCTACTGTCGGGAGAAGGCCCTAGTGTCGGGAGAAGGCCCTACTGTCGGGAGAAGGAGGTGAGCAGGCCCTACTGTCGGGAGAAGGAGGTGAGCAGGCCCTACTGTCGGGAGAAGGCCCTACTGTCGGGAGAAGGCCCTAGTGTCGGGAGAAGGCCCTACTGTCGGGAGAAGGAGGTGAGCAGGCCCTACTGTCGGGAGAAGGAGCGGCAATGAGGGAAAACAATACAAAAAATGATGTGCCCTCCTAAAACTGGCTCTGTTTGTGATATTAAGATTCTAACAACAGTGTATATAACAGTGTGTTATATACACTGAGTGTACAAAATGTTAGGAACACCACCTTCCTAACATTGAGTTGCACCCCCTTTTGCCCTCAGAACAGCCTCAATTCGTTGGGGCATGGACTCTACAAGTTGTTGAAAGCGTACCCATTTTGACTCCAATGCTTCCCACAGTTGTGTCAAGTTGGCTGGATGTCCTTTGAGTGGTGGACCTTTCTTTATACACACGGGAAACTGTTGAGCATGAAATGCCCAGCAGCGATGCAGTTCTTGACACACTCAAATCGGTGCGCCTGGCACCTACTACCATACCTCGTTGAAAGGTAGTTAAATATTTTGTCTTGCTCATTCACCCTCTGAATGGCACACATGCACAATCCATGTCTCAATTGTCTCAAGGCTTAAAAATCCATCTTTAACATGTCTCCTCCCCTTCATCTATATGTATTTATTTAACTTCATCTATACTGATTGAAGGGGATTTAACAAGTGACATCAATAAGGGATCCTATCTTTCCCCTGGATTCACCTGGTCAGTCTATGTCATGAAAAGAGCAGGTGTTCTTAATGTTTTGTACACTCAGTGTAGACTTATTTAGAAAAAGTAAAGGATGGCGGGAGGGAAGGACATAATAAATACCACAGTAATAATTCATTCATTAATGAGCAGTCCAAATGACATGCTATAGCGGTCTAGTGTTAGTGTTACTGACTGACGTCATTTTCGCACGATTCTAAAGGTGGAATCGGTTTGCACTTAGTTTGCAAATTACTTGCTACTAAGCTGGAGGCCCTGTGTCTCAACCCGGCCTGTGCAATTGGGTCCAGGACTTTCTGATGGGTCGCCCCCAGGTGGTGAAGGTAGGAAACAACATCTCCACTTCGCTGACCCTCAACACTGGGGCCCCACAAGGGTGCATGCTCATCCCCCTCCTGTACTCCCTGTTCACCCACGACTGCGTGGCCATGCAGACGACACAACAGTAGTGGGCTTGATTACCAACAACGACAAGACAGCCTACAGGGAGTAGATGAGGGCACTCAGAGTGTGGTGTCAGGAAAACAACCTCTCACTCAATGTCAACAAAACAAAGGAGATGATCGTGGACTTCACAGCAGAGGGAGCACTCCCCTATCCACATCGAATGGACAGCAGTAGAGAAGTTCGTCGGTGTACACATCACAGACAAACTGAAATGGTCCACTCACACAGACAGTGTGGTGAAGAAGGCGCAACAGCGCCTCTTCAACCTCAAGAGGCTGAAGAAATTTGGCTTGTCAACCAAAACCCTGACAAACTTTTACAGATGCACAATTGAGAGCATCCTGTTGGGCTGTATCACCGCCTGGTACGGCAACTGCATCGCCCTCAACTGCAAGGCACTCCAGAGGGTGGTACGGTCGGCACAACACATCACCGGGGGCAAACTGCCTGCCCTCCATGACACCTACAGCACCCGATGTCACAATAAGGCCAAAAAGATCATCAAGGATATCAACCACCTGAGCCACTGCCTGTTCACCCCGCTGTCATCCAGAAGGCGAGGTCAGTATAGCTGCATCAAAGCAGGGACCGAGAGACTGAAAAACAGCTTCTATCTCAAGGCCATCAGATTGCTAAACAGCAATCACTAGCTCAGAGAGGCTGCTGCCTACACTGAGACACAATCACTGGCCACTTTAATGCAAATAGTCTGGGGAACCATTTGATTAGCTGTTCGGGAGTCTTGGGGCTTGGGGGTAAAAGCTGTTAAGAAGCCTTTTGGACCTAGACTTGGAGCTCCGGTACCGCTTGCCGTGTGTTAGCAGAGAGAACAGTCAATGACTAGGGTGGCTGGAGTCTTTGAAAATCTTTAGGGCCTTCCTCTGACACCACCTGGTATAGAGGTCCTGGATGGCAGGAAACTTGGCCCCAGTGATGAGCAAAACCTTGAGACTTCCTTAATATTAGATTTCGTGCACCAGCTGTTGTTTATAAATATACACAGACCGCCACCCCTTGTCTTACCGAAAGGCAGCTGTTCTATCTTGCCGATGCAGCGCAAACCCCGCCAACGTTCAGCCACGACTCAGTGAAACAGAAAATATTACAGTTTTTAATGTCCTGTTGGTAGAATATTCGTCATTGTAGCTCGTCTATTTTGTTATCCAATGATTGTACGTTGGCTAATCAGACTGATGGTAGAGGCAGATTACCCACTCGCCATCGGATCCTTACAAGGCACCCCGACCTACGTCCCCGATATCTCCGTCTCTTTCTCATGTGAATGATGGGGATGTGGGCCTTGTCAGGTGTCTGAAGTAAATATTTCACGTCCGACTCATTAAAGAAAAAAATCTTTGTCCAGTACGAGGTGAGTAATCACTGGCAGAAACAATATGTACAAAATAAGTTACAAATAACATGAAAAAACACACACAATAGCACAATTAAGAGCCCGTAAAACGTCAGCCATCTCCCCCTGGCGCCAACAGCATCAGTCAGTCTTTATCTGTTACCAGTCCCACAAACTGCCTGTATATACTGCATATACACAAATTTAATTTCCATATTTATTTGAGCTAGCTGAACTCATTTCTTATCAACTCTACCATATATTGACATATGTCATTAGTTTCATTGAATTATAGCCTACTAATGGCACGGGGTTCATACTTTCATAGACATTTCTTGTTAGTTCGTAAATCACCTCAGGCTTGACAGCTGCAGTTCACAAGTGCGCAAAGTGCCTTTTGCGCCGCAGGGCAGACCATACAGAGACAGACCAATATTGTCACTGGGGGGCACCCGTCCTTGCTCAGGCAGGAAGTAAACAACTTTCTTATGTAAACTTAATTATGTTTATGAATTTCAGACCTGTATTATGCCATGTGATGTGATCACATGCAATGCTCCAGTTAGCTGAACAGTGCCTGATTGCAGTTCATATGAGAAGGTGAGAACACCAGAAATAGATCCCACACACTCAGATAGATTAAAATGGCCTGCTAACTTGTTTGCTATCATAAACACACTTCAGAAGCAGTAGGAAGGACATCAACATTCTATCATGATCACGTTATGCAGCGATGCTGACTAGTGAGTCCATGTTCATGTTATGCAGCGATGCTGACTAGTGGGTCCATGATCATGTTATGAAGCGATGCTGACTAGTGAGTCCATGATCATGTTATGCAGCAATGCTGACTAGTGAGTCCATGATCATGTTATGCAGCGATGCTGACTAGTGAGTCCATGATCATGTTATGCAGCGATGCTGACTAGTGAGTCCATGATCATGTTAAGCAGCGATGCTAACTAGTGAGTCCATGATCACGTTATGCAGCGATGCTGACTAGTGAGTCCATGATCATGTTATGCAGCGATGCTGACTAGTGAGTCCATGATCATGTTATGCAGCGATGCTGACTAGTGAGTCCATGATCATGTTATGCAGCGATGCTGACTAGTGAGTCCATGATCATGTTATGCAGCGATGCTGACTAGTGAGTCCATGATCACGTTATGCAGCGATGCTGACTAGTGAGTCCATGATCACGTTATGCAGCGATGCTGACTAGTGAGTCCATGATCATGTTATGCAGCGATGCTGACTAGTGAGTCCATGATCATGTTATGAAGCGTCCGTAACGGTCACATCTGTTACGCTTAGAACGAGTACTGATAAAGAGAGACGGGAAACCAATGACACATCAACAAAGCCAGCGTTAGCAAAACTTGGTCCTCAGGACACCAAGGTCCCCAACGTTTTGGTTTTTGCCCGAGCACTGCATGGCTGATTCAAATAATCACCTAAGCTGTTGATGAAAGTTAGCTTTGCACAGAAAGTCGGCGTACAATAATACTCAAAACGCATCTACAATAACAACTTTTACTCAAAAACATTACCTACGTGACACGGCCTGTCCAAATCAGCGTTCTATCTTTAATATACTGTGGAATTCTATACTAGCACTCAATGGACTAATATCCCTTTGATATTATTTCATTAACCTTCCGACTTGGTCTGAAACACAGGGGGACAGATGTCAGTACCAAAACAAGTTCTATGAACCATTTCCAAAAGCAATCTGGTTGCCTGAAAATACTTATTTTGAGACTTTGTATCCTACTTTTTTAGTAATAATAACATTCAATTTGGCAAATATAAAGGCCAAATGTAGTCTGTACTTCAAAATACACACATTCAAGGTAAATATGAAAGTACAGTAGTTTAATTAGGAAATAAACAATTTTGTTTTTTTATGCTCAGGTTGACCTTACTATGGAATTGCTCAGGAGATTAATTATTCATCATGAAGTTAGCGATCGTTGTCAAGTGCTTTGGTGAATTGCGTCATGAG
The DNA here is from genome assembly GCF_045791955.1 of Oncorhynchus clarkii lewisi. Classification (NCBI taxonomy): domain Eukaryota; kingdom Metazoa; phylum Chordata; class Actinopteri; order Salmoniformes; family Salmonidae; genus Oncorhynchus; species Oncorhynchus clarkii. The sequence goes on from NC_092179.1 coordinate 20,384,454, forward strand.
AAGACAACTGTACGGTCTCTGAGTGAGTTAGTTATACAGTTGAAGTTGCTATTAGTCGATGCTGGGAAGACAACAGAAGGGCACAAACAGCACAAGGACACAATGTCATACTTCGTCTCTACACACCCCCATGACATCACATAACCCTATCATGTTGTCTGTGTGGACCTTAATTCCTTCCCAGTGGACTGATCTGTGCACTGACCCTCAGTTTAGCACGCTGTGAAACTATCTCAGTCCTGACGCACCAATGACACAATCTAGGCCCCGACGGGCGGCCATATTCCCTGCCTGAGCGAGTAGCACTTGTGTACACTTCCCTGCTCAGAACACAGGGTCAAGCCATCAGTCCGCCCATTAAACATGTTGTATCAGAGAGAAAGGGAGGGAAAAAGAGAGCGAGAGATAGGGCTAATGCTAACATACACACAGTGCTAACTGCTAACCCCCCCACAGAGAGAGATGGACAGATTCATGTACCTACATTAGCCCATTAGCTAGCATCAGCTGGGGCAACAAAGCAATGGTGAAATTACACAGAGCCGAAGCTAGTTGCTTGGCTAGCGGCACTCAGAGCCTTTCAGCCAGTCTATGTTAGGCCCTGTGCTATTGACAGAGCACTAGAGTAGGCCCGCATTGTAAATAAGAATTTGTTCTTAACTGACTTGCCTAGTTAAATAAAGGTTAAATATAAAACTAGAGGAGTTATTGCTGTACGTTAAGCTGCTTCCAGCCTTCACCAAAGTGCTCCTGAAGATGTAGAGCCATTACCTGTAATTTGGTTTCATTATTCACTTGACAGGGAAGGGGGGGTGGGGGGGATCTTGAATGTTTATATGGTTATTCATTTTAATTGACCAGACCAGGTTAATTATCATTTTCAGTTCCATTGACATGAATTTGGCAGAACATACAATACTACTACTTATCCTACTATTAGAAGATATATTCGGTCCAATGGAAAGAACTTCCACACATTCACACAGACCTTCTTTACAAGACCAGAGGTTCTGAGAAAATGACTGAAACATTGAGATACTGTGTAAATGCATGTAATTCAAAGTAAATGGGAGATACTATTAAGCCTGTCCTGGATTCACTACCTGATCTACCATTTTTCTCACTGAGCAGACACTCGTATCCAGATTGACTTACAGTAGTGAATGCATACATTTTTGTACCGCCATGAGAATCGAACCCATGACAGTACCAGTACCAAAGAAGGGCTTAGATCCCTCTCACTTCCCCTGAGCCGGTGTGGTGCTGTCCCCTGGCTGTGTACTGTGGGACTTCACTACTTTACTGGTCCAGAGCTGTGGCCTATTGTTCTGTTCCTAGTTGGGCTTGGACAGAGATAGAGGGAGTAGGGTAAATTGTGATTCCTACTGCAGTAAATCCTCAGCTATCTGGCCTGGGAAGCCCTGAACAGAGATGGAAGATTATGCCCTAGATTTCCTAAACCATCAATTATAATGGGAGGCAGTTCTCGAGGCACAACCGGCATGTTGCCGGTGGGGTTTAGCGACGCTGTCGTTTTGCCAGATGCCTTTTTCATTTGTCTGAAGTAAATGAGTTCTGGGCAAGCTAATGAAAGACAGAGAGAGGAAGCCATCTCTCTCTCTCGCTTTTTCTTTCTCTTTCACTCTCACACACACTCAGTCACACACACACTCACCCCAAATGAGCTTTTGCAGCCTGGGTGATAGTGGCAGCGGGCAGAAAGGCGATGACTGATTGCCTCTCTTTGGTGTGTACGAGGTGAAACCCTGTCAACTGTGAACGTAACAACCGAGCAGTGGGACCTCTGGCTGTACGAAATAGAAAATGCTGATAGGCCGTGTCCCTGTAACTAACTCCCAACAGAAGCCCGTCTCTCTGTCCACATTAAACACCAGAGCAATTTACCATGGAGAGGAGAGAAGAAGAGAACAAGCAGCTCTTTGATGTGCATCGACTGAGGGGGCTAGGCTTGGCTGCAGAGCAGGGACATTAGCATGGGCTGGGAGAGGGGGGAGAGAGAGGGAGGGACTGGAGGTTAGGTGAAGAAAGGATGGAGAGAGGGGAGGTGAGGAAAGGAAAGGAAAGAGAGAGGGGAGGTGAGGAAAGGAAAGGATGGAGAGAGGGGAGGTGAGGAAAGGAAAGGATGGAGAGAGGGGAGGTGAGGAAAGGAAAGGATGGAGAGAGGGGAGGTGAGGAAAGGAAAGGATGGAGAGAGGGGAGGTGAGGAAAGGAAAGGATGGAGAGAGGGGAGGTGAGGAAAGGAAATGATGGAGAGAGGGGAGGTGAGGAAAGGAAAGGATGGAGAGAGGGGAGGTAAGGAAAGGATGGAGAGAGGGGAGGTGAGGAAAGGAAAGGATGGAGAGAGGTGAGGAAAGGAAAGGATGGAGAGAGGGGAGGTGAGGAAAGGATGGAGAGAGAGGGCAGAGGGTGGGAGAGAAGGGAGAGGAAAAGGGGTGAGGGTATGATGGAGAGAAAGGGGGAGCAGGGAGAGGGAAATCAGGTGAAAGAGAGAGATGGTAGAAAGACGTAGAGCGTGAAGAAGAGGGAAGGGACAAAGAGATTGGAGAGAGAGCACTCGAGAGAAAACAATGTCAGGAGGATGTTACCCTTTCCTGCTCAGTCCTTATGTCTGTTCAGACGTCAACTCTTCATAAGCTACACTTTCATACGTTGCTGGTCCATTATCCATGTGCTTTGTATGTCTGCGTATGTATTTTAAATGTGTGTTTACACAGGAACCGCGTCGGTACTTGACTGTCATGATTCGCTGGCAACACAACGGTGATGAATTAATGACTAAAACCAATAAGAGACACAAAACTTGGGGATTAAGGGCTCAGCGAAGCCTTCTGCCTGGGTTCAATTGTAGCTGTAACACTGCTGTCTACATTGTGTTCACAGAGAGAGCAGGGTGCACTGCACTGGCTGACGCTTGTCTGATATGACAGACCTCGTATAGATTCCATTATACAACTAGTGCCAATGGGGAAGTTCAGCCTCCGTGTGAACGATGCACCACACCACTATTGTTCTTGTCTATTAATGTATTATGTATTATGTCATGTTCTGTATTATGTCATGTTCTGTGTGGACCCCAGGAAGAGTAGTTGCTGCTTTCGCAACAGCTAATGGGGATCCTAACATACCTTAAGGGAACATTTCGGCATTTCGTGTATGATCAGTGAGAAAGTCCATATTGCAAATGTACGGTCCCTTACTAGACGTCCGAAATCGTTTGTAAAATTTGCGGTCGGCGTCGGGCCGTGCGGTAGGGCCAGACCTACCGGGAAGTCATCAAATGAACTTTGTCGGACATTCGGTTTCCGTTTTATAAAATAAACAAGTTTTTGACCGTTTTTCCGCTATCCCGGAATTTCCCACAAGAGGGCATACGGAATCATATGGCAATTTGGCAAAACATCACGAATCACGACGGGGCCTTATCTCGAAAACGGAAAATATTTCGAAGCCGAAACTTGGTGAGCGTAGGTTTGGCATAATGGGCAGTTGGCCCCGAACAAGATGGCGTCTAGGCCTCGACGGTTTTTGAGTTATGGCCGTTTTTCTGGGATTAAAGGTCCTAAATGGAAATAGAGAAATTATTTTTCCACTTCAGGTCAAAGTCAAGGAGCCTCCGGTGTCAATAAAAAAAGAACCAGCCATTTATCTATCGTCATTTAAGAGAAACGGAACAATGACAACTTGGCGATGGTCACAAATAGGCGTTTTTTTTTTTCAACGGTTACAGATCCAGTTGCAGGGTGTTCATACGAATCTTTTTAAAGTGTGCTGCGGAGCTCTGCGAGATTTCTGTGATTTTCTATGATTTTCTGAAATAACACACACATACTAAACCCTCCGTAAATAACTCAGTTGTTAACGTAAAGACTTAAAACTCAGGATTCTGTAACAGCATACCCCAATGAGAATATGTGGTGATTTATAGCTTCCTGTGCCAACCGGAAGTGCCATAATTGGTGTCTCAGGGGCTGTTTCAAAGGGTTAAAAAAGTCTGATCTGTCCAAAACTTCATATATGTGATTAGGCAACCCCCATGAACTGTAAATCAGTCATTTTTCCCCAAAAAATTCAAAGGAAAAAAAAATCACACTAAAACACAACTTGAATGGAGGGACGTATTGGGGTGCGTAGAGACAGACAGTGGCTGCAATAGTTAGCTTTGTTCGAGCTAAAAAAGAACCGTCAGACCTAGAGTTCCGAAACTTTAGAAACCTGTTCTAGACCTCCGGTCGATGGTGCGTGGTGAGTTACGTGGCTCTAGGCGGTTCTCGGACCGAGAAACAGCCTCGTACATTTGCAATACCTTCAATTCATTTTGACCATTACGAAAATGACGACGTTTAGAAAAGTCTCAGAGACGCAAGGCTAGGTGCATTGAAACCGGCTCGGCCCATAGAGACAGACCCCAACGTTTCTGTCCGATAGCTCGTTCAAGGACCCCGTAGCAAGGCATGGAAAAAAGTGGATTTTCAGCACCAATTAGGGTTTTTCTCGGACACCAAATGACCTATCGAGCCGAAACTTGGGATTCGGGGTCGCCTCACATAGGACTTCACATAATGTCCGAACTGGACCCGCAGCTAGAACGTAACTATGTGTTTTACCTTTTTATTATGTTTTAAACTAAAGGCGCTGTGAATTATGGGACTGCTCTGACATATGTGATAGTTGGCTTCTAAATGAGTAGTAAAAAGTGGGTTTGGTGTCATAATGACATCTAATTGACTGATGGACACTGACTTGCTAGTTGACTTTTGTGCATTTGCAATATGTTTAAACGGAGAGGGACCATCACCAAAATGGCATTCTGAAATCAACACAAAAAATGGCATCACCATAGTCTCCAGACTGTGCTGAGTTCAACGAGCTATCCCGCTTGACCGTAGCTCGCTCGGTCTAAGCGCAACGACCATTAGAAAAGTAGGCCCAAAATGAAGCCTGCCCCACAACGTCATTTGATTTTGGGTGAGAGTGAGAGAACCGTTAGGGTGAGAAGAAAAATTCCACCACAGGAATGTTCCTGAGGTCCTCCCGATCCGTGCAAGCCTAACCTTGACCGTGTGGCATTAACCCTTAACAGTAAAACAGTGTTTTTTGATCTCACAGAATGCAGTGTCATCTCTCCCCATAGGAATACATTGCCTGCACCCCTAATTTCAACCTGAAGTCTATATGGGTTATGAATGCCGTATGAACCTGTCTTCGGTACCAGTCCATCAGGCCACTATGAGGTCTACCTGTGTTGATTCTAAGCTTCCTGGACCAACCGGAAGTGGTTAAAATGCCCCTAAAAGTGTTTACCCATACCCTGCCTGCAGTTTGATAGACATAGTGCATTCAACCCTGTGTAAATCAGTCAATTCTTAACGTAAGGACTTAAAACTCAGGATTCTGTAACAGCATACCCCAATGAGGATATGTGTTGATTTGTAGCTTCCTGTGCCAACCGGAAGTGCCATAATTGGTGTCTCAGGGGCTGTTTCGAAGGGTTAAAAAAGTCAGATCTGTCCAAAACTTCATATGTGTGATTAGGCAACCCCCATGAACTGTAAATCAGTCATTTTTCCCCAAAAAATTCAAAGGAAAAAAAAATTACACTAAAACACAACTTGGAAGGAGGGACGTATTGGGGTGGAGGGACGTATTGGGGTGCGTAGAGACAGACAGTGGCTGCAATAGTTAGCTTTGTTCGAGCTAAAAAAGAACCGTCAGACCTAGAGTTCCGAAACTTTAGAAACCTGTTCTAGACCTCCGGTCGATGGTGCGTGGTGAGTTACGTGGCTCTAGATGGTTCTCGGACCGAGAAACAGCCTCGTACATTTGCAATACCTTCAATTCATTTTGACCATCACGAAAATGACGACGTTTAGAAAAGTCTCAGAGACGCAAGGCTAGGTGCATTGAAACCGGCTCGGCCCATAGAGACGGACCCCGACGTTTCTGTCCGATAGCTCGTTCAAGGACCCCGTAGCAAGTCATGGAAAATAGTGGATTTTCAGCACCAATTAGGGTTTTTCTCGGACACCAAATGACCTATCGAGCCGAAACTTGGGATTCGGGGTCGCCTCAGCTAGGCCAACACATAACTTAAGAAATGGACCCGCAGCTAGAACGTAACTACGTGTTTTATGGTTTTTTTATGGTTTGAACCCAAGGCGTTGTGAATTTTGGGCCAGCTCTGAAGTATGTAATAGTTGGCTACTAAACGAGTTGGAAAAAGTGGGTTTGGTGTCAGTTTGTATCAGTTTGGTGTCAGAATGATATCTAATTGACTGATGGACTCTTGTCCACTTGACTCTTGTACATTTGCAATATGTTTAAACAGTGAGGTACCATCACCAAAAGCGACATTCTGAAATCAACCCTAACGAGCGATTGAGATGAACCAGAATCACTGCAAAGCCATCCCGAGTTCATCGGGCCAGTCAATTTCACATTCCAGCAGGATTTTTATAGCATGACCAATTCGTGATGGTACCTGCCCATTGAAACATATTGCAAATGCACAGTGACTTTGAAAAAGTAAGGAAACATAAACAAAAAAAATCCAATTTTTTTATTTTTGGGTGACCAGTTGCACGTGCATTTGCAATATGATTCTATAGTGAAAAAACATATTGCAAATGCACAGTGACTTTGAAAAAGTAAGGAAACATAAACAAAAAAAATCCAACATTTTTATTTTTGGGTGACCAGTTGCACGTGCATTTGCAATATGATTCTATAGTGAAAAAACATATTGCAAATGCACAGTGACTTTGAAAAAGTAAGGAAACATAAACAAAAAAAATCCAAATTTTTTTGGGGGGGTGACCAGTTGCACGTGCATTTGCAATATGATTCTATAGTGAAAAAACATATTGCAAATGCACAGTGACTTTGAAAAAGTAAGGAAAAATAAACAAAAAAAATCTACATTTTTTTGGGGGGGATGACCAGTTGCACGTGCATTTGCAATATGATTCTATAGTGAAAAAACATATTGCAAATGCACAGTGACTTTGAAAAAGTAAGGAAACATAAACAAAAAAAATCCAACATTTTTATTTTTGGGTGACCAGTTGCACGTGCATTTGCAATATGATTCTATAGTGAAAAAACATATTGCAAATGCACAGTGACTTTGAAAAAGTAAGGAAACATAAACAAAAAAAATCCAAATTTTTTGGGGGGGGAGACCAGTTGTACGTGCATTTGCAATATGATTCTATAGTGAAAAAACATATTGCAAATGCACAGTGACTTTGAAAAAGTAAGGAAAAATAAACAAAAAAAATCTAACATTTTTTGGGGGGGATGACCAGTTGCACGTGCATTTGCAATATGATTCTATAGTGAAAAAACATATTGCAAATGCACAGTGACTTTGAAAAAGTAAGGAAACATAAACAAAAAAAATCCAAAATTTTTATTTTTGGGTGACCAGTTGCACGTGCATTTGCAATATGATTCTATAGTGAAAAAACATATTGCAAATGCACAGTGACTTTGAAAAAGTAAGGAAACATAAACAAAAAAAATCCAAAATTTTTTTTGGGGGGAGACCAGTTGTACGTGCATTTGCAATATGATTCTATAGTGAAAAAACATATTGCAAATGCACAGTGACTTTGAAAAAGTAAGGAAACATAAACAAAAAAAATCCAAAATTTTTTTGGGGGGGAGACCAGTTGTACGTGCATTTGCAATATGATTCTATAGTGAAAAAACATATTGCAAATGCACAGTGACTTTGAAAAAGTAAGGAAACATAAACAAAAAAAATCCAAAATTTTTATTTTTGGGTGACCAGTTGCACGTGCATTTGCAATATGATTCTATAGTGAAAAAACATATTGCAAATGCACAGTGACTTTGAAAAAGTAAGGAAACATAAACAAAAAAAATCCAAAATTTTTTTTTGGGGGTGACCAGTTGTACGTGCATTTGCAATATGATTCTATAGTGAAAAAACATATTGCAAATGCACAGTGACTTTGAAAAAGTAAGGAAACATAAACAAAAAAAATCCAACATTTTTATTTTTGGGTGACCAGTTGCACGTGCATTTGCAATATGATTCTATAGTGAAAAAACATATTGCAAATGCACAGTGACTTTGAAAAAGTAAGGAAACATAAACAAAAAAAATCCAAATTTTTTGGGGGGGGTGACCAGTTGCACGTGCATTTGCAATATGATTCTATAGTGAAAAAACATATTGCAAATGCACAGTGACTTTGAAAAAGTAAGGAAAAATAAACAAAAAAAATCTACATTTTTTTGGGGGGGATGACCAGTTGCACGTGCATTTGCAATATGATTCTATAGTGAAAAAACATATTGCAAATGCACAGTGACTTTGAAAAAGTAAGGAAACATAAACAAAAAAAATCCAAATTTTTTATTTTTGGGTGACCAGTTGCACGTGCATTTGCAATATGATTCTATAGTGAAAAAACATATTGCAAATGCACAGTGACTTTGAAAAAGTAAGGAAACATAAACAAAAAAAATCCAAATTTTTTGGGGGGGGAGACCAGTTGTACGTGCATTTGCAATATGATTCTATAGTGAAAAAACATATTGCAAATGCACAGTGACTTTGAAAAAGTAAGGAAAAATAAACAAAAAAAATCTAACATTTTTTGGGGGGGATGACCAGTTGCACGTGCATTTGCAATATGATTCTATAGTGAAAAAACATATTGCAAATGCACAGTGACTTTGAAAAAGTAAGGAAACATAAACAAAAAAAATCCAAAATTTTTATTTTTGGGTGACCAGTTGCACGTGCATTTGCAATATGATTCTATAGTGAAAAAACATATTGCAAATGCACAGTGACTTTGAAAAAGTAAGGAAACATAAACAAAAAAAATCCAAAAATTTTTTTGGGGGGAGACCAGTTGTACGTGCATTTGCAATATGATTCTATAGTGAAAAAACATATTGCAAATGCACAGTGACTTTGAAAAAGTAAGGAAACATAAACAAAAAAAATCCAAAATTTTTTGGGGGGGGAGACCAGTTGTACGTGCATTTGCAATATGATTCTATAGTGAAAAAACATATTGCAAATGCACAGTGACTTTGAAAAAGTAAGGAAAAATAAACAAAAAAAATCAAAATTTTTTTTGGGGGGATGACCAGTTGCACATGCATTTGCAATATGATTCTATAGTGAAAAAACATATTGCAAATGCACAGTGACTTTGAAAAAGTAAGGAAACATAAACAAAAAAAATCCAAAATTTTTATTTTTGGGTGACCAGTTGCACGTGCATTTGCAATATGATTCTATAGTGAAAAAACATATTGCAAATGCACAGTGACTTTGAAAAAGTAAGGAAACATAAACAAAAAAAATCCAATTTTTTTTTTTGGGGGTGACCAGTTGTACGTGCATTTGCAATATGATTCTATTGTGAAAAAACATATTGCAAATGCACAGTGACTTTGAAAAAGTAAGGAAACATAAACAAAAAAAATCCATTTTTTTTTTTTTTGGGTGACCAGTTGCACGCGCATTTGCAATATGATTCTATAGTGAAAAAACATATTGCAAATGGACATGATGAAATCAACACAACGAGTGATGGAAATGAACAACTATCACTGCCCGGCCGTCCCGAGTTCATCAGTTCAGTCAATTTTGGCCCCCCAAAAAATTGACTTTTGACTTTGACTTTTGACTTCCTATGAAATCATATTGCAAATGGACAAATCATATTCCTTATGCACAAGTAAAAAAAATAAAATTATGATAATAACATTTTACAAAAGTATATTCATACACTTCTTACACATGATTAATTGTCTTAAAATCGAAACAATTTCGAAAAACGGTCCAGAAAGCACTTTTTTTAGTTTTTAAAGTTTAAAAAAAAAATCAAATTTTCGACTTTTGACATCCTATTAAATCATATTGCAAATGGACAAAACATATGCCTTATGCACAAGTAAAAAAAATAAAATAAATTATGATAATAAAATACGAATAAAGTATGTTGATACAGTTCTTATACATGTGTAATTGACACAAAATTCGAAAGAATTTTGAAAAACGGTCCAGAAAGCACTTTTTTAAGGATGTGTGAAGTTTTTTACCAAATTTTGACATTTTTGACTTTTGACTTTTGACTTCCTATGAAATCATATTGCAAATGGACAAAACATATGCCTTATGCGCATGTAATTAAAAAAAAAAAAAATTTATATCAAAATTGGACAAAAGTATATTCATACAGTTCTTACACATGTGTAATTGACAAAAAAAGCGAAAGAATTTCGAAAAAAGGCCCAGAAAGCACTTTTTTAAGGGGTAAAAAGTTTTTGAAAAAAATATCATTTTTTCAAAATTTTTCTTTTGGATGTTGACTTGGGTTGCATTTCCAATATGAAAAACCCAGGTGGAGCGCACTCGCCCCCTGTTGGATTTTTGAGGTGTTACAATTGGCAATTGCCATATGGCATTTGCCATATACTTTGCACGAATCAACGCCGCTTTGGGTGGTATTGGACATCGTGTACATGGTTTGTCCAATGCCAATATCTTGACATTCATTTTTGTACAATTCAGGGGGGTATTCCCTTACAAAATACCAAATACCACTGATATACAGCTGAAGTGGGAAGTTTACATACACTTAGGTTGGAGTCATTAAAACTTGTTTTTCAACCACTCCACAAATTTCTTGTTAACAAACTATAGTTTTGACAAGTCGGTTATGACATCTACTTTGTGTATGACACAAGTAATTTTTCCAACAATTGCTTACAGACAGATTATTTCACTTATAATTCACTGTATCACAATTCCAGTGGGTCAGAAGTTTACATATCCTAAATTGACTGCCTTTAAATAGCATGGAAAATTCCAGAAAATGATCATGGCTTTAGAAGCTTCTGATAGAATAATTGACATAATTTGAGTCAATTGGAGGTGTACCTGTGGATGTATTTCAAGGCCTACCTTCAAACTCAGTGCCTCTTTGCTTGACATCATGGGGAAATCAAGAAAAAGTTGTAGACCTCGACAAGTCTGGTTCATCCTTGGGAGCAATTTCCAAACTCCTGAAGGTACCACGTTCATCTGTACAAACAATAGTATGTAAGTATAAACACCATGGGACCACGCAGCTGTCATACCGCTCAGGAAGGAGACGCATTCTGTCTCCTAGAGATTAACATACTTCAGTGTGAAAAGTGCAAATCAGTCCCAGAACAACAGCACAGTAAAACGACCTTGTGAAGATGCTGGAGGAAACAGGTACAAAAGTATCTATATCCACAGTAAAACGAGTCCTATATCGACATAACCTGAAAAGCCGCTCAGCAAGGAAGAAGCCACGGCTCCAAAACCGCCATAAAAAAGCCAGACTACGGTTTGCAACTGCACATAGGGACAAAGATCATACTTTTTGGAGAAATGTCCTCGGTCTGACGAAACAAAAATAGAACTGTTTGGCCATAATGACCATCGTTATGTTTGGAGGAAAAAGGGGGAGGCTTGCAAGCCGAAGAACACCATCCCAACCGTGAAGCACGGGGATGGCAGCATTATGTTGTATGGGTGCTTTGCTGCAGGAGGGAATGTTGCACAACACAAAATAGATGGCATCATGAGGCAGGAAAATTATGTGGATATATTGAAGCAACATCTCAAGACATCAGTCAGGAAGTTAAAGCTTGGTCGCAAATGGGTATTCCAAATGGACAATGACCCCAAGCATACTTCCAAAGTTGTGGCAAAATGGCTTAAGGACAACAAAGTCAAGGTATTGGAGTGGCCATCACAAATCCCTGAACTCAATCCCATAGAAAATTTGTGGGCAGAACTGAAAAAGCGTGTGCGAGCAAGGAGGCCTACAAACCTGACTCAGTTACACCAGTTCTGTCAGGAGGAATGGGCCAACATTTACCCAACTTATTATGGGAAGCTAGTGGAAAGCTACCCAAAATGTTTGACCCAAGTTTAACAATTTAAAGGCAATGCTACCAAATACTAATTGAGTGTTTGTAAACTTCTGACCCACTGGGAATGTGATGAAAGAAATAAAAGCTGAAAGAAATAATTGTCTCTACTATTATTCTGACATTTTGTATGCTTAAAATAAAGTGGTTATCCTAACTGACCTAAGACATGGAATTTTAAGAGGATTAAATGTCAGTAAATATGAAAAACTAAGTTTAAATGTATTTGGCTAAGGTGTATGTAAACTTCCGACTTCAACTGTATCCATCCAGATCACTCAAGAGAAATAGACTACGGAGACAGAGGCACTTGTTTTTCTCCTAGCAATCTCTCTCTACCACATCTATCAATTGTCTGTCATTAGTTTGTACCTTTTTAAAGGTGATAGAAAGTCATCTGTCTTACTTCTATTCACATCTGCTTCCACTGGTTTAAACCGTAGCGTAATCATAGAGACTGGATAGCCTGCAGCGGGGCTGGGATCAATTCCATTTCAATTCCAGTCAATGGAGGAAGTACACTGAAATTCCAATTCAATTCTCTTCAACGCTTTTCAATGAGGAACATTTGGAATTGGAATTTGGTTGACCTTCAGAATTGAAATGGAATTGCCCCCTACCCCTGGCCTGCAGGGCTTCCACAGCAGTAAATCGATGAAGGGGATTTAAAGCAGTTAAAGCAACTACTGCGTTTCTCTACTCTGGGTATTGACTAGTCTACAACCCTGCATAAAGAGACAAGAAGGCCTCTACTCTATGTAACCTCACTATCCATCATGGTTATACCCATACCACCTTTAATAGATGCTTCGCTTCGACAGTGGATCTTCTTCAAGTTAAAACAACTGTTTCTCGCCCAATACCTCGCCTCATATTTGCTGCATTATGCAACGTACAGTACAATTCAAAAGTCTGAACACACCTACTCATTCAAGGGTTTTTATTTGATTTTTTACTATTTTCTACATTGTAGGCTAATAGTGAAGACATCAACACTTTGAAATAACACATATGGAATTATTATTATTATTTTTCATTGAACCTTTATCCCATTAGGACGGCAGGTAGCCTAGTGGTTTGAACGTGGGGCCAGTAACCGAAAGGTTGCTTGATCAAATCCCTGAGCTGCCAAGGAAAAAGCTGTTGTTCTGCCCCTGAACAAGACAGTTAACCCACTGGTCCTAGGCCGTCATTGTAAATAAGAATTTGTTCTTAACTGACTTGCCTCGTTAAATGAATGGTTTAAAAAAAACACTAAAAAAACAAACACCAGCCAAACCCAGACGACGCTTGGCCAATTGTGCGCCGCCCGTCCCTGTGTGACTCCCAATCCCGGCCGGTTGTGATACAGGTAGTGACGCCTCTAGCACTGAGATGCAGTGCCTTAGACTGCTGTGCCACTCCAAATCTTGTAGTAACCAAAAAAGTATTTTATATTTGAGATTCTTCAAAGTAGCCACCCTTTGCCTTGATGACAGCTTTGCACACTCTTGACATTCTCTCAACCAGCTTCATGAGGTAGTCACCTGGAATGCAATTCAATTAACAGGTGTGCCTTCTTAAAAGTTAATTTGTGGAATTTCTTTCCTTCTTAATGTCTTTGATCCAATCAGTTGTGTTGTGACAAGGTAGGGGTGGTATAAAGAAGATAGCCCTATTTGGTAAAAGACCAAGTCCGTATTATGGCAAGAACAGCTCAAATAAGCAAAGAGAAACGACAGTCCATCATTCCTTTAAGACATGAAGGTCAGTCAATGTAGAAAGTTTCTTCAGTGCAGTAGCAGACATCAAGCTCTATGATGAAACTGGCTCTCATGAGGACCGCCACAGGAAAGGAAGACCCAGAGTTACCTCTGCTGCAGAGGTTAGGTTCATTAGAGTTACTAGCCTCAGAAATTGCAGCCCAAATAAATGCTTCACAGAGTTCAAGTAACAGACACATCTCAACTGTTCAGAGGAGACTGTGTGAATCAGGCCTTCATAGTCAAATTGCTGCAAAGAAACCACTATTAAGGACATCAATGAGAAGAAGAGACTTACTTGGGCCAAGAAACACGAGCAATGGACATTAGAACTTTGGAAATCAGATATTTCTGTATAAAATGTTTAATTCATTTGCAAAAATGTCTAATAACATGTTTTCACTTTGTCATTATGGGATATTGTGTGTAGTTGGGTGTGACAAAACATATATTTAATCCATTTAGGCTGTAACACAACAAAATGTGGAATAAGTCAAGGTGTGAATACTTTCTGAAGGCAGTGTATTTGTAATGCGGGCGAAGCGAGGAGCCAGATTAGAAGCCCTCTGAGGGGTAACAGACCTGATCTCTCCTCCTGGTTATCTCTTCCTGAGCCCAGAGAGCCCACAGCTCAGACACCTGTTTCGCCCACTGGAACAGACCAGGCATGAGGAAAAGGAGATCTAGATTTCCCCAGAGAACACACTCAAGAGGGTGACTCAATCCCCCAGACTCTTCTAGAACACCCATGAACACTGCCGAGAACACTCAGAAAGTAGAATGTTCCAGGGCGATTGTTTCTCATCCCAAACGCCTGAGAAAGAGAGTGAAAAAGAGAGGGAGTGTGCGGTAGAGACTGAGAAAAGAGGGAGAGAACGAGAAAGAGAGAGAGGGGGAAGGGGAGAGAGATAGATAAAGAGACAGAAGGAGAGCAAGCGAGCGAGCTGCCAGCTAGGCCCATGCAGAGCTCAATGTGTCCCGACAGCTCTAAATGAACATTAACCTGCTCAGGGTCTCAATGCTGCCTCCGCTTTACATCACAGCCCCTGAATATTTAACAGGGAGAAACCCTGCTACGGCGCGACGCCTCAGAGCCTAAATCTAGCAGCTGGCCTACACTGTACCATGTTGTAGTGTCTCATTGCTATTATGTGATGAAGCTTCCAGACAGAGACATGATCTGACAACAAATCCTGGAGAAAACTGCTTCAGAGCGTAGATGTGAAAAGTGTACATAACAATGCTGGTATACAACAACATTCAGCACAAATTAGGCCTCTCCTGGTTCCCTTTGGTGTTCTATCTAGACTCAGAGAACATCTTGGGTCTGTGAAAAGCAAATTGTCAACTTGGCCAAAACTGATGACATGTAAAATATTCTAAGCACTACCCATGTACAAAGTTGGCCACACCTCATGCACATGAACAAACAGTGAGCTCCAGTACACAGAGTGGCTCTCAAGGGGGATGCCAGTTCAGAGTAAAAGAGTCCGGACACTTAGAAGTTAAATAGACTTTTGATGTTCTGACATCTCCCCAAGCAGCCGGCATCTTTTTCATTTCACTTGACTTCTCAGTAAACGACCTCCTCCTCATCTTCCATTCCCAAGTCAGGATGGATAGAACTTTAAGAGGGTTGTTTAAGCAATGTCAAAAATTCAGCTCAGCACACAGTAAAGCAGTTGAGAAAATGAATGAACAATGTGTGTGTGTGGTTCACCCCGCACATTCCTCAATGTCAGGGAAACTAAGACGTTAAACGAATCATAATAGAAAATCAACAACAGTTCAAGTCAGGACAGCTATATCAAGAGGCTGTTTAAACAACACAACCAACTGAACAGCTAATCAGAACACTGGAAATCTAGCTATTGATTGGCATCGAGTCCATTTCAGGACTCGAGATGATTCTGTATTCACTATGCAGAGGTTCTGAAAGCATTGAAGACAGGTGTTTTTTTCCCCTAAGAGCAGAGTGATCCTCAGTTTGGTTGGTTAAGAGCGGGAGGGTGTGTGTGTGTGTGTGTGTGTGTGTGTGGGGGGGGGGGGGGGGGGTCAGCCCAAAAGTGCCCCTCTAGACGAGCACTTACTTTTGGACTGTGATCGCTCTTGTTATTGGCAAAGACAGGGAGAGAGCGAGAGAAAAAGAGATGTTTTGACTGTGTAATCATGAGGCCTGACAACACGCGGTGCCAGGCAGGATCCTGTGGGGAGGCGGTGTGACATTTTCCAAAATACTTACTACTTGACATTTCAATGGACCTTTACGAAAGTGTCTCCCTCCTTCCCCCACCCCTCCGTCTATCTCTGGTACTGAGGCTGGCACACAGGCAGACTGCATGAGAGGAGAGCAGGGCTCTGCCAGTGAGTGAAGGCTGGGGAAGGGGACGTGATGCAGAGACTAAATGGTAGGATCCTGGGTGTGATCAGAACGTGGTGGGTGGGGGAGCACAACGAGCACGGTAAAGAAGGCACCTCTCTCCTCAATAGAACTCAAATAATGCCACACACAGTCGCCCAGATAAAGAGATTGCCAAAGTTTAATTAAGCTGTTCATAAAACTAATCTACTTATCGGGTTTGGCAGAAAAGACTCGTGTTAAATAGGTGTTTGGTTTCTGGGTTTGTCTACATTCTCGATTGGGCTGTGTGGAGCTCCAAAACACTCTGTTGATTGGGCTGTGTGGAGCTCCAAAACACTCTGTGAGGTTTGATATGATGAAGCTAAGAGGCTCATGATTGGCTAACACTAACAAATTGACTGAATTATTGATTTCTCTTTTCTTCCATTCTGTTGTTCCACAAACAAAGAGCCTGATGCATCTTCAGATAGTCTCTACTGTGATCCAACCAGGAGTCTCTCTTTCTCTCTCTTCTGATCGACTCAGAGCGAAGCGGTTCTGAAGACTCCGCACATCCTCTCCACAATAGATGAGCTCTGCTGGAACCCAATCACCAAACACAGACATGGAAGGAGCGTCAGATCCCTCCAGCCCAAACCCATCCTCAGAAACCACAGGCCAGGATCCATGGTGTGGTCGGCAGACACCAGACATGCCCAGTTGATTACACATGCAACGCTGTGCCAGAACTCCCCACAATCTCACACACACAATCTCTCTCTCACACACACACACACACACACACACACACACACACACACACACACACACACACTATCATATGGCATGATTGTGATTTAGATTAGGATATCAGATTTAGATTAGGATATCATATTTAGATTAGGATATCATATTTAGATTAGGATATCAGATTTAGTTTAGGATATCAGATTTAGATTAGGATATCATATTTAGATTAGGATATCATATTTAGATTAGGATATCATATTTAGATTAGGATATCAGATTTAGTTTAGGATATCAGATTTAGATTAGGATATCAGATTTAGATTATGTTATCTGATTTAGATTAGGATATCAGATTTAGTTTAGGATATCAGATTTAGATTAGGATATCAGATTTAGATTATGATATCTGATTTAGATTAGGATATCAGATTTAGTTTAGGATATCAGATTTAGATTAGGATATCAGATTTAGATTAGGATATCAGATTTAGATTAGGATATCAGATTTAGATTAGGATATCAGATTTAGTTTAGGATATCAGATTTAGTTTAGGATATTAGATTTAGTTTAGGATATCAGATTTAGATTAGGATATCAGATTTAGTTTAGGATATCAGATTTAGTTTAGGATATCAGATTTAGATCAGGCAGCATACAAAAAATACCCCATGCTATTTATGTCAATAAAAATGTTTCTACTGCACCTGCACTTGGTGACTGGGTCTCACTCATCCATGTGTGGGGCGGTTACATAAATCTCCAGTAGGAGGTGCTCTCCTTTGAGCAACATACATTCCCACAGCCTGGAGGTGATGTGTATGAACCAGACAGGTGTAATCCCTCTCTGATCCCCTCAGTCCCCAGCTCTCTCCTATGCTCTGCTCTCCTGTATAATCAGTCTCCTCTCCCTGGTCCTAATCAGGCCTCAGTACAGCGTAGCTCAGCCCAGGCAGCACAGCACAGGGCCCTGAATGGCCAGTCTAGATACTCTTCCACTCAGAGATCCTGGCTTACTCCATTGATTATGCAAGACAGCAGAGCTAGGCTAGCGCCATGGTGCTATCTCCCCACACAGCGCCAGCCGCTCTACACCTCCACCCTCCCTTTCCCCCCCTCCCCTCGGCAAGCTAGCCCACTGAAGGCTCCACATCAACGTCACCATTAACGCTGTCTCAGAGCCCTCTCCCCTGTCTCCCTCCATCCCTTACTCCCAGCGTTCCCCAGGCCTCTGTCAGGTAGCTGAGGAATATGAACTGGGCTCTGACATCCCACTGAGACATTTTACTTTCTCACTGTTGCAGCTCTCTGCTGCCTAGCCTTAAAACTCCATATTTAGCTATCCCTCCTTCTCCCTCCCACCCGTCTATTTCTAAAAGCCTTTAAAAGGAGACTATTTTCCTTCTTCCTCGCTTGACTCCCTTTTCTCCGTCGCTCGTCCCCTGCTTCAATGTCCCCTCTCTCTCTTCATCTCCGTCCATCTCTCTCTCCCGATTTCTTCTCTTCCCTCTCTCTCTCTCTCCTCCTCAGCGGTTCGTTCTTAGAGCCATAGGAGAGAGAGAGATTGTGTTCTATTGTGGACTGTTATTCGTAGCAGGAGGTGAATTTGTAGCTGTGTGCTTTGCTCTACTTTTCTGTGTTGTTGGATGGATTTGTCTTGCTGTGTAGAGAAGTGTGTTATTCGTAGCAGGAGGTGAATTTGTAGCTGTGTGCTTTGCTCTGCTTTTCTGTGTTGTTGGATGGATTTGTCTTGCTGTGTAGAGAAGTGTGTTATTCGTAGCAGGGGGTGAATTTGTAGCTGTGTGCTTTGCTCTGCTTTGCAGTGTTGTTGGATGGATTTGTCTTGCTGTGTAGAGAAGTGTGTTATTCGTAGCAGGGGGTGAATTTGTAGCTGTGTGCTTTGCTCTGTGTTGTTGGATGGATTTGTCTTGCTGTGTAGAGAAGTGTGTTATTCGTAGCAGGGGGTGAATTTGTAGCTGTGTGCTTTGCTCTGTGTTGTTGGATGGATTTGTCTTGCTGTGTAGAGAAGTGTGTTATTCGTAGCAGGGGGTGAATTTGTAGCTGTGTGCTTTGCTCTGTGTTGTTGGATGGATTTGTCTTGCTGTGTAGAGAAGTGTGTTATTCATAGCAGGAGGTGAATTTGTAGCTGTGTGCTTTGCTCTGCTTTTCTGTGTTGTTGGATGGATTTGTCTTGCTGTGTAGAGAAGTGTGTTATTCGTAGCAGGGGGTGAATTTGTAGCTGTGTGCTTTGCTATGTGTTGTTGGATGGATTGGTCTTGCTGTGTAGAGAAGTGTGTTATTCGTAACAGGGGGTGAATTTGTAGCTGTGTGCTTTGCTCTGCTTTTCTGTGTTGTTGGATGGATATGTCTTGCTGTGTAGAGAAGTGTGTTATTCGTAGCAGGAGGTGAATTTGTAGCTGTGTGCTTTGCTCTACTTTTCTGTGTTGTTGGATGGATTTGTCTTGCTGTGTAGAGAAGTGTGTTATTCGTAGCAGGAGGTGAATTTGTAGCTGTGTGCTTTGCTCTGCTTTTCTGTGTTGTTGGATGGATTTGTCTTGCTGTGTAGAGAAGTGTGTTATTCGTAGCAGGAGGTGAATTTGTAGCTGTGTGCTTTGCTCTGCTTTTCTGTGTTGTTGGAAAGATTTGTCTTGCTGTGTAGAGAAGTGTGTTATTCGTAGCAGGAGGTGAATTTGTAGCTGTGTGCTTTGCTCTGTGTTGTTGGATGGATTTGTCTTGCTGTGTAGAGAAGTGTGTTATTCGTAGCAGGGGGTGAATTTGTAGCTGTGTGCTTTGCTCTGCTTTGCAGTGTTGTTGGATGGATTTGTCTTGCTGTGTAGAGAAGTGTGTTATTCGTAGCAGGGGTGAATTTGTAGCTGTGTGCTTTGCTCTGCTTTTCAGTGTTGTTGGATTGGATTTGTCTTGCTGTGTAGAGAAGTGTGTTATTCGTAGCAGGGGGTGAATTTGTAGCTGTGTGCTCTGCTCTGCTTTGCTGTGTTGTTGGATTGGATTTGTCTTGCTGTGTAGAGAAGTGTGTTATTCGTAGCAGGGGGTGAATTTGTAGCTGTGTGCTCTGCTCTGCTTTTCAGTGTTGTTGGATTGGATTTGCTGCCGGGTGCTTTGTCACGTTGCACCTAGTCCACATTCCCTGACCTGTGAGGAACTCTTTACTAGTGCCTGGCTGAGCTGACAGAGAGAGTGAGAGAGATGGAGGGAGAGAGAGAGATGGAGAGAGAGAGAGTCAAAGAGGACAGTGAGACAGATGGGGGGAGAAAATAGGAATTAGAGCGAGAGATCGAATCAAATCAAATGTTATTTGTCACATTCGCCGAATACAACAGGTGAAATGCTTACTTACACGCCCTTAACCAACAATGTAGTTCAAGAAATAGAGTTACTAAGTAAATCAAATCAATCATTAAGTAACACAATTAATGTACATAACAATAATCAATCAAATGTATTTATAAAGCCCTTCTTACATCAGCTGATGTCACAAAGTGCTGTACAGAAACCCAGCCTAAAATAAGGAGGCTATATACAGGGGGCACCGGTACAGAGTCAATGTGCGGGGGTACAGGTTAGTCAAGATGGGGGGGTGGAGAGGGAGAGGGAGAGGGAGAGAGAGAGACAGAGAGCGAGAGACAGAGAGAGAGAGAGAGAACCTTCCTCTGCTCGGTCATTCCAACCTTGAGGTGACGGGGGCCCTGTGATCAGAATGGCTAATGACTGACTAAGACTGGGAGAATCCAAACAGCTGCTAGAAGAACCACGTGACATTACCACCTGTATCTAGCCTGGCAGCTACCCACTAACCTCTACCTACTGCTGCTGATGCTGCTGCTGATGCTGCTGCTCCACTCAAGTGCCTCTCAGTAATGACAGCCCAGGGCTGCATCTCAAATTGCACGCTACTCCCTAAATAGTGCACTATGGGCCCTGGTTAAAAGTTACGCACTATGTAGTAGGGAATAGGGTGCCATTTGGGATGCATCCCAGGTGAGTCATTACTGCAGCAGGACCACTCACGGCCCTTATAGCCACCAGCCCACCTCCTTCCCTTCGTTCTTTCCCTACCAACCGCCACAGACGACCCTGTCCACCTCCAACAGGCACGTTGGAAAACAAATCAATGTTTTAAAAGGAGCTTTTAAGCCCCTTGCCTTCAAAAGGCGAACAGGAACAGAGGTTTTTAGTACGAAGAAAGAGAAGACGGATGGAGGGAGCGGGGAACATTATTTTTGCGGAACGGAGAGAAGCTCATTAACCCGGTGAAAAGAGAACGAGAGAGAAAGAGAGGCCCAGGGAGCGATACGAAATGTTCTGTTCCTGAGTTTTGAGACGAGAGCCTGACAAGGAGAACATGGGAGGCTTTTGTTGGCTTGACATCAGAGTGTAGAGGTTTATTCTTCATGTACTGTAGCTACTAAAGGGTCTCTCTTTCAGTGCAGATATCCCAGGAATCCAGGGATCCGCATGTTGAAGGTCATTGATTGTGGCAGTTCGGTGCTTATGAAGCCATTTTAGAGTGAAGATCAACATTTGGGCTCCTTTTGTGTCCTGTCATGTCACAGTTTCCACCTGACAAAACAAATGCAGCTGGACGGCGAATTTCAATAAATAACGAATCCCTAAGAGCAGGCGGCGAGCAATCTGAAACAATGTTGTAATCCAGGTATGATTTCACATGCTTCAGCTATCAAAGCATTAGCACAGTAGCTCTCATCGTTCAAACAGCACTGTCAGATTATGTTTATGTGGACGACACAGTACTCATCACCCTGTAATACATGGAATCTGCTGAAATAATACCAGCTCTTCTCTAATAAATGATGGAGCAGCCAGTAAAAACCCAGCTGAATCCCAGGTAGAGAGTTAATACCACTGTGATATTGGCCATCAGTATGACTCTACATGTGTTGTCAGACAGGCAGTCATATAGGATGTAATGCTCTGGATAATGGGTTTGGCTGGAAGGGAATGGCTTGAACAGCTCACTACTGATTGACATGACTGCAATGCGCGGTCGCACACACACAGGATCACACACACACACAGGCACACACACACACACAGGCACACACACACACACACACACAGGCACACACAGGCACACACAGGCACACACTCACACACAGAGCTATATGAACCATATAAACAGAGAGGCGTCTCCGTGTGTGAATGAGGTACTATATTGTCAGAGTGACTGGACAGCTAGTTCATCTCTCATAAGCAAACTCCAGGAAGAGAAGATAGAGAACAGGGTACAGGAGAAGGTAGAGGAGAGGGTAGAGGAGAGGGAGAGGAGAGGGTAGAGGAGGAAGTAGAGGAGAGGGTAGAGAAGGCAGAGGAGAGGGAGAGGAGAGGGTAGAGGATAAGGTAGAGGAGAGGGGAGAGGAGAAGGTAGAGAAGAGGGTAGAGGAAAAGGTAGAGGAGAAGGTAGAGGAGAGGGTAGATTAGAGTTAGAGGAGAAGGTGGAGGAGAGGGTAGGGGAGAGGGTAGAGGAGATGGTAGAGGAGAAGGTAGAGGGGAGGGTAGAGGAGAAGGTAGAAGAGAGAGTAGAGGACATGGTAGAGGAGAAGGTAGAGGAGAGGGTAGAGGAGAAGGTACAGCAGAAGGTAGAGGAGAAGGTAGAGGAGAGGGTAGATGAGAGGGTAGATGAGAGGGTAGATGAGAAGGTAGAGGAGAAGGTAGAGGAGAGGGTAGAAGAGAATGTAGAATAGCAGGTAGAGGAGAGGGGAGAGGGTAGAGGAGAGGGTAGAAGAGAAGGTAGAAGATAAGGTGGAAGAGAAGGTGGAAGAGAAGGTAGAGGAGAGGGTAGAGGAGAGGGTAGAGGAGAAGGTAGAGGAGAGGGTAGAGGAGAAGGTAGAGGAGAGGGTAGAAGAGAGGGTAGAGGATAAGTTGGAGGAGAGGGTAGAGGAGAGGGTAGAAGAGAAGGTAGAAGAGAAGGTAGAGGAGAGGGTAGAAGAGAAGGTAGAAGAGAGGGTAGAAGAGAAGAGGAGAGGGTAGAAGAGAAGGTCGAGGAGAGGGTAGAAGAGAGGGTAGAAGAAAGGGTAGAGGAGAAGGTAGAGGAGAAGTTGGAGGAGAGGGTAGAGGAGAAGTTGGAGGAGAGGGTAGAGGAGAGGGTAGAGGAGAAGGCAGAGGAGAGGGTAGAAGAGAGGGTAGAGGAGAGGGTAAAGGAGAGGGTAGAGGAGAGGGTAGAAGAGAAGGTCGAGGAGAGGGTAGAAGAGAGGGTAGAAGAAAGGGTAGAGGAGAGGGTAGAAGAGAAGTTGGAGGAGAGGGTAGAAGAGAAGGTCGAGGAGAGGGTAGAAGAGAAGGTAGAGGAGAGGGTAGAAGAGAGGGTAGAAGAAAGGGTAGAAGAAAGGGTAGAGGAGAAGGTTGAGGATTAGTTGGAGGAGAGGGTAGAGGAGAGGGTAGAAGAGAAGGTCGAGGAGAGGGTAGAAGAGAAGGTAGAGGAGAGGGTAGAAGAGAGGGTAGAGGAGAGGGTAGAGGAGAAGTTGGAGGAGAGGGTAGAGGAGAGGGTAGAAGAGAAGGTCGAGGAGAGGGTAGAAGAGAAGGTTGAGGAGAGGGTAGAAGAGAGGGTAGAAGAAAGGGTAGAGGAGAAGGTAGAGGAGAAGTTGGAGGAGAGGGTAGAGGAGAAGTTGGAGGAGAGGGTAGAGGAGAGGGTAGAGGAGAAGGTAGAGGAGAGGGTAGAAGAGAGGGTAGAGGAGAGGGTAAAGGAGAGGGTAGAGGAGAGGGTAGAAGAGAAGGTAGAGGAGAGGGTAAAGGAGAGGGTAGAGGAGAGGGTAGAAGAGAAGGTCGAGGAGAGGGTAGAAGAGAGGGTAGAAGAAAGGGTAGAGGAGAGGGTAGAAGAGAAGTTGGAGGAGAGGGTAGAAGAGAAGGTCGAGGAGAGGGTAGAAGAGAAGGTAGAGGAGAGGGTAGAAGAGAGGGTAGAAGAAAGGGTAGAAGAAAGGGTAGAGGAGAAGGTAGAGGAGAAGTTGGAGGAGAGGGTAGAGGAGAGGGTAGAAGAGAAGGTCGAGGAGAGGGTAGAAGAGAAGGTAGAGGAGAGGGTAGAAGAGAGGGTAGAAGAAAGGGTAGAAGAAAGGGTAGAGGAGAAGGTAGAGGAGAAGTTGGAGGAGAGGGTAGAGGAGAGGGTAGAAGAGAAGGTCGAGGAGAGGGTAGAAGAGAAGGTAGAGGAGAGGGTAGAAGAGAGGGTAGAGGAGAGGGTAGAGGAGAAGTTGGAGGAGAGGGTAGAGGAGAGGGTAGAAGATAGGGTAGTGTAGTGAGGACAGCGCCACTTCTCTCTCTCTGTTCTAGTATGAGCTGTGACACTAATACTGGCCCAATATCATAGTCTAGAACTCTATCTGATCTAGCAAAGTCAAACAGCCGTACATAAAACCCCCGAGGCCCTTCCTTTATAGTTATACTTTTGTTTGAATGTTAACAGTGTAAAGCAATCTCGGCCTATCCATCGCCCCATGTGTACATCCCTTGTTTATAACAGATTCATAACCCAGCCTACATATGAACATCATCTGGAGTGGTCCTGCATTCTAAACCATGTATGATATGATGATGATGTCTGTGCAGTAGTCCTCAGTAATTATGGCACACGCTCGCTCTCATCTGCTTTGTATTACATGATAAGAAAACCAGGCAATACATTACGCAATCC
The DNA here is from genome assembly GCF_045791955.1 of Oncorhynchus clarkii lewisi. NCBI lineage: Eukaryota > Metazoa > Chordata > Actinopteri > Salmoniformes > Salmonidae > Oncorhynchus > Oncorhynchus clarkii. The sequence goes on from NC_092179.1 coordinate 20,408,915, forward strand.
TCTCACTGAGGGTCCGGCAGCTGGCTTTAATTCAAGACTGATTTATTTAAGGCGATCCTTGGCCTAGCCCATCAATAGGGCTCTCTGGGTGTGATGCACCCTGGTTAATATCACATGGAACATTTTTAGTCTGGGAAATCTCAGCCCGCATGACTATGTTTAATATTTAATAAATGAAGGAGGAATCCTCACAGGGATTTCAGAGTATGAGAGTCTCAGCCCCAAACAGGATTTTGTGTGTTTAGTGTGTGTGTGTGTATGTGTGTGTGTGCGTGCGTGCGTGCGTGTGTGCGCATGCTTGGGCAGACATTTCAGTGTGTGTGCAAGCACATGCTTCTGTGCATGCATGTTGTGTGTATTTGTGTGTGTTTAAGTGTGTTTGAGGCCAACCAGTGCCAGGGGCCTGCTGTCATGGCTGCTGACACAAAGCCTGAGACTGTAGAGAGAGAGAGAGCAGAGAGAGAGAGCAGAGAGTGAGCAGAGAGCAGAGCGAGAGCAGAGAGAGAGCAGAGAGAGAGCAGAGAGTGAGCAGAGAGTAATCAGAGAGAGAGAAGAGAGTGAGCAGAGAGAGAAAGCAGAGAGTGAGCAGAGAGTGAGCAGAGAGAGAGAGCAGAGAGAGAGCAGAGAGAGAGAGAGAGCAGAGAGTGAGCAGAGAGAGAGCAGAGAGAGCAGAGAGAGAGCAGACAGAGCAGAGAGTGAGCAGAGAGTGAGCAGAGAGTAAGCAGAGAGAGCAGAAACAGAGCAGAGAGCCAGAGAGCAGAGAGTGAGCAGAGAGCCAGAGAGAGAGCAGAGAGAGCAGAGGGTGAGCAGAGAGCGAGCAGAGAGCCAGAGAGTGAGCAGAGAGAGAGCATAGAGAGAGCAGAGAGTGAGCATAGAGTGAGCAGAGAGCCAGACAGAGAGGAGAGAGAGCAGTGAGTGAGAAGAGAGAGAGCAGAGAGAGAGCAAAGAGCCAGAGAGAGAGCAGAGAGAGAGCAGAGAGTGAGCAGAGTGAGCACAGAGAGAGCAGAGAGAGAGAGAGCAGAGAGAGAAGAGAGAGCAGAGAGTGAGCAGAGAGAGAGCAGAGAGTAAGCAGAGAGAGAGCAAAGAGAGCAGAGAGCCAGAGAGCAGAGAGTGAGCAGAGAGCCAGAGAGAGAGCAGAGAGAGCAGAGAGTGAGCAGAGAGCCAGAGAGTGAGCAGAGAGAGAGAATAGAGAGAGCAGAGAGTGAGCATAGAGTGAGCAGAGAGCCAGACAGAGAGGAGAGAGAGCAGTGAGTGAGAAGAGAGAGAGCAGAGAGAGAGCAGAGAGAGAGCAGAGAGCCAGAGAGAGAGCCAGAGAGAGAGCCAGAGAGAGAGCGAGAGAGAGAGAGCCAGAGAGAGAGCCAGAGAGAGAGCCAGAGAGTGAGCAGAGAGTGAGTAGAGAGCCAGAGAGTGAGCATAGAGAGAGCAGAGAGTGAGCATAGATTGAGCAGAGAGCCAGAGAGAGGGGAGAGAGAGCAGAGAGTGAGCAGAGAGAGAGCAGAGAGTGAGAAGAGAGAGAGCAGAGAGTCTGAGAGAGAGCAGAAAGAGAGTAGAGAGTGAGCAGAGAGCCAGAGAGAGAGCAGAGAGAGAGAGAGAGAGAAGAGAGAGAGCAGAGAGAGCAGAGAGTGAGCAGAGAGCCAGAGAGAGAGCAGAGAGAGAGAGAGAGAGAAGAGAGAGAGCAGAGAGAGAGCAGAGAGAGCAGAGTGAGCAGAGAGTGAGCAGAGAGCCAGAGAGTGAGCAGAGAGTGAGCAGAGAGAGAGCAGAGTGAGCAGAGAGTGAGCAGAGAGCCAGAGAGAGAGCAGAGAGAGCAGAGAGTGAGCAGAGAGAGAGCAGAGAGAGAGCAGAGAGTGAGCAGAGAGAGAGCAGAGAGCCAGAGAGAGAGCAGAAAGAGAGTAGAGAGTGAGCAGAGAGCCAAAGAGAGAGCAGAGAGAGAGCAGAGAGAGAGCAAAGAGTGAACAGATAGTGAGCAGAGAGCCAGAGAGAGCAGAGAGAGAGCAGATAAAGAGAGCAGAGAAAGAGAGCAGAGAGAGAGCAGAGAGAGCAGAGATAGAGCAGAGAGAGTGCCAGAGAGAGAGAAGAGAGAGAGACAGAGAGAGAAGAGAGAGAGCAGATAAAGAGAGCAGAGAAAGAGAGCAGAGGGAGAGCAGAGAGAGCAGAGAGAGCAGAGAGCCAGCAGAGGGAGAGCAGAGGGAGAGCAGAGGGAGAGCCAGAGAGAGAGCCAGAGAGAGAGAAGAGAGAGAGCAGAGAGAGAGCAGAGGGAGAGCAGAGAGAGAGCCAGAGAGAGAGAAGAGAGAGAGCAGAGAGAGAGCAGAGAGAGAGCCAGAGAGAGAGAGAGAGAGCAGAGAGAGAGCAGCGAGAGAGCAGACAGACAGAGAATGCAGAGAGATGCTCCCAGCACATCAAAGCACAGCAGCAGCCCTGTCGCCAAGCCCACAGGAGAACCCAGCACATTTCCCACTCATCATTAGCCTCTCACTGAGATAAACACACACACGCATGCCCATGTGCACACAAAGAACACACATGCACAAACACGCACACACCACACACACCACATCACTCCCCCGCCCCCCACACTGACACACACCCTGATAGGGTCATCAGTAAGGTATCGTCAGCCTCCATCTGCATGGTCCCCACAGACACATCCTCCATGTCTCCAGTCTCTGTGAACAGAGTGTCTGTGGGAGTTCATTCTGTTCTACTGCTGCTGATAGGATTCATTATGTCCTATCAGAGGTGCTTATTCTAGGACAGCTGGTGGGAAGCAACGGGACAGGATGAGTGGAATGAATGGGGTTAAGACAACACTTACAACTACAGACGGGATTGAACACAGACATTAATACTAGAATGGCTGGGCCTTTTTTTAATGTTCAAGTGGTCAATCATTTTTTTTTCGTGGAGTGCCTTTTGCTACAGCTATGAAACAGAAAGCATGCCTGTTAACAGCTTCTTTTTCAAAACAACAAAATAGAAAATACCCCAACAACCAAGACGTACGGTCAGCGAGATGATCAAATGATGAAGACATCAGTATCCTAAACATCATTTTAAGTTTCAAGTGTTTTTGATAAAGTGAAAATCAACACAAAATTAATAACAGCATTTTAATGACTATAAATATGACAGCAGTCAAAAATACCACGTTTATGTGGGTCTTTATGCCATGGCATCAGTTGGTCCATGTCACATTAACAGCGAAGGCTGGTGAGTGCTTGTTTTTTTCTTGAGATGTAGGGTTTTCTCTTTCATCACCAGCTTGTTCTATTGAAACGGTGCTGTCCTTCCTCTCTCCTGTCTCACAGTTCCATTTGGTGGTGGAGCGGACACCTGCTCAGTGCGCACTGTTCTGGCTTGTTTTTGTGCTTAAGCCTCAGAGGTTTAGGTTCAGGCTGAGGATCAGAATCAGAAGAATAATCATTGGAGATGTCATGATTGATTTCTTACCCACCATCTGAGTCCTTTTCATTTAGATTTTTGTAAGACTGGTTGAACTGCTGTTCTTTATTCACAGTTGGTGATTACATCACTATGCATTGTTCACTTCCCCTTGCTCTTCAACTCACCCACTATACCCCTTTCTTTTTAAAATGGTATTTTACCAGGTAAGTTGACTGAGAACACAGGACGGGGGATGAAAAAGCCAATACTTTACTTCATCTGTTGTTATACACTGCTCAAAAAAATAAAGGGAACACTTAAACAATACAATGTAACTCCAAGTCAATCACACTTCTGTGAAATCAAACTGTCCACTAAGGAAGCAACACCGATTGACAATAAATTTCACATGCTGTTGTGCAAATGGAATAGACAACAGGTGGAACTTAGAGGCAATTAGGAAGACACCCCCCAATAAAGGAGTGGTTCTGCAGGTGGTGACCACAGACCACCTCTCAGTTCCTATGCTTCCTGGCTGATGTTTTGGTCACTTTTGAATGCTGGCGGTGCTTTCACTCTAGTGGTAGCATGAGACGGAGTCTACAACCCACACAAGTGGCTCAGGTAGTGCAGCTCATCCAGGATGACACATCAATGCGAGCTGTGGCAAGAAGGTTTGCTGTGTCTGTCAGCGTAGTGTCCAGAGCATGGAGGCGCTACCAGGAGACATGCCAGTACATCAGGAGACATGGAGGAGGCCGTAGGAGGGCAACAACCCAGCAGCAGGACCGCTACCTCTGCCTTTGTGCATTTGATTTGATTTGATTTGAGAAAAAAAAGGAGGAGCAGGAGGAGCACTGCCAGAGACCTGCAAAATGACCTCCAGCAGGCCACAAATGTGCATGTGTCTGCTCAAACGGTCAGAAACAGACTCCATGAGGGTGGTATGAGGGCCCGACGTCCAACACCGTGCAGGATGTTTGGCATTTGCCAGAGAACACCAAGATTGGCAAATTCGCCACTGGCGCCCTGTGCTCTTCACAGATGAAAGCAGGTTCACACTGAGCACATGTGACAGACGTGACAGTCTGGAGACGCCGTGGAGAACGTTCTGCTGCCTGCAACATCCTCCAGAATGACTGGTTTGGCGGTGGGTCAGTCATGGTGTGGGGTGGGATTTCTTTGGGGGGCCGCTGTCCTACTGTCGGGAGAAGGAGTGCAGCGGGCCCTACTGTCGGGAGAAGGAGTGCAGCGGGCCCTACTGTCGGGAGAAGGAGTGCAGCGGGCCCTACTGTCGGGAGAAGGAGTGCAGCTGGCCCTACTGTCGGGAGAAGGAGTGCAGCTGGCCCTACTGTCGGGAGAAGGAGTGCAGCGGGCCCTACTGTCGGGGGAAGGAGTGCAGTGGGCCCTACTGTCAGGAGAAGGAGTGCAGCGGGCCCTACTGTCGGGAGAAGGAGTGCAGCGGGCCCTACTGTCGGGAGAAGGAGTGCAGAGGGCCCTACTGTCGGGAGAAGGAGTGCAGCTGGCCCTACTGTCGGGAGAAGGAATGCAGCGGGCCCTACTGTCGGGAGAAGGAGTGCAGCAGGCCCTACTGTCGGGAGAAGGAGTGCAGCGGGCCCTACTGTCGGGAGAAGGAGTGCAGCGGGCCCTACTGTCGGGGGAAGGAGTGCAGCGGGCCCTACTGTCGGGAGAAGGAGTGCAGCAGGCCCTACTGTCGGGGGAAGGAGGGGCAACGGGGGAAAACTGTAACAAAAATGACATGCCCTCAAAACTAGATATAACTCCCCTTATTTTTTATATAATAAGATTCTTTCAACAACAGTGTTATATAGACGTATTTAGGAAAAGTAAAGGACGGAGGGGGGTATGACTTTAAAAATGGCCGAGTAATACATTTGTTAAATTCATGAGCACTCCAAATGTCTGTTTTAAGCAGTTCTAGTTTTAAGAAAGATGTGGATGTATTTCATGTCTCAATTGGAAAATATCCTTCGATATGATGCTATGGATAACTGGGGATGATGCACCCTATGAGGAAAATAGCAACAAGAGTTTTTTTCCTAACCTGCCCAACACCTGGGTCCATGGGAGCAGGTGTGACTTTGGTATTGTCTTTGACTCAACACCTGTAACAATGCAGGAGCAGATAATTACTTTCCATCACCTTTCTGTCTCCTGAGTCCACATTGACACCTGTGTCTGGACCCAACCAATATGCCTCCTGTAGCGTAACTAGCCCGGCTATATGGAAGAGATAGCAGGTGGCCAATTACATTGCCTTCAGAAAGTGTTCACACCCCTTGCCTTTTTTCACATATAGTTGTGTTACAGCCTGAATTTAAAATTGATTCAATTGACATTTGTTACACACAATACCCCATAATGTGAAAGTGGAATTATGTTTTAGCGACATTTTTACAAATGTATAAAAAATGAAAAGCTGAAATGTCTTGAGCCAATAAGTATTCAACCCATTTGTTATGGCAAACCTAAAAAAAGTTTGCTTAACAAGTCACATGTTAAGTTGCAGGGACTCACTCTGTGTGCAATAATAGTGTTTACCATGATTTTTTAATGACTACCTCATCTCTGTACCCCACACATACAATTATCTGGAAGGTCCCTCATTCGAGCAGTGAATTTCCAACACTGATTCAACCACAAAGACCAGGGAGGTTTTCCAATTCCTCTCAAAGAAGGGAACCTATTGGTAGATGGGTACAAATAAAAATTAATATTAAATATCCCTTTGAGCATAGTTTAGTTATTAATTACACTTTGGATGGTGTATCAATACACCCAGTCACAACAAAAATAGTAGGCATGCTTCCTAACTCAGTTGACGGAGAGGAAGGAAACCGCTCAGGGATTTCACAATGAGGCCAATGGTGACTTTAAAACAGTTACAGAGTTAAATGGCTGTGATAGGAGAAAATGGAGGATGGGTAACAACATTGTAGTTAATCCACAATACTAACCTAATTGACAGAGTGAAAAGAAATAAGCCTGTACAAAAAAATGTGCAAAGAAATGCACTTTTGTCCTGAACACAAAGTGTTATGTTTGGGACAAATTCAATACAACACATTACTGAGTATCACTCTCCATATTTTCAAGCATAGTAGTGGCTACATCATGTTATGGGTATGCTTGAAATTGTTAAGGACAGGGGAGTTTTTCAGGATAAAAACATTTATGGAATGAAGCTAAGCACAGGCAAAATCCTAGAGGGAAAACCTAGTTCAGTCAGCTTTTCACCAGACACTGGGAGATGAATGCACCTTTCAGCAGGACAATAACCTAAAACTCAAGGCCAAATCTACACTGGAGTTGTTTACCAAGAAGACAGTGAATGTTCCTGAGAGGCCAAGTTACAGTTTTTACTTTAATCTATCTATGGCAAGACCTGAAAATGATTGTCTAGCAATGATCAACAACCAATTTGACAGATCTTGAAGAATTTTAAAAAGAATAATGGGCAAATGTTGCACAATCCAGGTGTGGAAAGCTCTTAGTTACGTACCCAAAAGAGTCCCAGCTGTAATTGTTGCCAAAGGTGATTCTACAAAGTATTGACTCAGGGGTGTGGATACTTATGTAAATTAATATGTTTTCAATTTGTATTGTGTGTAGATAGGTGAGAAAAACATATTTAATCAATTTTGAAATGTTCATAATATTTTGTAATTATAACGTCAATACTAGCTACAGTGGTTTGCTAGCTTGGAATAAGTATTTAGTGTTGTGTGCATTGCATTTGTGCACTTAGTGCACTTAGCTACCCTCCCATAGCCTACATTGCATATGAAGTGTTAACTGTAGATGTACAGAAAAAAATGTGTTCCTTTTTGTCGTCACTCCTGTTGGCTCCCCCACGTGGAGGTTTGTGCTCTCTGATTGGCTCAAAGTCAAGCTGTTAGCCACTGACAAGCGTTACGATTCTACAAGTATTAAAGGCAGGTTCATTGCTACCGGGTCGGCACGCAGCAGGTACTGCGTTTGTTCTAGCAAGAGACAGGTACTTCTCACAGTGGGAGGCCGTACTGTCGGCCGTCTGTCGGCAGTGAGATTCTCGGTCGGTGAAGCCGGCTTACATCCCTGAGCAGCCGTGACGTGATTTACTGGTGGGGATATAATGGTCTGATTTTAGAAAGATCCACTCATGTGATTGCATTAGTATGATCGTTAAGCAGCAGCAACTTTCTGCAGGCTGAGGCTGACATCACGTCTGTCTCCATGGTGATGGAGCTCACGTTAGGCTCTGTTTGAGAAAGAGAGAGAGATGGCGGGAGAGAGACAGGAGGAGAGGATGAGGGGGGAGAGGGTGAGGGAGAGATAGAAAAAAGGGAGAGAGAGGGTGAGGGAGAGAGAGGGAGAGAGAGAGAGAGAGAGAGAGAGAGAGAGAGAGACAGTCGGAAATCCAATAGGAGAGGGATGCAGCAGTGTGTCAGTGTCAGGAAGCAACCGGTCGGGAATACTAACCATGGCTAGACCCCACGAAGACACACACAAGCACACGCTGAAGCCTTGGTCATTGTTGCTGTCAGTCATTTGCAGTTCTGTCAACAGTCAGCAGGATCAAGTGAAAAATAGTCTTTGAGCACAAATGTCACTGGAGCTAATACTGACATTAAATGACTATTGGACAGAGGATCCACACTGCTCCCTCAAACAGACAGATAGAGGGAAAGGGAGGGAGAGATTTGAAGAGGAGGAGGAAGAGGGACAGAGGAGGACATTGAAAGACAAGGAGGAGAGGGGGAAGAGAGAGAGATTGAGGAAGAGGAGGGGGAGAGATTGAGAAAGACGGCAGGGGAGAAAGAGATGGAGAGAGAGAGAGAATCTGTTTCTAGCTTTGTCCCCAAATCCTCATCTGACCACACAGATGGCTATTTCAGAGCTATGATAACAGCCCCTGGTCATTCTACCTCATACCTTCATTCATGGGGCTCACTAAATGGGAGTCACTAAACCAAGATCCAACCTAGATTCAGCTTTTCTTGCCAGAAGAAACACAGCTGAGAATGGGAACAAGACTAATCAAGATCCAACATTACTCCATGCCCGTGATTGAGTTGGAATGTGTGACACAAAAACACGGCTAACATCATGTTTGTTTACTTGACCTTTGGCTGTGGACTCCCGCAGATCCGCCAGCATCTGAGCAAACATGTTTTTTTTTTCAGGGGCTTTGACCTATTTGGTTGGAAAAGTCATCCGTCTTTATAGAGAGAGAGAAAAGAGAGAGAGAGAGAGAGAATGGTTTCATGGATTCTGATTTGGCTCGGCTCCAATTAAATCCACTCCCACAGAGAGCGAGCTTCAGCCCAAATTAGAAGAGACACAGAGACCGCACAGCAGAAGTGTGTCCTCTTCTCACCTCACACACGATCCAGCCAGGTAACAACGGCAGCGCCGGATAAAAGCCCATCACCCTCATTCGTCGACTGCGATTTTTTTTGTAGAATTTCCTGTTTTCGCTAAATTTCCTGAGTACTGTCATGACATTGCCCTCTTTGGGTATATCAAGCCCATCCCCCTCTCCCTGCCTCCCCCTGCCTCCTTTAACTAGGCTGCTGTGGTCAGAGAGAGGTCGTAAATTCTTGAGAAGACCCTGCCACATGGCCACACAGTATAAGAGGCAGAGTATATTTTCATAGAGAACAAAGGAATTTCTTCCACCTCACTGAACTTGAGGTACGAACAAATTTCATGTTCCGGAGAAAGTATAAAAGATCGGTTAAGAATCCAGAGAGAGGGCGTAAAATTCTACAACAGAAACTAACTTTTCAACAGCGAACAAGATGACACACTGAGCGTAAATATATATATTGATTGCAATTGTTCCCGAATGAGTGAGCGTTCATGTGCAAAGGATTAGCATTTAAATTGTTATAATTATCGCTCTGTCTAATAAGCCGCCATACCGGTTTAGCCCACTAGGGCACATTCTCCTATCATTTCGTGTAACCATATTTACTTTGTTGTTTTGTTTATGCATTTCTGTGAATTACTTAGTTAGTAATAAATAAATGATTTAAGACAATTGATGTATGGATGACTCATAGTAAAGACTGGGTTCGTGCAGAGAACCAACAATTTACGACGTTTGGAATGAGACTAACGTGAGGTAAAGTAAATACTCTTTATTATCTTCTGCTGCAAAGCTATTGATTTATCCTGTCAGTCAGCTGTGCATTTTTTCTCTCTCTCTCTCTGCATGCTGGGAGTGTTTGGTGCATGCTGGAAATTGTATGAGCGAAGGAGTGCGTGTGTTGTGTAGAGTTAGATATTCAGAACTTTCTTTCGGTTTTCTATTTCTTGGTGGCATTTTGGGGTTTTCTTCTGTGCATGATTAAGATTATTATTTTTGTTGTGGTCAAATTAAGTATATATATTTTTTAATTATTATTTTTAATTTTACCCCTTTTTCTCCCCAATTTTGTGGTATCCAATTGTTTAGTAGCTACTATCTTGTCTCATCGCTACAACTCCCGTACGGGCTCGGGAGAGACGAAGGTTGAAAGTCATGTGTCCTCCGATACACCACACAACCAAGCCGCACTGCTTCTTAACACAGCGCGCATCCAACCCGGAAGCCAGCCACACCAATGTGTCGGAGGAAACACTGTGCACCTGGCAACCTTGGTTAGCATGCACTGCGCCCGGCCCGCCACAGGAGGAGTCGCTGGTGCGCGATGAGACAAGGATATCCCTACCGGCCAAACCCTCCCTAACCCGGACGACGCTAGGCCAATTGTGCGTCGCCCCACGGACCTCCCGGTCGCGGCCGGTTACGACAGAGCCTGGGCGCGAACCCAGAGTCTCTGGTGGCACAGCTGGCGCTGCAGTACAGCGCCCTTAACCACCGGGAGGCCCTCAAATGAAGTATTTTGATTTTCGTAGCGAAATTACCCTGATTTTGGAGGGGATGGCATCCCGAATGGGGATGCCGTCCCTGTCACTTCGGCACGGCTTTAGGTGTGTTACTGAAGCTACTGTCACGGTGGAGGAGTTTCTGGTTGGCGTAGGAGAGAAGGTAGGATACGAGAATGTTGCTTATGCATCCCGGATGAAAAAAGCGGCGGTGGTATTTTTTAAAGAAGAGTGCCTTGTAGATTGTATGGTTGAGCATGGCGTACTTCTTAAAGAAGAGTGTCTTGTTGATCGGATGGTTGAGCATGGTGTACTTCTTAAAGGAATGTTTATTCAAGTTAAGCCGCTTTTTTCTCCGTCAACAAGGGTAACGATTTCAAATGTACCGCCGTTTATTCCAAATGAGCTATTGGAGCGCGAGTTATTGCGCTTTGGGAAGTTCGCCAGTTCAATTAAGGTTGTCCCGTTGGGTTGCAAACCCCCGGCGTTGAAACAGGTAATGTCATTTCGGCGACAGGTGTTTATGTTTTTGGACTCACCGGAGCAGACTTTAGAGTTATCGTTTAAAATCAAGTATGTTAACAGACTGTATGGCTAATGCTAGTACGGGTAGTCAACAGTGTTTTGAGTGTGGGGATGTTGGCCATAAGCGACATGTTTACCCGAAAAGGGAGAAGGCAGAGGGAGGGGCGTAGGTGGTCATCGTAACGCCTGGGCCCACTGATGTAGGGAGAGGTGAACCGACAGCGGTAGAGCAGCCACAAGCACCTGTTGCTGAGGAACAAGTTATCGGTGTTGAGGGCACGAAGTTGCAACTTGTATTAGAGGGAAATGTTGTGCAGCAGAATATTGTTGTAGAAGGTAAGGATGTCTGAAGAGCCAGTTCCTCAGACTGGTGAGCAGGTGCCCAGTACGAGTGCTGGGGTACAGGAGGGGGTTCATGTGGAGCTAGGCTCCCAGGGAGTGGAGGAGATGCCCACTACGAGTAATGGGGTACAGGAGGGGGTTCATGTGGAGCTAGGCTCCCAGGTAGTGGAGGAGATGCCAACTACGAGTGCTGGGGTTCATGTGGAGCTAGGCTCCCAGGTAGTGGAGGAGATGCCCACTACGGGTAATGAGGTTCAGGTGGGGCTAGTCTCCAAGGTAGCCCGTCACTCGTGGGGAGTGTTGAAGGGGATGTGGTAGAGGGGAGTCAGTTGTCTGTGGCTTCAGCTGAGGAGGATCAGGTGAAGGATATGGATATCTCTTTTGATATGCTGGTGAGGACTCAATTTACGATCTAGAGGAGGTAAATGGGTTTCTGGATCAGACTTTTGGGAAATCTGTCAAATTGGCAGATTATTTTGACGTTGATAAGTTTGTGAGGTCAGCTGTGATATTACAGAAGACGGTGGGGTTAGACCAGTTGAGTGAGAAGAAGCGGTTTCGCTTGAGGAAATGTGTTGCAGCAAAAGGTGGTGGGAAACGTGGTCAGGTTAATAAGAGAAGATTAAAACAATGATGATGATCATGCTTCATAGGGTGTCTTTTTTCTCTGTGGTTTCTTCTGCTTTTCCTTCTCTTTTCTATATGGAGGTACTAAGGGTAGGTTCTGTCAATATTAATGGGGGAAGGGACAGGAATAAGAGGGCTTGGGTATTAGAAGTAATAAAACAGAAAAGGCTTAATGTAGTTTTCCTACAGGAGACACATAGTGATGAGGAAAATGAGGTCGACTGGAGTATCTGGTGGGAGGGACAGCATATCAGTCATGGTACTAATTTCAGTGCTGGGGTGGCAATCTTGTTTTCCTCAGGTTTAGGGGTGACTGTGGTATCTACAACAGAGATTGTCAAGGGTCGGGTTTTATTGGTCAAGGTGGATGTTATGTTTTTATTTTTTATAATGTTTATGCTCCTCATGAGGGTACAGAGCATATTGCTATATTTGATCAAATAAAGGAAACCTTAAGACAGTGTGACCAAGAGGGGTGTATGGTTTTAGGGGGGGGACTGGAACTGTACAGTGGATTTTACTGTTGATCACACTGCTGAAGAACCTCACCTGCTGTCAGCTACTTGTCTGTCTGGTCTATTAACTGAGTTTGAGCTTTCTGATGTGTGGAGATGTGTGCACATGGCTAAAAGTTAATGAAGGTCGTGTCAGTGCAGCAAGGTTAGACAGGTTGTATGTATCTGAGCAATACTGTAGTAGGGTTGGAAAGTGTGCCATTACTCCTGTGGGTTTCTCTGATCATCATATTGTTACTGTTATGTTCATTTGTCCTGTCCACGAAGGTCATCACCTTACTGGTATTTTAATGTTAAATTGTTACATGATGTCATGTTTTGTGAAAGGTTTTTGTGTTTTGGGAAAAATGGAGGGTTACAAAAGGGAATTTTGAATCCTTGAGACAATGTGGGAGGTTCTTGAGACAATGGTGGGAGGTTGGGAAGGCCCAAATACGAGTGTTTTGTCAACAGTATACTGCTCTGTCTCAAATTGAAGTTAAAGAGACTATCAAGGCCCTTGAACAGGACATCAAGTCTATTGAATTGGGGCTGCTCATTCAGAACGACCCTGGACTAGTCATGAACTTACAGGACAAGAGACATGAACTGAGGTCGTTTCTGCATGAAAGAGTGAAGGGTGCCTTGATTAGGTCTCGTTTCGCTTCCCTCAAGGATATGGATGCTCCTAGCGCTTAAAAACAAAAAACCTAGGACAGTCGACATTGCAACGTAAACAGATGGTCTGCCTTCGTCTCCCTGATGGGAAGGTGACCACGGATGACAGTGAAATGCGTCAACATGCTGTGGATTTCTACTCGGCCCTCTATAAGGCGGAGGATTGTGACTCTCTGTGTACTGAACAGTTGTTACACGGTCTTCCTCAATTGGGACCTGAGCAGAGAGTCGCATTGGACGTTACACTGCAAGAGCTGTCCACAGCAGTTATGCAGCTCTCAACAGGCCGAGCCCCTGGCATTGATGGTTTACCATCTGAGTTTTATAAGCACTTTTGAGGGTCTATTGGGGAGGATTTTTATGAAGTGGTGTGTGAATCCTTTCATGAGGGTTCTCTTCCTGTATCAACGTACAGTGCTTTCACTGTTGCCAAAAAAGGGGGATTTGGCTCTCATAAAAAATTGGAGACCTGTTGCTTTGCTGTGCGCAGAATTTTTCTGTGCAAAATTGTTTCTAAATGTCTCTCAAACAGGTTGAAAGAGTATCTGGGATTGTTGTGTAGGTGTAATGAAGGGTCCCACAATAGCACTGTCTGCGTATGCAGATGACGTGATAGTTTTTATTACAGGGGGTGAGGATGTTAAGGTTCTCTCAAAACTTTAAAGGTGTATGAGGGGGCCTCCTCAGCTAGAGTCAATTGGGGAAAGAGTGAAGCCCTGTGGGCAGGTCAGCTTCAGATGGGGTCCGCTCCATGGTTACCAGGGGGCTTCAGTGGGGCAGAGATGGGATGAAGACGTTGTTTTTTTTTCTAGGCTCCGATGTCTTTCAGAAAAAGAACTGGGAGGGTGTAGTGGAGAAAGTGTGTGCCAGACTGTCAAGATGGAAATGGGTGCTGCCCCAGCTGTCTTATAGGGGAAGGGTACTGGTAGCTAATAATCTTGCTGCCTCTACCCTGTGACACAGACTAATGATTTTGCAGCCACCAAAGGGTCTGATACAAGAGCTTCAGAGGACCCTTGTCAATTTCTCCTGGTCTGGACAACACTGGATTAAAGCTGCAGCCCTGTACCTGCCACTGCACAAGGGTGGGCAAGGCCTGGTGGACATTTCCTCTAGGATCATGGCTTTCTGGCTTCAAGCAGCCCAGAGACGGTTCTAGCTGGGTCGAAACAGCCTATATATTGATGAGGAGAGCGGGCTGTTTGGGCTTAGACAAACATCTTTTCCTCTTAAAGCTGGAGGGGGGTGATTTGACTGGCCTGACTCCATTTTATGAGTCTGTTATGCAGGCTTGGAGGGTTCTTGTCAATTCCTGTAAGGCTTGCATGCCACCAGGGATGTGGCTTTTTGAAGAGCCTCTTTTTCACAACACTGCCATCCAGTCCCGTGTTTTGGGTTCAGCTAGCCTATGTTCATGCCTGTTAGGCGTGGGGTGTACCAAGCTGGGTCATCTGATGCGGAGCAGGAGCAGATCGTTGGAGGAGCTGGGAGAAAGAGCAGGGATCCGATCATCTCGCCTACTGAGGAAGGTTGTTGCTGAGGTCTGTGACTCCTTGCCAGTACTTCATCTGCAGTATGTGACTGACACTTCCAAATCTGATCGGTGGAAGGAGGGTCTGGATTATGTGTTCCCTGCACTGATTGTTAGTGCTGCGATGGGGGCATTCGAGGAGGATGTGGGGATGCTGCTTTCCTTCCATACCCCGGAGCTGGGGGAGTTCAAGGAGGTGGGAAAGAAGGCCATGTACAGAATATGTGTAAATGTGTCCCATGCCTCTTCCCTGGAAGGGGTAAAATCGACGAGGTGGGCGGGTGTGCTTGGTCCAGGTGCCTCCCCAAAAGGCTGTTGGCGATCATTATACAAACTGCCTATTGATAAGAGGACAGCTGACCTCCAATGGAGGATAATACATGGAGCTATAGCCACCAACATGCATCTGGTACACCTGGATCCTCCTGTTGGGGAGGGGTGTCCATTCTGTGCCGAGTCTGAAACATCTGTTTTTACAGTGTCCCAGGTTGGTTGGGATGATTGACCTGATCACTAATTGGTTCTCAGCATTGGGAGAGGTTTTCTCTTCCCAACTGTATATATTTGGGACAAAGTACAGGTATAGTCAAAAGGGTGTAGTTGTGTTGATTAATTCTGTGTTAGGGGCAGCAAAATTAGCGATATGGAAGACCCGAAAGAACAGTATTCGGGGACAGGGGTCTGTGGATGTGCTGGGAATGCTGGAGGGAATGTTGGCAGCGAGACTAAGGATTGAGTTTGCCTATTATAAACTTGTCAACAATATTGATCTGTTTATGAGTATATGGGGTATTCAGAAGTTGTTGTGTTTAGTTACTGTGGAGGAGGAATTGGAGTTGTGTTTTGAATTAATGTGTAACTATGGTTTTGTATGAGTATTTATTGTGTTGTGGGCTCCCAGACCCAATAAAGATTATTTCTCTCTCTCTCTCTCTCTCTCTCTCTCTCTCTCTCTCTCTCTCTCTCTCTCTCTCTCTCTCTCTCTCTCTCTCTCTCTCTCTCTCTCTCTCTCTCTCTCTCTCTCTCTCTCTCTCTCTCTCTCTCTCTCTCTCTCTCTCTCTCTCTCTCTCTCTCTCTCTCTCTCTCTCTCTCTCTCTCTCTCTCTCTCTCTCTCTCTCTCTCTCTCTCTCTCTCTCTCTCTCCATTCAGGCTTGGGCTTCTCATAATACTCCCTGGCAGCAGTGTGTGTGTCATACTTAATCCAGCCACCCTGCTCTAATTGGCTAACCTCAGCCATTTCCCCTGCTCTGAGGAACATGGAGATTAGAATACATGTTTTAAGCATTCAAGGAGCAAAAATGAGTCACACTACGGATAGACTACATCTCTGAGGGATACATGAGTGAGAGCAGGGGCTGAGCACAGAAGTACTGGGAATGGAATTGATGCCTGTACAAAGAGAGTGTGGGAGAGAGAGAGTTAGAGCATTGACAACAGCGCCAAGGCTCCTTCTACTTTGTGATGTCACTATTGCCAGACGTAGGGAGTAGTTATGGGGGGGTCTATACATTTCCAGGTTGGGATATTATTTTTGATGATACATCATATTGCTAGTTGGCTGTACTCGCACCAAAACTCCAGTATTTTTCCTTAATAGCTTGTTCTCCATCTTCTTGTTAAACTCAGGAGCCAATTAGTTTTCAGCACTTCTATTTCCATGACTGATCAAACCTAGTTTACTCATGGCTCATGGTTTTCTCTCTTGTCCCTCTGCAGCAGACATATGGTGAGCAATATGGTCGGAACATTGAATCGCAATAAAATCACAGTATCGAATCGCAAAACATTTAGAATCATGGGAATCTTTATACATCGTATCGGCACCTAAGTATCATGAGAATATCATATCGTGAGGTCCCTGGTAATTCCCAGCTCTACTGTAGTAGGTAGGCAGAGTTAAAGCTTTGGGACATGGTGCTACTCTCATGTTTTTGAGGTGAGATGAGAAGTGACTCACAAAGGAGTTTATATAAGGTATGAGTTACTGAACTGAGCTCACCTGACCCACCTGGACAGAGGCAGAGGAGTAAAGACCCACAGGACATCAATATTAGATGTGACCTTAAGCCAATCTCCCTTCTGTGCCGAACAGAACAGCGACATAAAGTCAAACATGGTTTCATGTATGTAATGCTGTACTCGTACTGTGTACAGACACAGTACAGGGTCAATCCATTTGAATTCCATCACTTCTTGAAAGCAGCTCTTTTGATTTGAATGAAACCTTCCATACATATTTGGCCATCGTAGGAGTGCTCAGAAAATCTGAATGACAAAACATGCAAGAGATAAGTTGACCATTTTGCATACTCCACCATACCACAAGATATCCATGTCTTCATCACTAGAAACGATAAACGGTTGAGACTGATATCATTTAAAAGCTTACAATTAGAGTTTTTGGACTATTTGACCATTTATGGAAAAATATGTTTAAAAAAGAAGACTAAAACACAACATTTTCAACCTTAAACGTCAATGATCTAAACACGCGTAAACTCAATTTTTTTCATATTCATATGTTGTAGCTTAGGCCCTATTTTACATCATCTGAGGTTTTTGTGTTGTGCCTGCCATCGGTTGAGACAACATGCTCTTGAATACAACAGGGTGGGTGTCATGTTTTGGCTGACAAATGTACAAACATTTAAACTTTTAAGTTGACTTTAAGTTGACTTTTGACAGTGGGCGGACCGGTGGTCACCTTTGTACACCATATTTCAGTGGTGTACAAGCTAAATTGTAGTGGTCTGAAGGGATGCTGTAAATCCATTCTATGAATTCTGTTTCTATGATTGAAATGACACCCACTCTGTATTCAAGAGCATGTTGTGTCTCAACCGATGGCAGGCACAACACAAAAACCTCAGATGATGTCAAATAGGGCCTAAGCTACAACATATGAGTTTAGACGTATTCACATAATTGATGTTAAAGGTTTAAAAATGATTTCATTTTTTATTAATAAACACTTTTTTCAATAAATAATCGAATCGTTTGATAGCACTGTTTGTAAGCATTTGAATTATGTAAACCGTTTATATTTTCCAGTAATGAAGACATGGATGTCTCTTTCATGGGCAAACATGAATGGAAAGTTGTGCTTAAATCAATTTAAACAACAAAACATTTTGCTGTCAAAAAGTGATGGAATTTAAATGGATTTACCCTATATGCACGCACACACACGCCACATTTACTCACACGCCACATTTACTCACACGCCACATTTACACACACACACACACACACACACACACACACACACACACACACGCACGCCATATTTACACACACGCACACGCACGCCACATTTACACACACGCCACATTTACACACACACACACACACGCCACATTTACACACACACACACACACACACACACACACACACACACACACACACACACACACACACACACACACACACACACACACACACACACACACACACACACACAAGCAACCCTTCTTCAATACAACACCACCCATGAATGACTCACAATCCATTTCAAGTGAATTTCCCATCCGGTTGGCTTCATAACTCTGGCAGGAAAACAAGGATGGTGATATAACACACCATATCTGCCTGCTACCAGTCTGAGCAGAAAGGTACACATTTACATATGCAAGTATCAATCAACCCAGCCACCAGCTATAATTCCATTAATCAGCATAATTGGCCCATAATTGGCTCTCATCAACACCATGCAGATGCCATCACTCAAAACCCAACACTGTTTCTACACCACTTGAAGACAAACATTGCCATTTTTCCCACAACACCGGTATTCTCTCCCTGTGTGTGTGTGTGTGTGTGTGTATCTCGTATATCATACTGAATGATCTTAGAAGAAGAGAGTGTGTGTGTCTCTTCTACTGACTGGTTCTAGAAGTAGTGGATCTTGTCTGCATTACGGCCCACTAGATGACACTTGTGTATCTGGTTAACTTCACACTGCGTGGGCCCCAATGGAGGTCATGTGATGACGATACAGTGAAAATAGGCTATGGGACAAAAATCCACTCAAACATAGTTTGTAGTTTACATACTCACAGAAATCACACAGCTAGCTGGTTGGATAGTTGTCTTTCTGTCTCTTTTCTGTGGTCGGCACGCAAAACAGACACACACACACACAGCTGAAATAGGGGTATCTAGGAAATAAATATTCCTGGATGTGTGTGTGTGTGTGTGACAGTGAGTAGTGATGAGGGTTGATGTTAGCTTGTCATCCTCCTGACAGATACATTAGGAGAGCACTGGGGGGTTGTCCTATCTCTCAATCATACAGTATGAGCAACAACATGCCTCAACATTATGTAATGACCACTCAACACTGTCTACCTGCACTGTATGATCTAATGACAACACTATCTACCCATACTGTATGATCTAATGACAACACTGTCTACCCATACTGTATGATCTAATGACAACACTGTCTACCCATACTGTATGATCTAATGACAACACTGTCTACCCATACTGTATGATCTAATGACAACACTGTCTACCCATACTGTATGATCTAATGACCGAACTGTCTACCCATACTGTATGATCTAATGACATTACTGTCTACCCATACTGTATGATCTAATGACCTAACTGTCTACCCATACTGTATGATCTAATGACAACACTGTCTACCATACTGTATGATCTAATGACCTAACTGTCTCCCCATACTGTATAATCTAATGACATTACTGTCTACCCATACTGTATGCTCTAATGACATTACTGTCTACCCATAATGTATGATCTAATGACATCACTGTCTACCCATACTGTATGATCTAATGACATTACTGTCTACCCATACTGTATGATCTAATGACATTACTGTCTACCCATACTGTCTGATCTAATGACATTACTGTCTACCCATACTGTATGATCTAATGACATTACTGTCTACCCATACTGTCTGATCTAATGACAACACTGTCTACCCATTCTGTCTGATCTAATGACATTACTGTCTACCCATACTGTCTGATCTAATGCCATTACTGTCTACCCATACTGTCTGATCTAATGACATTACTGTCTACCCATACTGACTGATCTAATGTCATCACTGTCTACCCATACTGTCTGATTTAATGACATCACTGTCTACCCATACTGTCTGATCTAATGACATCACTCTCTACCCATACTGTCTGGTCTAATGACATTACTGTCTACCCATACTGTCTGATCTAATGCCATTACTGTCTACCCATACTGACTGATCTAATGACATTACTGTCTACCCATACTGACTGATCTAATGACATTACTGTCTACCCATACTGTCTGATCTAATGACATTACTGTCTACCCATACTGTATGATCTAATGACATTACTGTCTACCCATACTGTCTGATCTAATGACATTACTGTCTACCCATACTGTATGATCTAATGACATTACTGTCTACCCATACTGTCTGATCTAATGACAACACTGTCTACCCATTCTGTCTGATCTAATGACATTACTGTCTACCCATACTGTCTGATCTAATGCCATTACTGTCTACCCATACTGTCTGATCTAATGACATTACTGTCTACACATACTGACTGATCTAATGTCATCACTGTCTACCCATACTGTCTGATTTAATGACATCACTGTCTACCCATACTGTCTGATCTATTGACATCACTCTCTACCCATACTGTCTGGTCTAATGACATTACTGTCTACCCATACTGTCTGATCTAATGACATTACTGTCTACCCATACTGTCTGATCTAATGACATTACTGTCTACCCATACTGACTGATCTAATGACATTACTGTCTACCCATACTGACTGATCTAATGACATTACTGTCTACCCATACTGTCTGATCTAATGACATTACTGTCTACCCATACTGTCTGATCTAATGACATTACTGTCTACCCATACTGACTGATCTAATGACAACACTATCTACCCATACTGTCTGATCTAATGACATTACTGTCTACCCATACTGTCTGATCTAATGACATTACTGTCTACACATACTGTATGATCTAATGACATTACTGTCTACCCATACTGACTGATCTAATGACATTACTGTCTACCCATACTGTCTGATCTAATGACATTACTGTCTACCCATACTGTCTGATCTAACGACAACACTATCTACCCATACTGTCTGATCTAAAGACAACACTATCTACCCATACTGTATGATCTAAAGACAACACTATCTACCCATACTGTCTGATCTACCCATACTGTCTGATCTAACGACAACACTATCTACCCATACTGTCTGATCTAATGACAACACTATCTACATATACTGTCTGATCTAACGACAACACTATCTACCCATACTGTCTGATCTAACGACTGTCTCCTTGCTACTCTCACAAGTGCTATAACAATACCACTTATGGTGAGGGAGTAATATCATGTTATAGAAAGTTTGTCTTTGTGTGTGTGTGTGTGTGTGTGTGTGT
The DNA here is from genome assembly GCF_045791955.1 of Oncorhynchus clarkii lewisi. NCBI lineage: Eukaryota > Metazoa > Chordata > Actinopteri > Salmoniformes > Salmonidae > Oncorhynchus > Oncorhynchus clarkii. Next base: position 20,429,837 of record NC_092179.1, read on the forward strand.
GTGTGTGTGTGTGTGTGTGTGTGTGTGTCTTCAGAGGTACAGTATCCTAGTCATGTCACCCTGAGAACACAAGCAATCCCTCTTGTGTATGGTACAGCAATACAACCTTGAGGAACCAAAGAGCCCTGTGCCGTCGAGAGCAGTGAAAGACAAAACAAACCAGATAGAAGGAGAAAGAAAAGAAAACAGAGAAGTAATTGTCTTCTCTCTCTCCAGAACAAAACTTAAACCAATATTATACAGAGCAGCCGAACAGAGAGAGGAAAATAAAACCTTTCTGTGGTTTACAGATTTTGCAGAGCGCACAAAAAATCCCCCCACCACAACATTTCTCCTGTGTGTGCAGGAATTTGCAGTGCTGGCGTGTGTATAATAAAAGTGGACGATTACCTGAAAAAATGAACAAAGCCTGTATTTATTCTTCTTACACTACAGAGTGAAACAAACCCAAGAGAAAAGTTCATATACTGTAGGTCGTGACTCTCATTCAAATCAAATTATATTTGTCACATGCGCCGAATACAACAGTCTCTGTACTACAGCTCTGTACTGTACTGTGGCCTTGTCTTACTTACAGGCTTACTTACAAGCCCTTAACCAACAGTGCAGTTTCAAAAAATAAGGATAAGAATAAGAGACTCTCATTCAACTCTTACTCAACTCTCATTCAACTCTCATTCAACTCTCATTCAACTCTCATTCAACTCTCATTCAACTCTCATTCAACTCTCATTCAACTCTCATTCAACTCTCATTCAACTCTCATTCAACTCTCATTCAACTTAGAAACAATCACTGCAACCCAAGTTATTAACCTTCCTAATAACACCATTCACCATGTTGTTGAACCTATATTGACACAGAAGTAGCTACTTTAGGGTCTCTCTAGCCCATTGACTAATTCTATTTATTTGGTCTAGCCTACAGGTAATGATAGCAGGAAGCTATCAGCCCAAGACAAAATGGCATTGTGCCTTCAGTGAGTCAGACACAGTTTGAAACAGCAGAGCTGTCACACCAGTGTTCAATCTCATGTCTCCGTGAACGGGGGAAAGATTGAATCTTTCATTAGAGACGGGCAGTAAACAAAATCCGAGCAGAAATATAACTGTGTGAGCATGCGGCTGAACAGAGCCCTCGTTTCCCCGAGGCACTGTGTGTGGGGGAGATGGAATGCCTGATGACGGCACCAGATTATTGCTTCCATATTACAGGGAAATCAGGAAAGCTCAGGTCTTATACAAAGCTCACCACAGCTTCATCAGCAGTTTATCTGACTCAGACTAGCTGGGAACTCGCTTTCATTTGGCCAGTATGGACAGAAGGGATAAAGTAGCAGAAACCAACTAAGATGATGCTATGCCTTGGGTGGAATACTGGATGGCAGGGAAGTATTACAGGTCCAGGATATTATCCAGTCGCTACAGTACCCTTTCTTCCAACTGTATCTCTCAGTAAGGTGCTTTTCAATAGGAGTCAGTGGCAGCAAGCCTTGGACTGACCAAGTGAGTGCTCACAGAGTGATCCAAAGACATACTTCTCCTCTAAGCCAATAATCATTAGCCAAAGCACCAAATGCATTGTGGCTCACCTGTGATCTTTCTCCATGAAAAGGAGGTCCACCTGATGCAACAAGGGAGCCTTTCCATATGTAGTCCAGTTTGGTGACACAGTGACAGTCTCCCTCTCCTCCGCCCCGTCCCTGTCCCCTGCAGTCCCCAGGGAGTGGTGGTGTGGTCTGCATAAAACCATTACTTAACAGGCCATCATAATTAAGGAGAGGGAGAAGCTAACGCTGTCCAGCCTGGCCTACTTTACCCATGAGCTTCCCCTGACACCGATACACTTTCTAATTAGAATAAAGACAAAGACCCACCGGCTGAACTCTCCCACCTCTCTGGATGAACTGACCTGTACTGTACTGTGGCCTTGTCTCTGTACTGTACTGTACTGTGGCCTTGTCACTGTAGTGTACTGTACTGTGGCCTTGTCTCTGTAGTGTACTGTACTGTACTGTGGCCTTGTCTCTGTACTGTACTGTACTGTGGCCTTGTCTCTGTAGTGTACTGTACTGTGGCCTTGTCTCTCTACTGTACTGTACTGTGGCCTTGTCTCTGTACTGTACTGTACTGTGGCCTTGTCTCTGTACTGTACTGTAGTGTACTGTGGCCTTGTCTCTGTAGTGTACTGTGGCCTTGTCTCTGTACTGTACTGTACTGTGGCCTTGTCTCTGTACTGTACTGTGGCATTGTCTCTGTACTGTACTGTACTGTGGCCTTGTCTCTGTACTGTACTGTGGCCTTGTCTCTGTAGTGTACTGTACTGTGGCCTTGTCTCTGTACTGTACTGTACTGTACTGTGGCCTTGTCTCTGTAGTGTACTGTGGCCTTGTCTCTGTACTGTACTGTACTGTGGCCTTGTCTCTGTACTGCACTGTGGCATTGTCTCTGTACTGTACTGTGGCCTTGTCTCTGTACTGTACTGTACTGTGGCCTTGTCTCTGTAGTGTACTGTACTGTGGCCTTGTCTCTGTACTGTACTGTGGCCTTGTCTCAGTAGTGTACTGTACTGTACTGTGGCCTTGTCTCTGTAGTGTACTGTACTGTGGCCTTGTCTCTGTACTGTACTGTACTGTGGCCTTGTCTCAGTAGTGTACTGTACTGTACTGTGGCCTTGTCTCTGTAGTGTACTGTACTGTGGCCTTGTCTCTGTACTGTACTGTACTGTGGCCTTGTCTCTGTACTGTACTGTACTGTACTGTGGCCTTGTCTCTGTACTGTACTGTACTGTACTGTACTGTGGCCTTGTCTCTGTAGTGTACTGTGGCCTTGTCTCTGTACTGTACTGTACTGTGGCCTTATCTCTGTACTGTACTGTGGCCTTGTCTCTGTACTGTACTGTGGCCTTGTCTCTGTACTGTACTGTACTGTGGCCTTGTCTCTGTACTGTACTGTACTGTGGCCTTGTCTCTGTACTGTACTGTGGCCTTGTCTCTGTACTGTACTGTACTGTGGTCTTGTCTCTGTACTGTACTGTACTGTGGCCGTGTCTCTGTAGTGTACTGTACTGTGGCCTTGTCTCTGTACTGTACTGTACTGTGGCCTTGTCTCTGTACTGTACTGTGGCCTTGTCTCTGTACTGTACTGTGGCCTTGTCTCTGTACTGTACTGTGGCCTTGTCTCTATACTGTACTGTGGCCTTGTCTCTATACTGTACTGTGGCCTTGTCTCTGTACTGTACTGTACTGTACTGTGGCCTTGTCTCTGTAGTGTACTGTGGCCTTGTCTCTGTACTGTACTGTACTGTGGCCTTGTCTCTGTACTGTACTGTGGCATTGTCTCTGTACTGTACTGTACTGTGGCCTTGTCTCTGTACTGTACTGTACTGTGGCCTTGTCTCTGTAGTGTACTGTACTGTGGCCTTGTCTCTGTACTGTACTGTACTGTACTGTGGCCTTGTCTCTGTAGTGTACTGTGGCCTTGTCTCTGTACTGTACTGTACTGTGGCCTTGTCTCTGTACTGCACTGTGGCATTGTCTCTGTACTGTACTGTACTGTGGCCTTGTCTCTGTACTGTACTGTACTGTGGCCTTGTCTCTGTAGTGTACTGTACTGTGGCCTTGTCTCTGTACTGTACTGTGGCCTTGTCTCAGTAGTGTACTGTACTGTACTGTGGCCTTGTCTCTGTAGTGTACTGTACTGTGGCCTTGTCTCTGTACTGTACTGTACTGTGGCCTTGTCTCAGTAGTGTACTGTACTGTACTGTGGCCTTGTCTCTGTAGTGTACTGTACTGTGGCCTTGTCTCTGTACTGTACTGTACTGTGACCTTGTCTCTGTACTGTACTGTACTGTACTGTGGCCTTGTCTCTGTACTGTACTGTACTGTACTGTGGCCTTGTCTCTGTAGTGTACTGTGGCCTTGTCTCTGTACTGTACTGTACTGTGGCCTTATCTCTGTACTGTACTGTGGCCTTGTCTCTGTACTGTACTGTGGCCTTGTCTCTGTACTGTACTGTGGCCTTGTCTCTGTACTGTACTGTACTGTGGCCTTGTCTCTGTACTGTACTGTGGCCTTGTCTCTGTACTGTACTGTGGTCTTGTCTCTGTACTGTACTGTACTGTGGCCGTGTCTCTGTAGTGTACTGTACTGTACTGTGGCCTTGTCTCTGTACTGTACTGTACTGTGGCCTTGTCTCTGTACTGTACTGTGGCCTTGTCTCTGTACTGTACTGTGGCCTTGTCTCTATACTGTACTGTACTGTGGCCTTGTCTCTGTACTGTACTGTACTGTGGCCTTGTCACTGTACTGTACTGTACTGTGGCCTTGTCTCTGTACTGTACTGTACTGTGGCCTTGTCTCTGTACTGTACTGTACTGTACCGTGGCCTTGTCTCTGTACTGTACTGTACTGTACTGTGGCCTTGTCACTGTACTGTACTGTACTGTGGCCTTGTCTCTGTACTGTACTGTACTGTGGCCTTGTCTCTGTACTGTACTGTACTGTGGCCTTGTCTCTCTACTGTACTGTACTGTGGCCTTGTCTCTGTACTGTACTGTACTGTGGCCTTGTCTCTGTACTGTACTGTACTGTACTGTGGCCTTGTCTCTGTAGTGTACTGTGGCCTTGTCTCTGTACTGTACTGTACTGTGGCCTTGTCTCTGTACTGTACTGTGGCATTGTCTCTGTACTGTACTGTACTGTGGCCTTGTCTCTGTAGTGTACTGTACTGTGGCCTTGTCTCTGTACTGTACTGTACTGTACTGTGGCCTTGTCTCTGTAGTGTACTGTGGCCTTGTCTCTGTACTGTACTGTACTGTGGCCTTGTCTCTGTACTGCACTGTGGCATTGTCTCTGTACTGTACTGTACTGTGGCCTTGTACTGTACTGTACTGTACTGTACTGTGGCTGTACTGTACTGTGGCCTTGTCTGTAGTGTACTGTACTGTACTGTGGCCTTGTCTCTGTACTGTACTGTACTGTGGCCTTGTCTCTGTACTGTACTGTACTGTGGCCTTGTCTCTGTACTGTACTGTACTGTGGCCTTGTCTCAGTAGTGTACTGTACTGTACTGTGGCCTTGTCTCTGTAGTGTACTGTACTGTGGCCTTGTCTCTGTACTGTACTGTGGCCTTGTCTCTGTACTGTACTGTACTGTACTGTGGCCTTGTCTCTGTACTGTACTGTACTGTACTGTACTGTGGCCTTGTCTCTGTAGTGTACTGTGGCCTTGTCTCTGTACTGTACTGTACTGTGGCCTTATCTCTGTACTGTACTGTGGCCTTGTCTCTGTACTGTACTGTGGCCTTGTCTCTGTACTGTACTGTACTGTGGCCTTGTCTCTGTACTGTACTGTACTGTGGCCTTGTCTCTGTACTGTACTGTGGCCTTGTCTCTGTACTGTACTGTACTGTGGTCTTGTCTCTGTACTGTACTGTACTGTGGCCGTGTCTCTGTAGTGTACTGTACTGTACTGTGGCCTTGTCTCTGTACTGTACTGTACTGTGGCCTTGTCTCTGTACTGTACTGTTGCCTTGTCTCTGTACTGTACTGTGGCCTTGTCTCTATACTGTACTGTACTGTGGCCTTGTCTCTGTACTGTACTGTACTGTGGCCTTGGCTCTGTACTGTACTGTACTGTGGCCTTGTCTCTGTACTGTACTGTACTGTGGCATTGTCTGTACTGTACTGTACTGTACCGTGGCCTTGTCTGTACTGTACTGTACTGTACTGTACTGTGGCCATGTCACTGTACTGTACTGTGGCCTTGTCTCTGTACTGTACTGTACTGTGGCCTTGTCTCTGTACTGTACTGTACTGTGGCCTTGTCTCTGTACTGTACTGTACTGTGGCCTTGTCTCTGTACTGTACTGTACTGTGGCCTTGTCTCTGTACTGTACTGTACTGTACCGTGGCCTTGTCTCTGTACTGTACTGTACTGTGGCCTTGTCTCTGTACTGTACTGTACTGTGGCCTTGTCTCTGTACTGTACTGTACTGTGGCCTTGTCTCTGTACTGTACTGTACTGTGGCCTTGTCTCTGTACTGTACAGTACTGTGGCCTTGTCTCTGTACTGTACTGTACAGTACTGTGGCCTTGTTTCTGTACTGTACTGTGGCCTTGTCTCTGTAGTGTACTGTGGCCTTGTCTCTGTACTGTAGTGTACTGTGGCCTTGTCTCTGTACTTTACTGTACTGTGGCCTTGTCTCTGTACTGTACTGTACTGTGGCCTTGTCTCTGTACTGTACTGTACTGTGGCCTTGTCTCTGTACTGTACTGTACTGTGGCCTTGTCTCTGTACTGTACTGTACTGTGGCCTTGTCTCTGTACTGTACTGTTCTGTGGCCTTGTCTCTGTACTGTACTGTACTGTGGCCTTGTCTCTGTACTGTACTGTACTGTGGCCTTGTCTCTGTACTGTACAGTACTGTGGCCTTGTCTCTGTACTGTACTGTATAGTACTGTGGCCTTGTTTCTGTACTGTACTGTGGCCTTGTCTCTGTACTGTACTGTACAGTACTGTGGCCTTGTCTCTGTACTGTAGTGTACTGTGGCCTTGTCTCTGTACTTTACTGTACTGTGGCCTTGTCTCTGTACTGTAGTGTACTGTGGCCTTGTCTCTGTACTTTACTGTACTGTGGCCTTGTCTCTGTACTGTACTGTACTGTGGCCTTGTCTCTGTACTGTACTGTACTGTGGCCTTGTCTCTGTACTGTACTGTACTGTACCGTGGCCTTGTCTCTGTACTGTACTGTACTGTGGCCATGTCACTGTACTGTACTGTACTGTACTGTACTGTACTGTGGCCTTGTCTCTGTACTGTACTGTACTGTACTGTGGCCTTGTCTCTGTACTGTAGCCTTGTCTCTGTACTGTACTGTCCTGTGGCCTTGTCTGTACTGTACTGTACTGTGGCCTTGTCTCTGTACTGTACTGTACTGTGGCCTTGTCTCTGTACTGTACTGTACTGTGGCCTTGTCTCTGTACTGTACTGTACTGTGGCCTTGTCTCTGTACTGTACTGTACTGTGGCCTTGTCTCTGTACTGTACTGTACTGTGGCCTTGTCTCTGTACTGTACAGTACTGTGGCCTTGTCTCTGTACTGTACTGTACAGTACTGTGGCCTTGTTTCTGTACTGTACTGTGGCCTTGTCTCTGTACTGTACTGTACAGTACTGTGGCCTTGTCTCTGTACTGTACAGTACTGTGGCCTTGTCTCTGTACTGTACTGTACTCTTGTCTCTGTACTGTACTGTACTGTGGCCTTGTCTCTGTACTGTACTGTACTCTTGTCTCTGTACTGTACTGTACTGTACTGTGGCCTTGTCTCTGTACTGTAGTGTACTGTGGCCTTGTCTCTGTACTGTAGTGTACTGTGGCCTTGTCTCTGTACTGTACAGTACTGTGGCCTTGTCTCTGTACTGTACTGTACTCTTGTCTCTGTACTGTACTGTACGGTGGCCTTGTCTCTGTACTGTACTGTACTGTACTATGGCCTTGTCTCTGTACTACAGCTCTGTACTATGCTGTGGCCTTGTCTCTGTACTACAGCTCTGTACTATGCTGTGGCCTAGTCTCTGTACTACAGCTCTGTACTATGCTGTGGCCTTGTCTCTGTACTACAGCTCTGTACTGTACTGTGGCCTTGTCTCTGTACTACAGCTCTGTACTATGCTGTGGCCTTGTCTCTGTACAACAGCTCTGTACTATGCTGTGGCCTTGTCTCTGTACTACAGCTCTGTACTGTACTGTGGCCTTGTCTCTGTACTACAGCTCTGTACTGTACTGTGGCCTTGTCTCTGTACTACAACTCTGTACTATGCTGTGGCCTTGTCTCTGTACTACAGCTCTGTACTACAGCTCTGTACTGTGCTGTGGCCTTGTCTCTGTACTACAGCTCTGTACTGTGCTGTGGCCTTGTCTCTGTCCTACAGCTCTGTACTGTACTGTGGCCTTGTCTCTGTACTACAGCTCTGTACTGTCATTTAGATTCTTACTTACTTATGTCTAGGAATTATTATTTTACAACAAGCTAAAGAAACGTTTGAGTTCTGCAAGTCTTAGTTTTACTGGTGCAGAACAGAACAGCCTGTTAGTGTGAGACACTGCAGGAGAGAGAAAGGGGTGGTGAGGCGAGGAGAAAGAGAAGGGTGGTGAGGAGAGGAGAGGAGAGAGAGAAGGGTGGTGAGGAGAGAGAGAAGGGTGGTGAGGAGAGAGAGAAGGGTGGTGAGGAGGGGAGAGGAGAGAGAGAAGGGTGGTGAGGAGAGGAGAGAGAGAAGGGTGGTGAGGAGAGGAGAGAGAAGGGTGGTGAGGAGAGAGAGAAGGGTGGTGAGGAGAGGAGAGAGAGAAGGGTGGTGAGGAGAGGAGAGGGAGAAGGGTGGTGAGGAGAGAGAGAAGGGTGGTGAGGAGAGAGAGAAGGGTGGTGAGGAGGGGAGAGGAGAGAGAGAAGGGTGGTGAGGAGAGGAGAGGAGAGAGAGAAGGGTGGTGAGGAGAGGAGAGGAGAGAGAGAAGGGTGGTGAGGAGAGAGCGAAGGGTGGTGAGGAGAGAGAGAAGGGTGGTGAGGAGAGGAGAGAGAAGAGTGGTGAGGAGAGGAGAGGAGAGAGAGAAGGGTGGTGAGGAGAGGAGAGAGAGAAGGGTGGTGAGGAGAGGAGAGGGAGAGGGGTGGTGAGGAGAGGAGAGAGACATTTGATGAGGAGAGGAGAGGAGAGAGAGAAGGGTGGTGAGGAGAGGAGAGGGAGGGGGTGGTGAGGAGAGGAGAGAGAAGGGTGGTGAGGAGAGAGAGAAGGGTGGTGAGCAGAGGAGAGAGAGAAGGGTGGTGAGAAGAGGAGAGAGAGAAGGGTGGTGAGGAGAGGAGAGAGAGAAGGGTGGTGAGGAGAGGAGAGGGGTGGTGAGGAAAGGAGAGAGAGAAGGGTGGTGAGGAGAGGAGAGGAGAGAGGGAAGGGTGGTTAGGAGAGGAGAGAGAGAAGGGTGGTGAGGAGAGAGAGAAGGGTGGTGAGGAGAGGAGAGAGAGAAGGGTGGTGAGGGGAGGAGAGAGAGAAGGGTGATGAGGAGAGGAGAGAGAGACGGGTGGTGAGGAGAGGAGAGAGAGAAGGGTGGTGAGGAGAGGAGAGGAGAGGAGAGGAGAGGAGAGGAGAGGAGAGGAGAGGAGAGAGAGAAGGGTGGTGAGGAGAGGAGAGAAAGAAGGGTGGTGAGGAGAGGAGAGGGAGAAGGGTGGTGAGGAAAGGAGAGAGAGACGGGTGGTGAGGAGAGGAGAGAGAGAAGGGTGGTGAGGAGAGGAGAGGAGAGGAGAGGAGAGAGAAGGGTGGTGAGGAGAGGAGAGAGAGAAGGGTGGTGAGAAGAGGAGAGAGAGAAGGGTGGTGAGGAGAGGAGAGAGAGAAGGGTGGTGAGGAGAGGAGAGGGGTGGTGAGGAAAGGAGAGAGAGAAGGGTGGTGAGGAGAGGAGAGGAGAGAGGGAAGGGTGGTTAGGAGAGGAGAGAGAGAAGGGTGGTGAGGAGAGAGAGAAGGGTGGTGAGGAGAGGAGAGAGAGAAGGGTGGTGAGGGGAGGAGAGAGAGAAGGGTGATGAGGAGAGGAGAGGAGAGGGAGAAGGGTGGTGAGGAAAGGAGAGAGAGACGGGTGGTGAGGAGAGGAGAGAGATAAGGGTGGTGAGGAGAGGAGAGGAGAGGAGAGGAGAGGAGAGGAGAGAGAGAAGGGTGGTGAGGAGAGGAGAGAAAGAAGGGTGGTGAGGAGAGGAGAGGGAGAAGGGTGGTGAGGAAAGGAGAGAGAGACGGGTGGTGAGGAGAGGAGAGAGAGAAGGGTGGTGAGGAGAGGAGAGGAGAGGAGAGGAGAGGAGAGGAGAGGAGAGGAGAGAGAAGGGTGGTGAGGAGAGGAGAGAGAGAAGTGTGGTGAGGAGAGGAGAGAGGGAAGGGTGGTGAGGAGAGGAGAGAAAGAAGGGTGGTGAGGAGGGGAGAGGAGAGAGAAAAGGGTGGTCAGGAGGGGAGAGGAGAGAGAAATGGGTGGTGAGGAGAGGAGAGGAGAGAAGTGTGGTGAGGAGAGGAGGAGGGTGGTGAGGAGAGGAGAAAGAGAAGGGTGGAGAGGACAGGAGAGGGAGGAGGGTGGTGAGGAGGGGAAGGAGAGGACAAGGAGGAGGTGGTGAATCTGTCATGTGAGCCTGGTCAGAGTGACACTGATATCACACAACAGAAGACCTGGCACGGCATCACACACAGGAACAAACACAAATCCCAACTCACTGTTACACACCAACACACACAGAAACAAACACAAATCCCAAGTCCCAACTCAGGAGGGACGTAGAATATTGAGCAAATGTGTGTGTGGGAGTGTGTGTGTGGGAGTGTGTGTGTCGGAGTGTGTGTTTGTGGGAGTGTGTGTGTGTGTGTGGGAGTGTGTGTGTGTGGGAGTGTGTGTGTGTGAGTGTGTGTGTGGGAGTATGTGTGTGGGAGTGTGTGTGTGGGAGTGGGAGTATGTGTGTGGGAGTGTGTGTGTGGGAGTATGTGTGTGGGAGTGTGTGTGTGGGAGTGTGTGTGTGGGAGTGTGTGTGTGGGAGTGTGTGTGTGGGAGTGTGTGTGTGGGAGTGTGTGTGTGGGAGTGTGTGTGTGGGAGTGTGTGTGTGGGAGTGTGTGTGTGGGAGTATGTGTGTGGGAGTGGGAGTATGTGTGTGGGAGTGGGAGTATGTGTGTGGGAGTGTGTGTGTGGGAGTGTGTGTGTGGGAGTGTGTGTGTGGGAGTGTGTGTGTGGGAGTATGTGTGTGGGAGTGTGTGTGTGGGAGTGGGAGTATGTGTGTGGGAGTGTGTGTGTGGGAGTGTGTGTGTGGGAGTGTGTGTGTGGGAGTATGTGTGTGGGAGTATGTGTGTGGGAGTGTGTGTGTGGGAGTGTGTGTGTGGTAGTGTTTGGGTGTTTTAGTGTGATTACATGCACAAGTTGTCTCCATGTCAATGTAAGTGAGACTTCATCTATTCATTTATTCAAAGGAGGGTGAGGGAAAAAATTCAAGTGACAGTCAAGTGAGGGCCTATGAAAGTAGTGTGTGTGTGTGTGTGTGTGTGTGTGTGTGTGTGTGTTTCGAGTGTGCGCGTGCACACGTGTGCGGATGTGAGATTGTGCATATAGTGTGTGTGATTGTAAATATCAGTGCGTGTGATTGTAAATATCAGTGTGTGTGATTGTAAATATCAGTGTGTGTGATTGTTAATATCAGTGTGTGTGATTGTAAATATCAGTGTGTGTGATTGTAAATATCAGTGTGTGTGATTGTGCATATCGTGTGTGTGATTGTAAATATCAGTGTGTGTGATTGTAAATATCAGTGTGTGTGATTGTAAATATCAGTGTGTGTGATTGTAAATATCAGTGTGTGTGATTGTGCATATAGTGTGTGTGATTGTAAAAATCAGTGTGTGTGATTGTAAATATCAGTGTGTGTGTGTGATTGTAAATATCAGTGTGTGTGTGTGTGTGTGATTGTGCATATCAGTGTGTGTGTGTGTGTGTGTGTGATTGTGCATATAGTGTGTGTGATTGTAAATATCAGTGTGTGTGATTGTAAATATCAGTGTGTGTGATTGTAAATATCAGTGTGTGTGATTGTAAATATCAGTGTGTGTGATTGTAAATATCAGTGTGTGTGATTTTAAATATCAGTGTGTGTGTGTGTGTGATTGTAAATATCAGTGTGTGCATCACAGGGTCCAGTGGAGTTAAATAATGGATGTCATGTGTGTTTCTTCCTGAGTGATCGGCTCCTCTCCTCTCTGCTCCTCTGAGGAGTGTGTGTCTGTTCCGCCATCCTCCATCTGTCTGCACTGAAACGCCCAATTCTGACATAATGGCCTGGAACTGTGAATATTGACGCTGTAGACCCATGGCTGTGGAGCCATATCTGAACCCAGCCCAACTAACATCCTCTGGCTATCCTACCTGTGGGGACCAGCG